>NC_056728.1:1824667292-1825007292 GCF_019279795.1 Protopterus annectens
ATGAGCTAGATAAAATACTATGCTTATATGAAGTATTTTCACATTTTTTTACTTTAATATCATAGTAATACTTTTTGATTCATTTTGCTAAAAGTTCAAGAAGTTATGCCAACGTTATAACTAAAACAGAAAGAACAAAAAGTAAGCTATACAACTCCTTGAATGTTACAATCCAACTTTGTAGATGTGTAAATAACTCTATTAAAACTGGCAAAGTTAAAAAAAGACCTTCCCAAGTGTATCTACAAATGGAACAATCACCACATTTGTAGAGCACATTTGGTCTGTTGGTTTAATAAAAGTTAACAAATCTGGTATCTCTCTGTAATAAATATTTAATAGAATTATAAGGCAAAGTAGATTGTTCTCCCATTCTCCCACTATATTCATTAATCAAAATGTCCAAGTATAATTTTCAGTTATCATTTAGCACTGTCCTAATGCCTATACCACCCACTGTTATATGTAATTTACAATTGTTTCTGTTAAGAGTCGAACTTCTTATTAGTTCTTTTTTGTTGATACATGGTTCCTTTTTCTAAAATAGAATGAAACATTCTTCTTTCTTAGTTAAAATGTTCTTGGCTGTAATATCTAAAAAAATCCCGATTGTAACTCCTAACTTAAAATAAATTAACTATAAAACTTAGTTATTTAAGAATAAAAATATCTAACTTACTAGGCCTAGAATACCTAATAAACTGTCCACAAGAAATATTATTTTTTAATAAAAGAACGATGGTTACTTGTGTAATGTAAATAATTATTTACAAAGATTTTTTTTCTATAAACTGCACTTTCAAATTTCTTATTAAATGAATCTAACTCAATAGTTCAATCTATAAAATATACTTTAGAACCTTCATCCCTTTAGTAAATTTAAGGAAAGTAGTAGTAGCATTAATACCTAAAATAAATTGCTGATATTATTTACTGGTGCTGTTCCCCCCAAAAAATTATCAATGAACTTTTTATAAAAAAAAAAAAACCTTTGAATTAAATAAAGGAATGTTGGGTAAAATGCTTTTCCCACCAACCAAAAAACAAATTTGCAAAAGATGAGGCAACATTGGCAACCATGACAACACCCAAATTTGTTAACAGTGCACTTACTATCTGCATGGCATATCTTATAGTGAGAACACATTTATAGGCAACAATTACTTTTCCAAATAAAAAATATGTTGGGGGGGGGGGGTGGTCAGAAAAATGCCATATGCCATGGTCAAGCCTTAATTTTTAAACTAGGCTGGTGAATCAGTTTTCTGATTTTTTTAAGTTATTTTCTTATTTTTAGCTGGTCAGAAACATTCTCAATGCAAACCTAGAGACAAGTGTAGAATAGAAAGTCAACTAAAGCAGTGTGCTATTAAAAGCAAACCAAATATCAAAACCCCCCAGAAAAATCCAATACAGCATGGGAAAAAAACCTCTACACAAACAGCAACAACCTGGGAGGGTCAAACTCCTGACCTTTGATTTGTGGGATAGCAGCACTAACTGTTGAACCACCACACTAGTCGTATAATCGAACCTTTTAGATTGTGCCACAACAGTAAACATGGCAGCTGTGTCAGAGAAAGACCTCAGACTACCCATGAAGTCATTAGGTTTTCAGCAAGTTAAACACATAAGGCAGAACTTACTCAACAAATGATTGTTCTTCCATAGGGTGTACTATTGTACAAGTATGAGTGTTTTCATGTCCATGGGCTGGCAGTTAAACCCAAGGTAGTCATTCAAAAGAATGCAATAAGTATCAACATTATCCAGCTACAAACTGCTTTTTATGATACATGTCAGTATTGCATAGAATATTTGCCATGTACAGAAAAAATGAAAGCATTCTTCTTGTGCGTTACAGCCTGCTAAACAAAGCCCATTTGGCTTATAAATATCATGCCAGCACAGCTGTACAAAGCTGGAAAGGCTGACCTTTTATTACATTGTGCTCAAAGTTACTTACTAGAATAATGCACCATCTATAGCTTTTCCATGCTATATTGTTTATGCTTAAAATGAAATCTTGATTTTCTCACCCAATCAGTAGACATACATTTTGTGCCATGAACATGAGTACAAAAAGGTGATGAACAGTAAGCTTCTGATTTCTAAACCTAAAGTATTAGCACCAGACATCCATCCATATGTTTAGACTTGACACTATCAGTGGGTTGAAATTAAATACAATACGCAAAAAAAAAAAAAAAAAACATTTATGTGAAAGCATTTTTACTTTGTTCTTCCTGGAGCCATCTTCTATTAATTACTTCATGAGTTGGGACTGAGAATCTGATGTAAGTTCAGAACAGAACAACTGAGAGTTTCTTCCTAGAGAACATTATTAGGTCTAAAATACAGAACACCAAATGTATTCAGATGTGGTAACTGTTTATTGCATTCCACTCCTGTGTTAGGATAACAATCACTTGTATTTCTATATGGGTTGACTTTTGGCTGCATGAAACAGCAGTGTCTAAGTGTTTTGATTAGTTTACCCTTGGCATGTCTCATCCCTTGCTGTTCCATTGATACTGCCTGAGGAAGGTGTGTATTTGCTCTTCTTGATATGGATTTAAGGATTTGTTTCCACTGCTGCACAGCCTGCCTGTACCTGTGGATGAAAGCATGACAAGCACAGTAATGACAACCCAAGAGCTCTTTGTCACTGTCACTGCCGTAAACCTGTTTGTAAGATTTGTTCTGGTTTTTATTGTTGCAAAAACATGCCTTCATTAAACACTGTACATAGCAAAAGATAAATAAATTAGTTTACTATTTATGTTGTACTGGTGTTATCAACGGGGAAAGCTGGCGAAAACAGTTTTACTGATTTTTAGAACTTGAAGTTGGTGGCAGAAGCTACGGAAATGATAGTGTCATTGCATAAATTCCAGACCTGGTTATTCAATACTACTGGATGCAGAGTTGCCCCTCTTTCTGTCTCTGTTTCTCTTTCACTTTATTTCTTTTTTATCACTCATTTTATTTTTGGATATGGCTGATTGGTCTTGAGATAACATCAAAAAAATGACAGAAACCTGTACTGGTTCTTCTGCCTCTGTTACAATCTGAATACGCTGATGGGTTTGACAGCATTAGGTAACTGGATGAGTTATTAAATGATGGTTGAATGAATGTCTTTCAAGTATAAATTTCCATATCCTTTCTGGAGGGGAAGCAATAAATTGCAAACATTTTATGTACTTTGCCCCCACTTTCTGTTGATCAACCCCATCTCAATCAATCATGTCATTCATTCCCCCACCACGGAAGCAAGGGTTAACTGAGAGGGGCAATCATTAAGGCAGTCATCAGGGTGATTTGTACTTTTTTATTCTTAATCCCTATTCCTTTTGCATCTACCACAGTGACAACCCATTTGAGTAGCATGCAATGAGTGTTTGTAATGCACCCCATTCATGTAGCATGCAGTGAGTGTTTCTGCTGCACCCCATTCCTGTAGCATGCAATGGGTGTTTGTACTGCACCCTATAGGTGCAGCATGTAGTGGGTGTTTGTGCTGCATCCCATTTGTGTAGCATGCAGTGGGCATTTGTGCTGCACCTCATTCGTGTAGCATGCAATGGGTGTTTGCCCTGCACCCCATTCTTGTACCATGCAGTGAGTGTTTTTGCTGCACCCTATTCTTGTAGCAATAGGTGTTTGTGCTGCACTGGCCCTCACTTCCACAAAAGCTTGATGTCAGGAAGATGTCCTTGTCCACCTAGAGAAAGAAGGCACTGTGTGGCTCTCCTCCATGTCCTCTACATGGAAATCATACTGTGTGCATGTCCTCCAGACCATATGCACATCTTTCATCACTAGGATAGAATTTACCCAGCCTCCTTACCTGTGCCATTTATCCTCCCTACCTGTGCTATCCATCCTCCTTACTTTTGCCATCCATCTATCCTCCCTCCCCTACCTGTGCCATCCATCCTTCTTACCTGTCCCATCCATCTTCCCTACATGTGCCATCCATCCTCCCTACCCGTGCCATCCATACTCCCTACCTGTGCCATCCATCCTCCTAACCTGTGCCATCCATCCATCCTCCCTACCTGTGCCATCCATCCTTCCTACCTACCTACCTGTGTCATCAAGCACACAAGCCACTACCCAAACTCAAATCTCCTAGACTAAAATCTGGGTTTTATCCTTCTATGCTGCCAGTGCAGACTAATAAACTGAGATATTTAAAACATACCCTGAATAATTCCACATGGAGCACAACATTCCATAACAGCAGACAAACCATGGCAAAGTCTGGAAATTTTTTCATTGCCAACTCCCAGCATATAGGCCTAAAATGACATTTTGTATTGTTATGTTTCTCTAGATATTGTGGTAAGAAAACATATGAGTTTAATGTGATATCTTAATGATAGAAATTAAACTGATATATAGATAACAGATAGGTAAATGTTCCCATCTGTATGCGTGCATATCATACGTGTGTGTGTGTGTGTGTGTGTGTGTGTGTGTGTGTGTGTGTGTGTGTGTGTGTGTGTGTGTGTGTGTGTGTGTGTGTATTGGTGCCCACTGTAATTCTGAGACCAAACTAGACAACATCATGGTTTTCCATCTCTGTGGTGTACAGTAATAGAGCCTTCGCTACAACCCAGATCATCCAACTTAACAACTCAGTTACTGAAACTGGAGCTGCTGGGTGAGGGAGATGAGAATGAATGACAGTTTCAGCTCACACATTATGTGGGAGACAGAGTTCATTTCTGCCTGCAGGAAAGGAAATCCCCAGCAGAGACAAAGGAGTGGTGGTACTGCCATTATTGCAAAGAAGGTTGCCAAAAGTTCAGCAGCAGAGAGCCTAGGACTAGTGTTCCATGCTGTGATAGTCCTGCCATCATAGTTTACCCATTTAGGTTTCTGTGCACCTTAGCATACTAAAAATTGCAATATATCTTCCTCCCCAATCCTCACTAATCAAGGAGATGGTGCCACACAAAGAGATGCAATAACACCAAACTCTCCTGGAAAGGGAGAACCCACCTATACAGAAGAATATGCCAGTATTCTACCACTCCAATATGAGGGAAACAAACTGGTCCATAGTGGAAATAGACGACAGATATTACAAGTGGAGGTAGAGGGCATCTCACCTGCAAAAATGGCAATTTTCTAAAACTTTTTTACCTTTACTCAAAGTACAGTGACCTCACATTTTTCATTGTTGATTTTCTCTGTTCTGGTTCTCTGACAACCATAGGACACCCATACTGTGTGTGTGTGTGTGTGTGTGTGTGTGTGTGTGTGTGTGTGTGTGTGTGTGTGTGTGTGTGTGTGTGTGTGTGTGTGTGTGTGTGTGTGTGTGTGTGTGTGTGTGTGTGTGTGTGTGTGTGTGTGTGTGTGTGTGTGTGTGTGTGTGTGTGTGTGTGTGTGCATTACCAAAGTTTCAAAACTTCAAAAATCATATGGTCATGACCATATGATCAAAGTTTTGAAACTTCAAATGTTTTGAATGGAGATCATGGCACAGCATGGAACTGCAAATTGACCCTCTTCCACAATGTAGTGTGATGTTGTAATTGGTATATTTAATTAGCAGTGGGTGTGAAGGTGCAGGGGGGCTTGCCCCCCTGCAAAAATGTTGAAATAGAATTTTTTTTTTTCACTGCTCGAAGTTCCGAAACCTCAATCATATGGCCTTTGCCATATGATTTTTTAAGTTTCGAAACTTCGATAATCTGACATATATATATATATATATATATATATATATATATATATATATATATATATTATCTATTGATATAGATGTATACATATAGTTTATTTATGTATATAATGACAGATGACAAACACGCATTCACAGACACACAAGTATCTCTCTCTGTATATCTATATATAACTATGTCAAAATATATTGTAGTGTTGAAGTCTTCACTTCTAGCACTATCAATAGCAAAGGCAACCTCACACACACACACACACACACACACACACACACACACACACACACACACACACACACACACACACACGCGTGTGTGTATATCTGTATATCATACACACCTGTATCTATAAATGTATGTCTGTGTGTGTGTGTTTGTGTGTGCGCATGCATGTGTGTGCACAGTAACGATGAATAAAAAGGTTTATTTGACCTACATATTCTATAACCGCTCTGCCTGTATCATCATGCTCCAAGCATTTATCACCTCTCTACCAGTCATGAAAATGTTATCACTTTACTTACATCATCAGTAACTGGACACAATTAAACCTATCAGCTAAGATCTACACTACAGAATGTAACTCAAGGTACGATGCTGCAACTAACAAAACAACTGCTTTAAATATAAAACCATAAAAACAAGCACTTTTAACAACTCTGTAACATTAAAAAGGATAAAAAAGTACCATGACAACCTCCAAAGTTAACAAGTTCTTCCTACTTACAGACTTTCCAATGTAAATCACAATACAGTCAAACCTTTAAAGTTATTAAACTTGTGCAAGTACGAAAGGTGAAGACTAACCAAATTAGCATAGAAAGTCACATAATAGCTCTTTGCTGAGACTAATCATCTCATGAATGCAGTAATGCAGTAGTATAAATCATTTAATCAGTCACTGTAGTACAGCTGCTCAAATGACAGCCTGTGTAATGAAATGTAGCAATTGGATCTCTTCTCTACAGACTAACAGAAAGTGTAAGGGGTTTATAAAAGTCTTGCAAAGATCTATTATGACTACATAATAGCTTTTTGCTGATCCCGAGATTACCTTTTCTTCCCTTTAACTCTGATCTGGGAGGTGGATTTCTAACAGTGCTGCAACAGCTATCTAAAGTCCCAAAATAATTTTTAACCCTTTTTTCTCCTTAAATTTGGTTGGAGGGTGGCAAAATGGGACATTGCCACTCATCATGCAACTAGCTACTTTTCTAATAGCACAATATATTTCATGCATCAGATTACATATTTCCACAGTTCACAGCACAACATGGTGAAGTTCAGACTGAAACTCATATCAAGTCCTGCACAGGCCTCTCTTCTTCTGTACCTTTGGCTAGCATGAGATCTAGCTTTAGTTCTCAGTCTCCTTATGACCACTGCTAATCTATCTCATGGTTCCCCCAAGTATGCTTACTCCCCATGTATAGTGGGGGGGGGGGGTCATAGCAATTGCAAGACCACTTTTCCCTCCAGGTCCTTTGAGGACTCAGAGGATACTAATGTTACTGTTTCAGAGAATGCTAATGATACCATCACCCACCTTCCTCTCTCTTCCTGATGACCTAGTCTTACAGCAAATAGGTTGGATTGCCTGAATCCCACTATCCCCTCCCTGCAGTATCACCTGACATAATTTCTGAGCAGAAGCTAGAGGGCTGATGGGTTATCTCACCTTTGGAATCAGTGATTCCATACCATCAACAGATCCAGGATGTGCACTAACATTGTCTCCTTATCTTCGTTAAAAAGGTCAGTTCTCTTTATTAGCCACCACCTGAGTGGAAAAAAAATCTCTTTAAGCCTTCTGTTGGTTCTTTTGTGATCTCTTTAGACTAGCACAGATACTACAGATCATAGCATTTTGTACTCATTTTTGGGTCTGTTATTAATATCATCTACTCTAGTAAAAAGACATGGGATAAGCTCAATGATCTCCCTGAATCTGCTCTCATGATGGATCTCCATGAGAGCTTTTCTGTGGCAGACAAAGTGGGATGCCATGCCTGTAGCTGTATTTGTGACTGTGCTGACACCTAAATTAAGGATGCAAGTTCATGTGTTTTCCTGTACAGGATGACATGGCTGAAATGGTTCTTTCCAAAAGAATGCAAGAGCAAGATCTTGGATTTCCACTTTTGGAACAAGTGGCTTTCAGTTAGCTGGAACAGGAATAGATTAATAACTTCATGAGAAGGGCACAGGTGATGACCTCAAAGATCTCCATCATCTTGCCTCCACTCCTTCTTCTAGACCTAGCCAATTCCAAATGAGGAAGAGGCCTTCTCAGCACTTGAGGAAGGGTGTCAGACCTCATATAATCTTACAACTGGCTGGCCCATTGTTGTTATGACTATGGTTTGGGGTTGTCAGTAGGATAATAGTTCTCTGGATTCATCCTGGCTTGGAGAATCATCACAAGAGACAATCAGTGGCTTCTTATCGTATCACTTTTACCCAGAAGTTGATGCTCAGCAATTCTCCCAGAGAAAGTAGTCCACTAGAGGAGTTTTTTCAGAGAGGCTGTTGAGACATATCCAGACTTTATTGTTAAAAGGGGGTATAGAGATCTTCCTGGTGTCCACAAAGGGACAATACGTTTACACCAACTCATCACAGTTATGAAACAGATTAGCAATTTTCTTCTCATTCTGGACTGCAATGACATCAGCCAGCACATCCAGTATATTCAGTGGCAGATGGTCATCCTGCAGGGGATCATGACTTTGTTACCACATAACACTTGGGTAGTGTTGCTGGATAAGACTGGTCCCTTTTAACACAGCAGTAGCAGGACTATACATAGGATACTACTTCAGTCTGCATTTTAATGCAGAGCTTTGATAGTTGGATTTTTATCAACAGCTAAATTCTTCACCAATGTGTTATTTGTGGTGGTCAAAAGCAAGAGAAGTGTCTGTTGGAATTTCTGTAAATAATTGCTTCTGTGATGCTGCAACGGATACAATACTTGAGTGTAAATATAAAATGAAAGAAGTCCTCCCTGCGTTCACTCAGAGGAAGTCCTTTTTTGGAGTGGAACTAGACCCTATCCAGTGTTATTCATCCTTGCCCATGGGGAGGACACAAGAGTCTGTCACACTGTCTTGGGATCGTAGGTGATGATGCAGTGTTAGGTTCATTCATGGACCCTATTGTGCCTTTCACATTTTAATGCAGTCACAGTCTTCTATACAAATCCCTGAGTATGGTAGTGCTGTATCACTATGACCTCACTGACCTGTTGTTGGTGTTGGACCCTTTTTGTTGGGTTGTGAACTAGTGGGCAATCCTGACCAATTTTCCTGTGAGTCTTCTTTTCTACAGTTGAACCTGACACACATATTTGATGGTGGACACTTTGCACTCTGGAGATCATAACCAGGCTTCTTCAAGGTGCAGAGACAGTGAGCTCTACATCAGCCTCATGGAGCATTGTTTCAACTTCTAAACATCTTGGAAGAAATGTTTTTCTAAGTCTATCCTCCTCCAGTCAGATAACTAATCCATTGTGTGGTACATAAGCAAGAAGGCATAACTTTTTTACTCATTGTGAAGAAAGTAATACTCATCTATATATCCTTCTTTCGGTGGACCAAAACTCTGAGGAAGTGAATAAGCTAGGAGCCACTCTGAGCCAGATCTCCATTAGTCTTAAGGAGCTCCAGATTTAGAGGCTATGTCTTGTTAAGGTATTCTGAAACTGGGATACTTGAAGACTGACGTATGCCAATTTAAGTAATGTGGTTCTCTCACTCTTTGTTCATTTCAGCATGGTAAGGAATAGATAGCAATGCGAAAAAAAAAAATGAAAAGACCAATGGTTAGACCACAGCTGAAGATAAAAATGGAATAATCCACGTCAGGAAATAAATCACTTGCAGCTTCACAGTAGTGCCCTTTATAAAACCAAAAGTTGTAACTGAGATGTAGTAGTCAAGGGAAGCGGTTCACTTGCAGTTTCACACCACTTTATTAAACAAGCGCTCACGATCTAAGTCAGCTGATCGCTTCTTCAGACTCATAAAACCAGTTAAAACATTGGTATTTGAAATATGGTTCAACCAATGAAAACACGTTTTCATTGGTTGAACCATATTTCAAATACCAATGTTTTAACTGTTTTTATGAGTCTGAAGAAGTGTTCAGCTGACTTAGATCGCGAAAGCGCTTACTCTTGTTTAATAAAGTGGTGTGAAACTGCAAGTGAACCGTTTCCTACCTTGACTACTACATCTCAGTTACAACTTTTGGTTTTATAAAGGGCACTACTGTGAAGCTGCAAGTGATTTATTTCCCTATGTGGATTATTCCATTTTTATCTTCAGCTGTGGTCTAACCATTGGTCTTTTCATTTTTTTTCGCTTGAGGTGTATACCGGGCATTTATCCAGCTTTTGTTTTCTTTCACGTGTATAGATAGCAATGCACCCATTCTCTCTGCTGTGGCACTGGATGTTCATGAATGTGTTTCTGCCATTTCAACTCATTACATAGCTCATCTAAAATTTCAGGGAATAAAGTCTAAAGCTCATTCTCATCATACCTTACTGACTGAAAAATGCACAATTTTATGCTCTAAAGTCTTAATGGTGCAGAAGGCTTTCCTGAGCCTAGCCAATGATGTCTTCATGGTTGACAGCAGGATTGGCCTCATCTATGGGCTTTGATTCTGATGAAAACTCACATATCCCAACAGATTTAAAAGCAGTGGCGATTGAAGCTGTAAGGACACCCATCAACTTGACGGTCTTATGCAATCAAGTCAAAACAGTTCTTAGTCTGGTTAGAGCAATACCCACATCATGCAGGTTATTTTTCTTAGATATGATCCTTTTATCACAAACACCTATATGATTTGAGCTTCAGTCATTCTGACTTCAAGGTGTATGTATCAGCTATGTAAGCACATCATGATCTTGAGAAGGGTAGGATTCTGGTCCAGCCCTAACTGTTCAAGCAGTTCCTAAAAGGAGAGCTATACTCCCGACATCCTTTGATGAATCCATCACATGAGTGAGATTTAAAGCTTCTTAGTTGAGAGACCTGTCCAGGGTGGCTGTGGTGGTGCAGCAGTTAGCATTGTCACCTCACAGCAAGAGGTTCTCCAGTTCGATCTTCGGCTGGGGTGCCTTCTGTGCAGAGTCTGCATGTCCTCCCTGGGGTCACGTGGGTTTCCTCCAGGTGCTCCAGTTTCTTCCCACATCTGAAAGACATGCTGTAGGTGGATTGGACACTCCAAATTTCCCCAGGCATGAGTGCATGCATGTGTGTGCCTTCTGTGAAAGGTTGGGTGCCGGGCTGGCAACTTGGCACCATAAAACTCCACTACCAATCATGAGCGGGGAGGTGTTCCACTGTGCCGACCCCTGACCAGGAAAAGCCAGAAGAAGAAGTTGAGAGGCCTGTCCATCCAATATTTGAGACCACTAGCCCAGAGAGACTGAATTACATATCATGAAAAATTCCCTGGTGACAAGCATCACCAGTAAGTTTATATTAGTACTCTAAGCTCTTAAGTGCAGGAAACCATATTTAATCACAAACAAGAATATAGTGTTCCTTAGGATGGACTTCTGTTTCTTTCTAATTCCACTTATCAGTTTCACATTATTTATTTATTTATTTGTTTATTTGGTTATTTATTTATTTATTTATTTATTTATAAAATAAATAAATAAATGTATTTATTTTTGGCAGTAACTGGTGAAAAAGAGTCGTTTTTGTTTTTATCTTGGATGTCCATCAGCAGCTCAGGTATTACATGAAACAGGTACACAAGTTTAGAATGACAGGCCAGTTGTTTGACTCTTTTGCTCAAGAGACAGGAGGGTCTCCATTTGCCAAGTACACACTTTGCAGGTGATTTTGAAGGTGCATTATCTTTTTGTATCAGTTGACTAACCACCCTCTTGCAAATACTGCAGTCAATGCTTCCTTTAAGAATGTGTCAGTTGCTGGCATTTGTGCCATGACTATTTGGGGGTTTATGTCAATAGACTGACCCGCTAGTTCAACATAAGTCAGTCTATCATATCCAGATGATGAAGACTGCATTTTAATCTGTAAAATGTAGTTTAATCAAAATTAAAATCACACAAGAAATTTTTTGAGGGGGTATCACATTTTTGAGAGGTATCATCCCCACTGTACCCTTGTATGGAGAACTTCAACACATGCACCCTTACTTTTATATGCTAACACCATGAAAACACAACAATAGGAGAAGGAAAAATACCAAATAAAAGAAAAATACCACTATCCCTGGATATAATAAATAACACAATGGCAATATACATGGATGCATCTTAAAGAGCATGAAGCATGATTTAGCCACACCCCTACCAACAGTGTTCAATCTCAGCCTCAATACAGATTTTGTACCAAGCAAATGGACAGCTGCTACAGTCATTCCCCATCACAAGAGAGGATCTTCCACAGACCCAGGTAATTACAGACCCATAAGTCTGACTAGCCTCATATGCAAAGACATGGAAAGACTTATTCTAGAACTAATCGATCAGAACATAGAGAACTCTGGAACCATCTCAGCTTGGATTTCTCACCAAAGCAATGGATGCAGGCAAAATGGTAGGAACTGCATACCTTGACCTGGCCAAAGCTTTTAACACTATTCCCCACCCAAGCATAGTAGAAAAGCTAAATAAACTGGGAATAAATCCCTATGTCACCCACCAAATTGCCAACTGGCTCACAGATAGGATACAGAAAATCAAAACAGGGGATGTTACCAACACAATGAGACCAGTCAGCAGTGGAGTCCCACAGGATTCTGCTTTGAGATCTTTCCTGTTTGGCATCTATTTCTCTGAATTAAAAGCCAATACCAAAACGCTCTGGCTGACTTAGTTTGCAGATGATTGGAAGCTAGGAGCAGTCATTGGATCTGCAAATGACTTGGCCATCCTGCATGAAGGCTTGTCTCAAATAAATAACTGCCAAAATCATGGACTGAATCTAAACCCCAAACAATACATTATTGTATCCCTTGAGAAATCATCTACCCCAGGAAACTGCCACTTTGACAATATGCCCCTAAGAGTTGACCCAGCTGTTCAAGATTTGGGAAGTTAAGTGGACAGTAACTTAACTTTTGACCATCATGTGTCCATTGTTGTAAGAAAGTCCTTCTATAATGTACAGCTTATAAACAAAGGGATTGTGTCCAGAGCTAGGGATGTTACTGCCCACTTTACTCAGTTCTCATTAGGCCAATCATTGAGTATAATGCCTCCTTTGGCATGTATCTCTCCAGACACATGCAACAACTGGAATACCCAAAGAGACACCTTACTAAAAGGATACTAGGCCTAAACAACATGTCCTACATGGACCAACTCAAAGCCCTGTCATTATACTCAGTATCTTACAGACTGCTAAGAAGTGACCTGTGTCTGGCATACAAGGCATCCTCTGACCCAATATTGATGAGGTTACTATACATCAGCAAGTAAATGACATCAGAAATACTGAATCTAGGGATCTAAACCTCTTGGTTTGGAGGGACAAGTATATCTTGCAGAGGATATCACTGCTCTAGAAGACTCCCCATCAACATAAAGCAAAGTTCATCCCTGTCTATATTCAAGTGCAACTTGATTCTATGGATGGGAAAGAGAAAATGTACTTCAGAACTACCCCCTGTACTAATAATAGACAGAGGCAGCTTCTAAATTCTTTATACCATACATAGGTCCTCTTAAATTGGCTATAGTATGATCCCAGTTATTCTCATTAGAGGTAATATATAATTATTGACCATGGCATGAGTTTGGCCAGTCTCTTGACCAAATGGGATAGACTAATTCAAGCACAAAAAGGGAAACTGGCTAGGATTAAAATGGCCAGCAAGGGAAACTAACCTAGTACTTACCTATGACCCTGCATTAACCAAGGGCACAGAACTGATGGTAGAGTAGAACCTGCACTCTAAAACAAAGGAGGCTTTTAAGAAAAAAACATAATATTGTTTTTTTTCTTCAAAAGTATTCTTTTCGCATAGTGGGATCACACAGATGCGTATCATTAGTATTCCCTTCAAAGGTAAGCATGATCCCAGCATTTTGCCCTCAGTACACACTTTTACCAAACATTTGCCTCATATGTAACTCAGGTAGATGAGCTACATCTGGAAACTCAGTAAGGTAGAACTGAATTCTGTCTTTCTGCAGTCACATCTGGCTCCTTCCACCCTGATGGAATTGGTTGAGGATTTACCCAACAAAGGACCAGAAGTTTCAGACCACAAAGGACCTATCAAGGAGTGTCCCTGATGTTACCTATAACACATAGATTTTTAAGTTAATCTTTGACAGGACCCCCCCCCCCTTGATGGATCAGCAGTGCCCCCCCCCCCCATCTTTTTAAGTTGGGCAAGTATATAACTTCCATTACTTGTTTATAGTGTTAAATATGTAATGTTATTTCTTAATTGCAGGAAGGTGCTTGCCAGTAGCATGGAATTAATTATTATGGTCTAGGGATGCATGTTTGTATGTGGCTAGCACATAATGTCACGGGGTGTATCACAATTGTTAAGCAGATCTCCCTAAATGTGAGTTATTTTGCCAAAAAAATAAAATGGGCAAATTCTGAGCAGGGGAGAAAAATATCCAACCAAGAAACTATCAAGGAATGTCTTCTCATGGATTAACTGATAAACTACGAATGTATCACTTCCATCTATGTAGGAAGCCATTTGGTATAATGTCAGCATCAATCAGGATCAATAAAGCTAGTGTTTTTTTTATTTCTTTCTTTCTGCTGCTGTTAATATTAGTAGCTATATATGGAACTTTATAGTTTCTTTTTAGTCTTTCATCTGAATTTTAAAGTTAGCGCAGAGTTTATTCATTAGTATAGCCTACGGTTGGTATTTCACATCATAAGTTTTTTAGAAACAAACTACATTTGACATAGCCTTTCATTTTTATGTATTTCAAGAATATCTTGTTTACTTAAGTATTGTTGACTAGGTTGTTATTATAGTTTGTTCTTTATGATATTATATCATTACATTTTTCTTTAGTTTGTTTTGAGGTGTATAATAGTATTAAAAGCTATCTATTAAAACCTTTTATATTATGTAGTTTATTAATATTATGGTCCTACCATTGGGGGTTACTTTTGAATTTTCAAGTATAATTACATTGAAGAGACATGAGATTTTCGATGCACTATTTAGTAATATCAGATGCATCTTTAGTTGCCTCCTAAACACTTTTATGTGGGTCGTTAAGGAACTGTCCTCAATGTTTTAATCTATTTTTGATATTGATTCATTCATGACAGTGTACGTCTAACTAGGAAAACCTAAGGAAGATGCCTATATTGCTTGTCAAATTAGTTCCTGTTCTTAACTTGGGATGATAGTATTCAATACTAATTAAGGAAGGGGAACAAGACGAAAGCAGTGGAACCAGGTGTAGGGGCACTAATGTGAATGACATTTCTCTGCAGGCAGTCGTACCAAATCTGTGTATGTGAAAAGCTCCCAATTCAAAAACAAATTTGTTAAAAAGAAAAAAAAAAACTTTACTTAAAAAATGTTTGAAAACCCATATTCAATAAAAGAGCATAAACACACAGCACATCACAGCACCCTTCACACCTACTAACCCTAATCTTAATTCCAAGTCAGACTCTGTCATTAAACCTTCCACTGAATGTAGCCCTAATCTTAACTGTACTTTAAGCATTGAAACTAACCTGAACCCAGACCTTAACTTTAAAGCTAAACACATATTACAGAAAGTCTGTGGATCAAATGACATTTCATTTTGTGTGACATTGAAACAAACTGAATTTGAGCAAATATCTTATTTGAACAAATAAAATTAAAGCAAATGGTCTATCTAAAACTTGATTCACACAAGTCTCTGTTAAATACCTGTCTTATGTCTAAAAAAGTAGGTTTTCCAGTACAGTATGTAAAAAGTGTGGAACCTTATTTAAGATTGGGCATTTTCACAAAATTATTCTAGTTTATGAAGTTTAATAATATCTGTGCATGCTTACTAGTTGTGCAGTTATTTGTCCAGTAAATGTTTGATTAATTGAAATTTCCCAAAGGATTATGTTTTAATCTGTCTTTAAATCTTATAGTTTGGTCAAGAACAGCTAGACCAAGGTAAGTTTAAAGGATATAATGTCTAAAGAGGGCCCTACCCTGTAGCCTCAGATGACTAAGAGCTTACATATGGTAGATGACATTCATCTTCTATTGACTGACAGCGATCTGTACTCACTCTGTACCTAGCTCAACTGTTTTAGATGCAGAGATGCTGGAGATTGAAGATGTCAGAGTCTTACTTGCAGGACTGGATTGCAGTATCAAATGTCTTGGCCAAGAGATAACTGTTGTACCTTGCTGTAAGGACTTAATATTTTACACAGTGTACGGTTTCACCTTCTCTAAAGAGATCAACACATATTTTCTTCCACTGTTTTAAGAAGAGTATTTTCGAGGCAGACAGCTGCCATAATAAATGGTGCTACCATAATAGAGTCATGATTCCATGAAGGGATCTCAAAACAATATCAAGTATGGACAGGTGGTTAGCAAAGTATCCACTACTACATTTAGGATAGCACTGAACTACCCAGCCAGATTGTCAGGACAGAGAGAGAGAAAGCGTCAACACATATACAGATGGGTGTAAACACTACAATTCCAGAAAAAAGGCCAAAGAATGTTCTTATTCAGCTTAGAGTGTTTGACAGCAGTGCTGTGCTATCTGTACAAAATTTACTTCTGAGTGCAGAAAGCCCCTGTGTGTGTCCTCAGGGTTTTGGAGGCTGTGCTGAACTCTTCCCTCTGATGTTATACTCTTTATCACAGCTGACTATTGTACTTAATTGCTATACATGCCTTAATTCAAGCACATTGTTTTATACGTTGCCTAAAAATTATTTTCTTTATTTTCTTGGCACATACCTGAAACAGTTTAGTGAGGTCAATGGAGACAGCATCCATAATCACAGTTTTACTGGTAACATAGTTCTGCTAGATGAGGACTAGACAAAATATCTATTGCTGCAGAGCATTTCTATTTAAGGTTTCCACAAAAATCCATTTAAATAGCACATTTAACAAAATGAGGTATACAATCCCTTTAAAACTTACAAGATTGTCATTGCATGCATTTAATACACATGTTGAAATTGTTAGGGGGTATGGGTCCCTTAATAAGCTGACAGACAAGAT
The DNA here is from genome assembly GCF_019279795.1 of Protopterus annectens. Classification (NCBI taxonomy): domain Eukaryota; kingdom Metazoa; phylum Chordata; order Ceratodontiformes; family Protopteridae; genus Protopterus; species Protopterus annectens. The sequence goes on from NC_056728.1 coordinate 1,824,684,218, forward strand.
TAGTGCCTGTTTCCAACTATATTGCACACAGTCATTGACACTTCTGGCACCATGTGTATGAAATGAGCAAGAATATGGTCTTTCAATTCACACAGCTATAACTCATTATATGCAAGGGTTAATTGGCCTTAAGGAAGTAGAATAATTGTTCAATGGCGCCTTGAGTAATAACCAACACCTGCTATACCCAAATAAACTTTATACAGTACAGATGCAGATTTAAGATATAATCAGTAGGTTCTCAAGATTTCATCTACCTTAAACTGAGCCTAGTGCCTTGCAGTGCAATCTTGCCAACAGCAATTGAACCTTGTCCGAATTTATTTTGCATGAACGTTCACACAAATAATATTTTCTAGAACAGTAAATGGTAACTCTCCAGTACTAAAACTCCCTTTCTTAATGTATGCTGTGGTGTCAGTAGACAAACTACTTTGGCAAACCAAGGGGACAAATTACTGTTTACCCTTAGAATAAGTAAGCCTTTAAATATCTGAATGGTAACAATAGATTGAGCGGTAACTCTTTAAAGGATGGATGCCTGCACTTAAGTATACAACTGTGCAACATCCATGCACTTACAAGCTAATAAATTAATAAATCACATGCCGCAACCATTTAAAATTCAATAACAAAAGTTTTTACTTGGAATAAAGATAAGGCACTACAACTGAAAAGTAAACATGCAAATAGAAAACTTCTTGCACAACTTAATTAAAATAAAGGTTTTAGGTGATATACAGTAAATACTGTCTATCAGCTAGCATACACAACTGCTTTTCATTAAATATATATTGTACCCTGGCTGTTTCTAGTTTTTATTCCTTATATCCAACATAATACAGCTAAGCCCTATCCACTTGTGTATAATCTAAAAGAAAAATCCATCAGCTGACTTTTTATCATGCACAACAGTGATGACATAAAATAACAGTCTCTCGTTCACCATCTTTAAGTGAACCTGAGACAGGATTTTGTGTGGCTTCAAGCTGAAATTTAGAAGATGCCTTCTTGTTTTCATGGAATCATAGGATCATAGGAGATTACTAGACTGTTGACTTGGAGGTCGTTTTAAGCCTAACCATTTCATCCCAATATAATACCATAGAAATGCTAGTCAATACCCAAGATTGCATTCAGTGACAACTGCCCATGTCCAGGAGGCTTGTAGGCGGTATCCCTGGTAAGAATTTATGGTGCCCCATCCACTTGTTCAGGTTCTTCTTGAACAGTGTCATACAGGTGCTCTGTTTCACATGAATTGGTAGCCTGTTCCAAAGACATGGCAGTCACTGGGAGATAAATATGTTCCTCCAGCATGTCCTATTTTAAGTTGCAGGCCATATTTAGGTCCTTGGAATGGGTAGCCCAAGTCCAATTTGATTTATGGATATGCAGCAAGTTCATTCAACTTCTTTCACATAGGATAAACCCTACATGGATCGCTAAAACTATATGCATGTCGGGCAGCAACATACACATGGTAGTGTGGTGATTTGTATTCAGTAAGCAGCACTACACAGTGTGTAGATCTGCACAAACATGGTGAACATCATGTCATGCTAATTACAACACAAGCAGCTGAACTGTATGCTAATCGACCAATCCAAGATGGTGGAGCTATTCAACAAGCTATAAAGCAATTGTGTACACTTAGTCTAGAATTTTGCCTTGAATTCCAAAACCTATTGGAATACAGACATGAAAACTACACTAGAGGGAAAGAATGTTAGGGGCTGCTGCTGTTCTTCTGTTTGTGTATATGCAACAGGCTCAAATGTATGCTACTGCTGATAGACCTCAGGCAAGTGGAGGAGGGTGTTTAAACCCTGTTTAACTTTTCATGGTCTGCATGAAGTGAAAATAGTTGAGTGTTACAGGGTGGATAGAGTCAAACTTCAGGAACTCTGCAACCTCTGTCATCTTCAACTGAGAACAAGGGCAAACCGAGAGGGACCAATACTTGTGGAGACCAAGGTATGTACATCACTCAGAATTTTAGCTACAGAAACCTTCCAGAGACAAACAGGGGACATGTTGGGGTGTCACGGGCATCATCATCCAGGACTCTATATTAAGTCCTACATCATACTAGTGATACTATATAATTTCTCCCTGCCCCCGAGGACAGAGCTACAACTATGTAAGATTTCTACCCTATAGCGCACTTCCTTGAAGTCTTGGGTGCCATAAACTGCATGCACATTGAGATCAAAGCAGCACCCGGGGAACAGGGAAGGGTCTACATAAACAGAAAGGGCTTCCACTCCATTAACTGTCAGGTTATGTGTAATGCTATGGGAATCATTCTGAAAGTGTATGCTGGCAAATCCAGCAGTTACCATGACTCCCATATCTGGCATAACTCACAGCTCTATCAGAGGTTTTCCAGTGGAGATATCCCACAAGACCATTTACTGAGGGATGCAGGACATGCACTTAAATCATAGCTGATGATCCCCATCAGAAATGCACACTCACTCATGCAGGAATGTTATAATTATGCAAACCCTCATAAAAGAAATTTCATAGAGCATGTGTTTGGGCTGCTGAAGGCAAGACTTGAGTGCCTAGATGCATTAGGGGAAGTATAATCCCAGTACTTGTGCCAAAGTATCACTGTCTGTGCTATCCTACACAATATTAGCCTGAGAAAACAGCTGCAACAGGAACACCAAGGGATAGAAGCACACCTTCCACCACCACTGGCAAGGTCACCACAGGCACATGTAGGTGAGGATTCAGAGGGAGAACCACCAGTTGCTGAGGCTGTAGGTAGACATAGCTGTGCATAATATGCCCTTACCCTAGCCAAGTGGCAATGGGTAGCACATATACTGACCTCCTGAGGGGAACAACTTTCATCCTTTGCAGATAAATGCAGTAAAATTGATGCCAAGCAACATTCATAACTTTTACTTACCATGTTATGGCTGTGTACTGCTAGTTTCAGATAGAGTCATCCCTGAATTAAAACGCTTGTAACTGCAGGACTATGAAGGTAAGTGGTGAACATGGAACAGGAAAATAAATGTGTAAAGATTTGAATAAATGGCAGATACTTGCATACTGTTACTTGAAAATGTACCCAAGTCGAATGTTTGTGAGTTTTCCAGTAATGACGTCAATATGTGATAGGACTAACTTATGTCAAATGATTTCGGCCATTTATCAGCTAACATGCCTCATGCATCTAAAATATCCACAACAGAAAAAAACAGTCCATAGTCTAATTATCCCTACATTCTCACAGTGGAGCAATAAGACTCACTGATGTATCAACGATTTCAAGGTAATAATCACAACAGTAAAAAGGCTGTAAGAAATCAGCAAAAGCTTCAAAATAACATCACCAATATATATACTAAGCACTCTGTCCATCAGAAAAAATACATATGTAACCCTGAATCCAAAAGGAATAAACAAGGTGATGGCATAGTTATCATCGTTTGTACAGGGTGGGGTTTGTTGGGGGGGCCAGGGCTGACACAAAAGTAGTGAGTGTATATGAGTAAGAAAGACAGGCAGGCAGAAATGTAGCTAATTATCAAATGGTCACTGAGACAGAATGACCTGCAAGCCTCATGAATGCCTTATGTACCTGTTATTTGTGTATGTCTGTGTGGGCACTAAATGTCAAATGTGTGTGTGTGTGAGTGTCTGCATAAACACAGCCAAGCCCTGTGCTAGCTCTACATCCTGGCATGTCAGACAGGTGTGAGATGTGTATGGTAGAGGTATCAGTTCATCATCACCCCCAACCACCAGGAATTGCACTGGTATGTCCATGCCCATACTCAGATGTGCTGATACTTCCTGAACATGAGCAATATGGCTAGACAAGCTCTCCTCATGACTACACCCAGGTCCACAACCCAGTGGACTACCACATCTGGGTTTGGACACCTCAACCACTGATGGAGCAGTGGGAGTATTGCCACTACAGCAGTGGGAGTGGCACAGCCACCTTGGCTAACTTTTGAAGTTGCAGACCTATGACCACATGGATGCTGTCTCCCTCCTAGCAGACATTCCTTCACAGACACTACTCATTTCACTGTGTCATTCATTCAATCCATTGAATCAGACACACGGTGGAGACATTCACATATGTCAGCTTGTGCCACATCTAGAACCCTAAGCATGTCCTTGGAGGCCCTAATGGAATGTACCTCCAAGATGGCCTTAAACATACATCAAGTGTCATGTATTGACACACCAGGATCAGGTGGAGGGTGGACAACAAACCTCTTCCAAACACCACTACCTACCCTCCTGCATGGCACCTTACCCACACTCTGGCTATGGCCATAGTCAACTGGCACTGAAGCCACAGTAAGCATGCTACCCAGATCAAGAGTGCCACCCTCAACCTGTCCACTATCTGAGGGCTCAGTGGAATGGGTATGTGTAGGCATACTGACTGTGTTTGAAGGAAACTCAGGAGATGTGTGAGTCACAACCTCAGAATCATATTCAAATTCTGCACCCCCCCCCCCCCAATTTGGCCTCCATCATCATCAGACCCTACAGATACTCTGATATCAGGTGGCAGGAGTCCTACACTTCCACTGTCAGGATCACCTGTGACAATAAGCAACAAACACAGGAATTAAATTATTATTCCATTAAATATTAAGCCAACAACGATGATAAAAAAGTAACACTGGCCACCCAGTCACAAGAGGTACAGCAATAAAAGACACTCATTACATTCTCCTCACACATACAGATAATTATTTATCCAAATAATGCTTAGTAATAGTAAATAAATATTTGCTTACCATGTGTAGATGTCTCCACACTTTGTAGGGAGGATGGTCCTGGAAGAAATGAATCAAGGAAAGGATGGCAATTAAGCATCACAATGGTAATAACACAGGGGGATAGTGAGTACACAATTGCCTATATGTCCTGTAAGTAATAGCTGAAACTGAAACTTGGCTGAGACATCAACCCATGCCCATGTGTACTAAACAATTTTCTTGTTAACTCTATTACTTATCAATAATCATAGATTCAAAAAGATATTAACACAGGAAGTACTATTCAAATTATATACTTTATTTTGCTAGCAAATATAAATGTTGCCATATGTAACCTTCCTTAGAAGCTGCTCCTGAAAATGACTTGTCCTTCCAGACACATCAGCACCGTGATCAAGGACACAGTGTGCAGTCTCCCCTGAGCTGTCTGGATCTCTGGCAGGGGACATGAACTCCTCATTTGGTGTCAATGGTGGCTCGGTAGCAGGACCACTTTCCATAGCCAGCTGTTCTCGGACAACTGCAGCTGCCCTCCTCTGGGCTGATGAAATTATATCAGTGGCCCGATGCCACACATCATAATTGTGGCTGTGACCACCAACTGCATTTACATAATTTTCGTGGATTTGTAGGCTTGGGTGCCGTAATCCTATGTGACATAAACCAGAGAAGGATAAAACAGATACATATCACATAGCTAATGTATTTCTTACAAAAATAATCAGTTTATATGCCCTCTTCCCAACATCAAACACTTGAAACACACTTTTCAGTTAATACAACTGAATGTTAGGTGATTGTCCCGCCTCCTCCTCACACACAAACAAAGGTTTTTACAATCCAAGAAATACCACATAAACAATGCATATATGTCGTTCACAGAAATATCAGGATGTCTACACATTTTCAACAGAAAGGCACTTGAAACACATTTCTGTTTTGGACAACAGAATGGTAAGTGGCTTCCCAACCCCCAAAACACCAAATGAAGGTTTGTACAAACCAAGGAATACCACACAAGTAAGGTATGCATGTTTTCCTCACGATTATCAGGATGTGTACACATTTAAAACAGAAAAGTCAATTTATGAATGCCAATCATTTTTCAATGTGCCCATCACTCCTGTGAAGGTGGCCCTGGGCCATCTCAGAAGCATAACACCTGTGACAGCAACATGTACATTACATTTCTCTCCGATAACGTAGGACAGTGAAAAAATCAAATGTTAAAGATATAGTTGTGCTGAAAGTATAACTTGTCTATCTCACAAATATAAATGCCTGCTAAAACTGCCTATGCCAATAATAAAGTATAAGAAGTGCATACGGATAAAAGTTCCATTTTCTCATGAGTATATAAATATATTTGTAACATTTTACAAAATCTAGAATGCACTTGAATAATGCAAATAAATATATTTGTAACATTTTACAAAATCTAGAATGTACTTCAATAATGCAAGCATACCTTAACAAAATTAAGCCTTCTCTACAGAGAAATCACCTTCAAAGGAATACCAAGCTTCTGTTTTGCTCAAATACATATGCCTTCTCACCTTCAAGTTCTCTAGCTACATGATTACCTTTTTATCATGTAGATTCAGCCCTCTGAGCACTGTGAGGTGTGAACTCATTAAAATTGCTGAATACCAAACCTCTGACTTTATATAGCAGATGTAAACACAGTGTAGGCTCTACACCATTGTTTGGTGCTAATGGCATGACACTATGAATGATTAGTGTGAGAGAGAAGGAAAACAACAGCAATTCAGACACCCTCCACTGCAGTGAGTGTGTCAATGAGGATGCACTTACAAAGTATGGAAATAAAACAAAGCTTTTAATAAAACTAAACACCACATATTTATAATTTTTTGTCACTAATAGCAAAACTCTCCTGCCCTTGCTGAAAACTGTTGTTCACTGTAATGCATTTTATCACACATTTAAATATAAATGATACAAAAATGCACAATAGATTGCATGTCTGATATTACAGCAGAGATAAGGGAAAAATTAACATAATACATAGAGAAGCCAGAGATGCATTTGTCCAAATATATTAATAAATGGTTGTGTGATCACTCATTGTACTAAATATGTTGGCCACACGTGTAACCAACTGAGAATGTACAAGTCAGTGTTCTATTAATTCTATGGAAGAAATGGGAATTGGTTGTATGCACATAATTTGATTGCTGTTGCAAAGCTGTTTTTGTGACAGAGATAATACACTCCAACTGTGTTTTATTTCATTACTCTGATAGTTCAAATCCAGAGCTGTGTAATCGTTTAACATTTATTTAACTCTAATATTTTTTTGCCTTTAACATTTGCGCATTGCGTGGCTTAGCACTAATATGGTTAACAGTATAAAATTTAAAAATGTTAATTGCCTAAGAAGCACAGACATGATTAATGGCATTGTGCTGTGGTCAACAACTTGGATGATAATGACAGCAGAAATTACACCTGTGACAAAACTGTGTGCATAGCACTAGGTGTAAATATGTTGAAGTACAGAACAGATAAGGTAGGTAGACTGTGGTTTGTGTTTCACAGCAGTTATTTTTACAGAAGAAGGATCATAGTGAGTATTAACAGGAGGAGTATATATCCGATATTACCCGTTACATTTGCGCATTGCTCACCTGTGTGCAAAGATGGTTCACGGCTTAAGGAAAAAAGTGAAACATTTTATTTGTTTTGCCTCACTTGCACTCTGGACAATAATGAATGTAAAAAATACACCTTTCCCTATGGCACCAGGTATAAGTTCATGGCAAAAACTCATTTAAGTCAGGGGTCTAATCCAGCATATTCCACTTTTTATTAAGGGATTTCCACTGTACCTTTTCACAAAAAAATAATAATAATACATAACAATAACTATGTAAAGCAGGTTGATTGAGCACCCACATGGTATCATATCTAGTATATGTGTAACTGCTGTAGCATGACAGTGATGATTATGTCATTATAAATGCATTTTCAGACCTAGGATGGACTTCATAGTTTACTGACAATCGTCTACATGCTTGCCATAACACAAGAATAGCTGTAAAACATAATGTATTGTGTGGTCTGAACCACAACTTAAACATCTACTCTGAAAGTAATACAAGCATATGCATTTCCAGTATATTGTCACACATTATTCCTGCATCACACCTAAGAATGCATTACCAGGACATTGTCATGTCACACACATACATGGTTAACTGAAGTGTAGCACCAGTCACTCTTTAAAGTGTATATTAGTAATGACCATGTTTGTCATACCCTTCTTCTGTGGAAATAAGGAAAAAACGCATATGTGGAAATATATGTATCCTCTTTTCTGCACAGGTTTCAAGCATGCATTGCAGAAATTACTTTTAGTGTGTAAGATGCCACAAAATGTGTGTCAAGTTATAAAACTGATCCCCCTAAATTCAGGTCTTAAAATCTCAGTCATTTAATATATCATTGTTAACGATTGGACAAACTGGTATCAGGTATAACAGAACACATGCCATAAATTAATGCTAAATGTTGCATCCTCCCGGTTTCATAAACTCCCTTCCACTTTGCCAATGTTTCTCTTCATGTAACATTGCATAAATGCAGTTGGCTTGGTTGTGCAGGTTTGCGCATAACAGATATAAATTGGCAGAAAAACACTTTTACTATCTTTGGATGATAGTAAACGCATGGCAGGGGCTGGGGAGGATGGCACCATATTCAGAGCACAAAGGTGAGGTGTGGAAGAAGCAAAAATATTTGTAGCACTCCTTGTAAAGTGCTACACCCATAGGCTGCTGAAGGAGGACTATACTGGGTCTCAGTATTAGGCTGAGGCTTGGAGCAGTCTATTCAAGGCTGTCCCCAGTGTGACTGGCATACCACTCACTGGACAGCAATGCAGGAATCATTATAATGACCTACAATGGTGCAAGCAGGCACAACTCAACCAGTGGCTGGATGAGTTTAGGACTGATGACATCCCCATTGTGTAAGTATATAGATAAAGCAACTTTAAATGTTATGGAAAGTTGTAGATATTCAAGACTGGCATGTATAATGCTTTCATGTCTCTTTTTTCATTGTTCTTTATTTTACAGCTGCTCAGGAAATTCCAGTGAACAGGGAGGCACATGCTAAAATATTAGAAAGACTCAGAGAGGCAAAGGGTACATATGCATTACAAATGAACATGATTGTATTAAAATTATTGCTCTTCTATACATTACTAACTTAAACATACAGTTCTTAGCTGTAAAAGCAAACATGTAGGCTTTCTGCTGTATCTCTTGGTGATTGTATACAGCAAGTGTAATAGTGTAGTCAGATTTGGTGGGTTCATTTCCCATAAGTAGCAAATATATTATAATTACAAAAATCTCATTTTTTTTTGTTTGTTTTAATTAGAGCAAGATTGGCTTTAATGCCATGTTGTTAACTTAATCTGTACTATGTTTAAAAGCATATTAGCCATCTCCATATTGCAAGGATTATTTGTTACAATTAACAATCCTGTTTTGGATTTGGAAAGTTGTATAGCTTATATAATCAAATCCTCTAAACCTAGCTATGAAAACAGAATTGCAGCAGATAGTAAAGACAACCACAAGGCCTTCTATAGTTATGTAAAGAATCTCCACGGCACTACCCAGATTTGCTCTGAGCTACTGCACAATGGTACCTTCTATACTGAGCCAACAGATATTGCCAATATACTGGCCGACAGATTCAGTGCCAACTTTACCCCTCCCACCCCAAAGGACCAATCATAATATCAGTAGATTGCCAAGCATCCAGTATTACTGCTGCACAGATTAAAACAGCACTGTCCAAGGCCAAGAATACAGCTTCTATGGGACCTGACAATAGCCCTAGGTGTGTTCTACATGAACTACAGAGTGAATTGGCACCTCACCTGTGTGCCCTGTTCAATCACAGCCTCATCTCAGGCTTTGTCCCTACTGAATGGCACACTGCTACAGTCATCCCTCTCCACAAAGCAGGAGTGACTACAGACCCTGGGAACCATTACACTGACAAGTCTGATATGCAAAGCTATGAAAAATATCATCATGGACCTAATAAACAAGGATATAGGGAATCTCCAAACTCTGGATCCCACACAGTTTGGTTTTGTGAAGGGTAGATCATGCCTGCTCAACTTGGTCGACTTCTTTGAGTCAGTCACCAGAGCTGTGGATGAAGGCAAGGTGGTTCATACAGCCTACCTTGATCTGGCCAAGGCCTTTGATACCATTCCCCACTCAGGAATCATAGAAAAACTCACTAAGCTAGGCATCAACCCCTATATCACTACATGGGTTGCAAACTGGCTAACAGATAGAACATACAGTGTGAAAGTAGCTGACTCCAAGTCAGATTGCTGACTAGTCAGGAGTGGAGTCCCACAGGGATTAGTCCTGGGTCCTCTCTTGTTTGGTATCTACTTCTCAGAAGTCTTGGGCAACATGAAGGCACTCTGGTTGACAAAGTTCACAGATGATTGCAAGTTGGGAGCCATTATTAGCTCCCCGAGTGATGTTGACATCCTACAGAAAGGCCTCACTGAGACCAACAACTGGTGTCAGAACCATGGCCTTAAGCTCAATGCCAAAAAATGTGTCTTCATCCCCTTTGGGAAAAACCCAGTTCCCATGAATTACCCCATCGATGGTAGTCCACTGAGCACAGAAGGGCGTTATAAGAGATATGGGAACATAGGTTGACAGCAACCTCTCTTTTGACCGCCATATTGCCACTGCGGTCAGAAAGACCTTCTATGTGGCACATCTCATTACTAAGGGTTTTGCATCCAGGAAGAAAGAGGTCATTGTCTACCTCTACTCTTCCCTCATTAGGCCAATCATCGAGTACTATGCCTCATTTGACATGTACCTCACTAGACACCTGCAACAACTGGAGAGGCCACAAAAGTACCTCACAATGAGGATCCTAGCCTTAAACACTTGTCCTATATGGACAGACTCAAAAAATTCAAGTTATTCTCTGTCTCATATCACGTATTTAAACGCGATCTCTGCTTGACTTACAAAGCCATATCTGACCCAGCTCTGTTAGAAATGTTACATCTAAAGAAATCCCAATCCCTCCACACCACACCCTCCAGAGACCTCAACCACATTATCACAATCAACAAAACGTGCTGGAGGGACAGGTTCATAACACAGATACTGCCCATGCTATGGAATAGACTTCCCATACATGTCAAACAGAGCACCTCACTGGCCCTCTTCAAGAGATATCTTGATGATCAGATGGGAAATAGAGAATTCACCCCAGGGATCACTCCAATGGCTCTACTTGACAGAGGCACTGGGAACTAAGGTCGGGTGGCATGATGCTCTGCTTTTCATAAGCCTGTTGTCCATCTCCTAAGCCTTTTCTAACCTTATGTCACTCACATCATATTACACAGCACATAATGTTAATAATGGCAACAAAACAAAAAAATGACCACGAATGTGCCATTAAAAAAGCATTGCTAGGTGTATGATCATTTCACCTTGTATTCATCCCATCACTCCAACTCATCTTTAAGTGTGTATCTTTTAGGATGATAAATGGTGTCTGCAGAGTGACTTGACTGTGCTGATGGATGTTATTAACATGTCACCTTAATTCAATAGTTTATCAGTGCTCATGTACTGTGGAATGTCTTAAAATCATATGTAGGATTCTGCATGTGACATGTTCTGTTGATGGATGAAATTTTCATTTAATGTGATGTGCCAACTGTCCTTGCTATGACAAAGCACACTGAACACACTTTTCAGGATACATGGCCAGACACAAATAGTTAGCATATCTGCTGAATAATAATAATCATTTAAAAGGATGTACCACCCCTTGTCATTTCTAAAAAGCTGTACACATACTTAGCTTGTGATTTGCAGTGAGGCCTGCAAAGGAGCTAATAGTTATACAACTGTATAGAGGTAGGGATTAATAATAAAATTGTGGAAGACACATACTATACTGTAGTCATTTTTGTCACATTTGCAGTCATGACATTACTTAGCTAATGCCATCCTGACACCATCCGTAAAAAAGAAGTGTGTGATCTGGAATTGAGCCCTCTCTCATCTGTGCTTTGACCAGGAGCTCACTGCTCTTATACTTGGAAAAACAAAGCTCGGTGACAGGGGTATTTTTTACATTTAGTACTGTCCAGAGCACTGAGCTGATGGCCACAAATTGCTGCTTAGCCTGTTTGTGCAAAGTGAGGCTAACCAATAGAAATATTACTATTTTTTTCCATTTAAGTAGAGTACTGTGTTTGCTTTTCACTTAACACCTTGCAAACGGGGAAGGCAATAGCAACAGTTCTTAATGTAATAAAAGTTATGTTACATTTCCAATGTAAACTACAGTGTGAACAGCACAGTATCTGTCATCTGTTTCTCCATAACATATATTAAGATCAAGGTTTATTCATTAAATAGAAATCTCACATATGCTAAGCCTAACACTTTGCCATTGTTCTCAAAAATCAGTCTCTCAGCGATGTGCTATGTAAGTAGGTGTTTGGCATGTATTACTATGGTCATTGTCCAGTTATCCTCCATCTCATCAAAAGGCATTCATTAACACAAAAGAAGGAAAGGGACGTGTTTTTCACTGAAGACACAACCACTCAGACTTATGTGTGCCCTGCAGCAATGCACTTGCAAATGATATATCAGTAATTGGTCCTCTGTCAAAATAAAGAGCAGAACTGCATTGTTACATTTGTTATGGGTTTATACTAGCACTGGACATTGGTCATCACTGACCAAATCACACTGAATGTTACATCTAAACAAATCCCAATCCCTCCACACCACATGCTCCAAAGACCCCAACCTCATTACCACAGTCAACAGAACATGCTGGAGGGGACAAGTTCATAACCCAGAGACCGCCCATGCTATGGAATAGACTTCCCATACATGTCAAACAGAGCACCTCACTGGCCCTCTTCAAGAGAAATCTTGATGAGTGGATGGGAAATAGAAAATTCACCCTGGGGAATCACTCCAGTGGCTCTGCTCGACAGAGGCACTGGAAACTAAGGTCGGGTGACATGATGCCAGGATAATCATATGGGCTAGGCTTGTAAAGGCTACAGGACCATTAGCCTAGTACACATCTATGAACCTATGATATTGTAAGACAAATCAAGTGATGTGGACATCCATTCATCAGAATATGAGCAAACATACCTAAACACTTGAAGTACTGTTGTTTCCAAAGTGTGTGCGTGTGTGTGTGTGTGTGTGTGTGTGTGTGTGTGTGTGTGTGTGTGCGCGTGTGCGTGTGTGTGTGTGTGTGTGTGTGTGTGTGTGTGTGTGTGTGTGTGCGTGTGTGTGTGTGTGTGTGCATGTGTGTGCGTGTGTGTGTGTGTGTGTCATCTAAACAACATACTGAGAAACGGGTGCATGTATGTCTCAGTTCTGCAACATGCATTCATGACAGCATATTTCACCTAGGTTACCAGGATGTCTTTAAATTGCAGTCACAAAAGAAAATATGAAGTCCAGCATTTGCACCCAAGTCTCACAACAGTATATGTTACCTGCATCATCGTGATGATGTCATCCCCTATAAAGACCACTATGATAATGAAAACATCAGACTTATTTGATGGTGCAAATGTGAAGTACTGTGTTCTCCAGCTGAACCAACTAGTTAGGTAGAGGTTCTAATTGCACAACAGTCAGCTTGTGTGTGTGTGTGTGTGTGTGTGTGTGTGCGTGTGTGTGTGTGTGTGTGTGTGTGTGTGTGTGTGTGTGTGTGTGTGTGTGTGTGTGTGTGTGTGTAGTCAGAAGAGCATGAGTCGATGTCCTCACTCAAGTCTCATTTAGAAAAAAAACACTTTATAGTGGTACATGACTATACACCAATTTCATACAGCCTTCCCACCATCTTCTTCTCACCATATACTGATGATATCATCTGCTATAATGTGGTATCTCACAAAGTAAGAGTCAGACTTGCTCTGTGGCACTAGCAGTAAGTACTGTGCTCTCTAGCTGGCTAGATAAAAGTTCTATCTCCCTGCAGTTAACTTGCCTGTGTTCAGTCAACTCTCATTCTGGAGACAGTTTTTGAGCAGCATGTGAGACATTCCTACCAACATCTTCTTCTCAGCATACAGTGGTGATGTCATCAGCTATAAAGTGTTCTCTGACAATAAGAAAGTCAGACTTGTAGAGTGGGGCTAGCGTTAAGTGCTGTGTTTTTTAACTTGTGTAACTAGGTAGGTAGGGGTTCTAATCTTGCTACATTCAACTTGTGCATGTTCAGTCAGGAGACCCTTTTAGACCTGCAGGTGAGACACTCCTACCAACATCTTCTTCTCACCATACACTGATGATGTCATTTGCTATAAAGTGTTCTCTGACGATATAAAAGCCAGACTCATGCCGTGGTGCTAGCTTTAAGTACTGTGTTCTGTAGCTTGTGTAACTAGATAGTGGAATCTCAGTGCAGTCAACTTGTGTATGTGTGTGTGTGTGTGTGTGTGTGTGTGTGTGTGTGTGTGTGTGTGTGTGTGTGTGTGTGTGTGTGTGTGTGTGTGTGTTTATGTTCATTCAACTATCATTCTGAGCACAATTTTAGAACGGTTTGTGAGTCCACAGCTATGTCAGCCACTCCTCCAAACTTCTTCTTCTGAGCATACAGTGATGCTGCTATCATCCTCTATAAAGTGCACTGTGACACTGTTAAATGCAGATATTTGTGGTGGTGGTAGTATTGGGTTGTGTGGAATCCAACTTGTATGCCTGTGCAGGCTTAATATTCAAATCTGACCTCAGTCAACTGCTGTGTGTGTGTGTGTGTGTGTGTGTGTGTGTGTGTGTGTGTGTGTGTGTGTGTGTGTGTGTGTGTGTGTGTGTGTGTGTTTGGTGGTATATTGCAGTTATTATATGATCTTTTGAATGTCTTTTCATCTGACTCCCATTCAGGACAACCTTTAACGCAACCCTCTGAATCCAACATCCCCTTTTTCCCTCTGTCCACATAACATCCTTTATGCAGAAAACTGGAGGATGTCATCATCTCAAAGAAATGTACACACATCATGAAGCACAGCCCTTCCTTGACCCTCTGCAATCCATCTCCAGACCACTGGATGTGTGATTGATTATTCTGTCATGGGGTGGTGCACATGTCACATACGCACACAGGCAGTATGTAATATAATCAAACACATACATACATAAGCACTTACTGCTATTATCATCATTTTTTATATTTATATATATTATATTTATATATCAGAATTTTTGTTTAAATGGTATAATTATAACTCAGATTTTATGTGATGTTGACCATTTGCCTGGTAATGTCTTATGACCCTATGAAGATTGCACACGTCAGTGTTGCTGTAATCCACGTCTGCTATGTTGAGGTGAGGCTGTATGGTAGCTGTACAACAGGGTATTCCAATCTGTGATTTGAAGTAATATATCGATGGGCACTGCTGCCATTTTATTACACGTTCCTTATATTACAGCTGTAGTAATATGCCTACTGAGGACTGACATGGAATGATGCTTTGTATATTGTTGATTTAGTAAGGCATGTGTTCTTGTAGTGGAGTATATTAACATTCTACACATTTCTCTTTCAATCATCACAGTGACACTTTCAGTATGACACATGTGAGCATATGTATACCTACCATCATGAAATGCTATGTAATGTACAGCAATATTGCATCATACTAATTACATGGGCACATGCACCTTGTTTCATCTACATATTGGAATGCTGTTTTATACACAAACACATAACCAGTTCAGACCCACTTGCAACCTTGGGGAATTCATTGAATACACAATTGTGTTGCTGTTCGCAAGGATTATTCAGGTGTTGCCCAGCAGCATTGTGTGACTGTCAGCATTTGTGTCATTAACTGTTCTGCATGAACCACATCCACCTCATTTGTAATGTCCCCATATATGGTATCAGAATACTCACGCACACCTTTTCAATGATAAACATATATGCATATAATGTACAAGTGATATAATGTGAAATGGGTAGAGTTGTATGACTGTGTTAACAGTTCCACTGTGTGACATGTGATGTATACCCAAGGTTGTATTTGGAGGTGTTGCCACACTTTATTTTAAATAAGTACAAAATCTTAAGGGGAATACACAGCTATGTGCACATATGGTTGTGGATGACACCATCCATACTCAAATGGAGGCAATACACAACCTGCTAGGTGACAAATTTGGATGAAACTTCACCACCCTGTCCCCAGTGGTCGTCACCCAATGTATACATGCAAACATTACACAGCATATTTTCTTTAGAGAGCAGCTCATCTGTGCACTCTCTATGGCTAAAAACATGGCATTAATGATCTCCAACAACATCCCAGGGTGCCTTATCAATAAATGAAAACATGACCTAGCAGACACAATAGGATCCCTACTTAAACTCAGCCTCCAAACAAACTATTTTCTGGTACAATTGTAGACAGCAACAGTCATCTCTCTAAACAAGGAGGACCAATCACCCAACATAGGGACTTTTCAACCGATAAGGCTGATCATCCTCATCTATAAACCAATGGAAAGAATAATCATGAACCTTATCAACAGGAATATAGTTAATCTCCTGACTGTGTAACCCACCCATTTTTGATTTGTTAAGGCTAGATCATGTCTAATAAATCTGGCTGGCTTCTTTGAGAAGGTCACAAAGCCATGGATGAGGGAAAGAATGTGCATCCTGCATAAGCTGACCTGGCCAAGGTATATGACACAATTCTACACTCAGGTGTTACAAAGAAACTGTCTCAACTGGCCATAAATCACTATGTCAGAAAGTGCATAGCCCAGTGAATCACCAATAGGGCACATACTGTCAAAGTGTTTAAATTCACCTGTAGCAAAAGGCTAGTGAGTGGTGCAGTTCCACAGGTTTCTGGTCTAGGCCTTTCATGTTTGGTATTTAATTCCCAGAAGTCAAGGCAAACTTAGACAGCTTTTGTCCAACAAACTTTGCAGATGACTGCAAATTGTGGACAATCCTTGAATCCAATAATGGCATTGATATACTGCAGAAAGTATTAACACACATAAATGATTAGTGCCAGACCCATAGAGAAACACTAAATGACCAAAAGCATAATTATTCCCTTTTGCAAAGCACATACTCAAGCTAATTACAATATATAGACAGAACATACTTATGAGTAGACCCGGTGCTTTGTGATCTGGCTACTCAGGTAGATAGTAATTGGAAGTTGGACCAACATGTGCCCACAGTGGTGATAAATCCCTTATATGTGGCACAACTCATAAGTACAGGCATGTCATCCAGATCAAAGGACATTATGATTCCATTGTACTCGGCCCTCATTACAACAGTAATTGAAAACAATGCACCCTTCTGCATGCAACTTCACCATGCATCTGCAACAACTGGAGCAACACCAGAGATTTTGCACAAGGAAGATACAGGGTGTAAAATACAAGTCCTACGGGAAAAGATTGAAAGTCATATCAGTGTATTCTGTCTCCTACAGACTAATAAAGGACTATTTGTGTCTGGCCTACGGGGCAGTCACCAATCTGGCTTTAATGGAAATGCTACACCTTGATAAAGTAAAATGCACAAGGGTCACTTGCTCTAAGGATGTTAACCTAACCCCTGACATAATAAATCATGTTGGAGACAGAAACTTCTCTCACACACTACCCCTTCTCTGGAACAAGCTTTTCATTCATATAAAGCAAAGGCCTTTCCTGACCCTATTCAAGTGCAACCTATGTCAATAGATGGTTAATGGTAATTGTACTCCTGGTATTGCGTCCATGTCACTCATGGATAGAGGCAGCTGGTCTTAGATAACATAGCATAGATTCATAACTGTGTGAACTTTGTTCACATAGCTATTTAAAATTGTGAAACCCATGTTAAATATAGCTTGGCTTTTATGTGATCTTGGAACATTAGTTTAGTACTCTCCTATGAAACTATGAAACTATGAAGTCCAATTGTATATTAGGTGCAACTAGAGTGTGACTTTACAGCATCATGGATATAACAGTATATTACATCAGTATTACTACTTGATATGTTGCATGAACACATGTGCATGTATGTCAGCATTTCATGGCAATGTAATATTTTCAGTGGCAATGTCTGAAGGACAGTGAGCGTGTAGCACATCTTGAGATTTGACGTGCTTATAGAGTGTGCTATATGTATTGTTTGGTATATGAACAATATCACAGTGACAGCTTCTTCACTCATTGATGCTAAACTTTGCACTGCTGTACTTTCTGTGCACATGGACATAGCTGATGCATTGCTATCAGCCTCACATACTGCTTTACCATTCATTATAAAGCACCAGTTCTTAATTCACACATCAATTCCAGATGTTTCAGACAATATCCATTGCTATTACATGTAGCAGATGCATGCAATACACAGCTGTGTGTAGGGAATCCACTCATAATAGGGTGTTGTTTGTGCGTATGTTTGTATGTTGCTAACCTTATGGCTGATACCAATGTCAGCCAGGGATGCTTTTGTCAAGTGTATCACATTTGGCACAGTGGCATTCCACATATTTTTTCAGCCATACAGAACTATTCTTTGTGATGCATACCTATTAGAACCGATAGTGCAGACATCCCTTCAAGGTGTTGTACTAGATGTGTGTGTGATACATCTTTCTGTGTTGCACCCAGTAAATACAGAGATCAATGACAACATTGGTGGCATGGGTTTGATTCTTACAGGTGTGACTTGTGGCTTATGTGTCATGCAAAATTCGCAACTGGCCAGGATCAGTCCTGAATTAAACTCCAGGTATAACACTATCCCTCTTTACCCCTCCAAAGGCAGGTTTTTTTTTGGAAAATGGGTGGCAAATATATATATAGAATGCTGGCAATCATTACAGTTGTATACTCTGTTCCTGCAGAACAGACATAACTTCACATATTCTGGCAAAGTCACAGATTAATATTGTTAATATTTTAAAATTGTTCCTGATTGTGCTTCTGTCAACAGTTGTCCATGAGTCTGTTGTTAAGTGTCCATGACTGGTTGTGAGATATGTTGACATTTCACTCATATCCAAGCGAGCCATTTTGCAGATCTTCACAATATGCACATAATCCCTATTGTATATACCATCCTTGTTAAACGTCCTCTCCAGTGAACATGTCAGTGATGTTTCTATCACAACCATTCATGTCCATTGACATGTAGCCTTGTGTGCATACATCTCAGCTCTATATATTTTTGCCTCATATTTCTGGTCCATTTTTCAAAAAATTGTGGTTTTCTGGCAAATTAGTGACAAATCATTAAAGATTGATGTTAACAAATAATGACAGACATTTGAGTTTCAGAAAATTCATGCTAATGTAAAACCTGTTTTTCTATCAACTTTCTAAGTTTGTAAGAGCAATATTTAAAAAGTGTCTCTATTTTTGGAACCTTGTCCCACTTTTATTTATGACTTTGTCCAGATTTCTTGCTCTAAGAGGATGAGAGGCATGCTTGTGTGACAGTCACATATATACCATTGTGTGATGATATAAATATACTCACACAGGAGGTGTAAACAGCAGTACATACTGACTTGTCTTGGAAGCGTTCATAGCTTGTCATACCCTACCTGGGGTAAATTGCTGTATTTTACATGCCCTCTTCCTTTCTTCATTCCTATCATTCATATCCATGGCCATTTTAAACAACACACCTTCTCTGCCTGGTGTATTTATGTTTCACTGTATTTGCCCTCGCTGTTCACCCCACCATCTATTATTTCAGTCTGCAAATACTTGTTGTAGTGTACATTGCACTGAGTACACTTTTCTATAATGTGTGTCAGTACTGCGGTTATTGCAGTATTTTCACCCCTGGTAGTCAATGTGGCTGTCCACACAATTTCGCAAAGCAGGTTTGCCCATAGGCAAACTTGTATGCATCTTCTGTCTGCGTTCATCCTGTTCTACATGGTTTCTAGCTGGCAACACTCTTGCTGGCCACAAAACATCCCTGTACTTGTGTAAGTGCATTGCACGACGTGCATATGTGATTAGTACTGCTGCTCATCACATCAACATGTAAACTCCTTGTGGCTTCATGCAAAGCCTGCATGGAGTTTATTGAATCCCCACAATAGTCTCCACATAAATATCTCATTTTGTGGGCAGAGCACCTTTTCAGAAGATGGCTCAGGAAGCAGGTATTATGATTTCATATTCCTGTCCTTACCCAAGAAAGGTATTTCTTTCTGTAACACAAACTGTCAAAGCAACATAATAGTGCATGCACTTTGCTCCCTATTTCTGCATAAACACCCATCTTTGTTTGCTCACCTACAAGTATTGACTTTCCCAGATGACTCTGACTAATCCTTTTTAAAGCATATTGACCCACGTAGGGTGTGCATAAAGTAGAATACATGAAAAGCAGTGAGTTATCAAAAGAAGCAGCATAATCTTGATTGCTATTGCTTTTACCCACTAAAATCAAGTGGATTTTGTTGTGAACAAGACAAAACTTATTAACCTGAGTCATTAGTGAAGTATGCATAATAATGGCTGGTACTTCCAGTTAGGAGTGAGCAACAAATATGTTTTCTGATATAGGGTGGCTAATAAAAATGGTTCAAAGCAAAAACCAGCCCCTTGGCACAGAGGAATAAAGCCTTGACTACACATAGATGAGCTGTGTTCAACTAGCAGCATGGGTGCTGCAGGGAACAAGTGGGGGAGGGTGGGAGTCAGTGGCTAATACTGACTTGTCCATCCTAGGAGGGGAGGTAGCAAGCTTACTGCCACTGCAACATGAAGGGCCTGATTATCCCCTTACTGCAAACACTATATCGCTTGGTCAGGAGGTTGTGTGTGAGCAGACGTGCATATGCACCTCCCAAAGGCAGCTATAGAGGTGCTTGCAAGGCTGCATTGGGGATGGGGATAGGAAAGTCACATGACCTGCAGATTGGCCCACTCCCCTAACACCTAACTTACCTGTATTAGAAAATGAATGGGCTGGAGGGCTGTCACTCTAATGGAGGAATGAGTGTGTCACATGGGTGCAGGAGGGGGAGTTATTGGGTCAGTCCTGCAAGTACTAAAAATGGTTTAAAGCTGCTGAAACTTACATCACTGGACTCTACAATCAGGATATTGTCTTTACTGGCTGAAGTTCTGAGATGGAGCCAGATACCACCAACATATCAACAGCATGTAGAAGGCAAGTTTAATTAGTTCTAAGGAGTAAGGGATGTTTTTCTGCATATAAATAAGTAGCAAGGATGCTGCCCTTCTCCCTCATGGCACAGTTTAAGAGTATGTCCTGTGGGTTTTTGGCTCAACAGACAGAACCATGAAAAACCATGATCAGTTCTCAAAGCAACAAACAACAAAACAGCAGCTTGTAGAAACAGAGAAAACTATTCCATTACATTCCTAGTGCTCTGACCACTCTGTCTTCAAGTATCAACTGACAGAACTAGAAGAATAAAAAAGGATAACATTGCCTGATGTTGTACGTATGTATTCAGAACAATTTTAGGTAGGATCTGAACTGTCAAGTCTGTATATAATATTCTATGCATTTGAGAAACATGATCCAATGCACCCAACTTTAAGGATCTCACCAAAATAAATGCCATTTCAAACGATCAAATATTTGCTGAATATCGAATGAAAGGGGCACAATCAGAGCAAGAGGTTAACTAGCCACATGGCATGAACTTGCCAATATTCTCCAGCTGTCTTAGGCCGCCTGCAAGGCATACACCCTCCCAAATTGGAGGTCACTATCTTCATGACTGTGCTATAACATTGTTAAAGACTTTTTGCTAAATGCTGGTACATGCTCTTGGATAGCTCTGAAATTTTAGGAGTGTCCTTTGGAAAACCTTGTTATTATTGACACCAATTGTAAAGATAAGGGTTAAAGACATTTGTGTTATGGCACTGGTGCAAGTCGAGGAAAACCCATCACTTAAAAGTGATTCACAATCAGAGATGATTGGATACCTTCTAGGATTTCTGATTCTTTCTTTTATTTTGGGGAGTGGGGGCATTATTCAACATTGCATTGTTTTCAAGAGATATGATAACTGTTTTCTTTTTTGAGTTTTCCTGTGTCTGCCATACCTCTCAACCTCTTAGATCAAGAAATCTGGACAAAGCCATAAATAAAAGTGGGATAAAGGCCCAAAAATAGGGACAGTTTTTAAATATTGCTCTAACAAACTTAGAAAGTTGTTAGAATAACAGGTTTTGCATTAGCATAAATTCTCTGAAGGATATGAAGTCTGAAACCAAACATCTGTCATTATTTTCTAAATTCAGTCTTTAATGGTTTACCACTAATTTGATAGAAAACCAAAATTTTATAAAAAAACTAACCAAAAATATGAGGCCAAAATCTGGACAGTCTGGGAAAATCTGTACAGTTGAGAGGTATGGCCGCTTAAGTTCCCTGCTTTGCCCATGTCCTGATGCTTCCTGCTTTCAGAGAATTAAACAGGAAAAAAGTGTGGGTGTGAGATTTTAAAGCAGAATGCAAACCACTATGCGTATGCCCCATTTAGTTACAGGGACTTGACAGAGTCAAACCCTGTACTTTAGGTACAGGGGATAAGAGCCTTAATTCAACTGCCAGATCCATACATGTTGATGCAAAACTAGTTCTGATAACTTTTTTAAGTGATTTTGAGTAGTCTGCCAGAGAAGACCTGGGCAGGTCAAAAATGAGATGTAGGTGTCCTTCAGGCATGTAACACCCCTCCAAAAAAAAAACAAATAACTGTATGCTATATGCTTTAATATTTCCGATTTGTTTATGACTTGTGAGTTGAACAAAATCTACTGCTACAGCATTTATGTTGTCTGAAATTGTTTTGCATTAGTCACTGCACTAAAGAATGAATGAATTAATTAATTAATTAATTAATAAGCCTGGATTGTGTAATATAGTCTAAACATGTTGCATTTTAATAATATATTTTTTTCAGTTCCTTCTTTAGAGCCTCCAACAAATGCAAAGGGTTTTACATTTGTCAGGTTATAGTGTCTGCATCATTTAGTGACGATCAGAACAGTCTGATCTTCAGCATCCATTATGAGTCATTGTTGCATATTACTGTGGTACAGCCTTCTCTACAAGATCATATTGTAATGGATTTATGTGGTGATTCAAAGATGGCCGTTGTACTGTAAGCACTGCTAATCCTTAGCTCCTCTAAATATCTTGAATAAAACTAACCCAGAAGATTATTCGGAACCAATTTTGACAAAATATCTTGAAATATCAACTCTATTTAACTTCGAAATAAAGTTACCAAGGAAAAGTGACTGGTCCAGTTCATAATCAAGTTAGATTAATAAGGATACAGAGAAATTAACTTAAGCCGTGTGCTCCTACAGTCCTGCTTACTGAAAACTACTTTCAAAACTGAAGACAATAAACAGCACAGGATGTCAAAGGAAGATAAAAACATAGACACTACCACATCAAAACCAAACTTTCGGATTTACAATTTCCTGAAAAAGATTTGAACTAAAAAAGGCAGAAGATAATAAAACAAACAGATAAATCCAAAACTGGAAACAAAAATAAATCTGATCAACCAGCAAACCTGGAGGATATTAAAACAGCCTTACTTCCCATCCAAGAGGCAATAAAAGAATTAACTGTACAACTACAATCATTTGGAAATACCTTTAACCAAATATTGGAGAGACTGACTCCCACAATAAAGAAATTCAAAACATTCAAGATAAGATCACAGACCTGGAAGCAAGATCCAGAAGGAATAACATTATCATAAGAGGCATCCCAGAAGCTATAAACCATAATGAACTGATTCCCTCTATAATACAAATCTTCAGCATACTGCTCAAAGATCCTGGAACAGCTAAACAAATAACAATAGAAAGAGCACACAGAGCACTAAGAGAAACCCAAGGAACTTATAAACCCAGACCTATTTATGCAAAACTGCTAAACTTCCAAGATGTCAATACAATCTTGCTGACTGCTAAAAAATGTGGAGGAACTGTTAACTGGAACAATAATACAATATCACTGGCCCAAGATCTACCCCTCCAAATAAGACAAGCAAGACAGCTTCTTTCTCTTTATTGTAAGTTCCTAATTGAAAGAAAAATAAAATTTCAAATGAAATACCCTAACACACTAATTTTTCACTCAGAAGGAATTAAATATACGATCGCTAACCAAAAGGAAGCCAGAGAAACCTTCCTAGCTGTTTTCAAGAAAAATCCAACATTAGATCGCTAAATATACTCACCAGAGAGATGTATAATCACTAGATGAACGATCAATCACATTTCGGACATCCAAGACTGTTTATTTGCTTTCTGTTGTGTTCTTGAACTTCTCTAGGCCTATATCATCAGGTTGGTAGTACTGATGTATCAGTACAAACACCATGAGGCCGACCGAAAACAATTAGACCTGCCTCCTTCTTTTCATTTTCTCAAGACAGGAACCAAAAATATCCCTCCATGCTCTACACCAGGCTCTTCAAAATGTAACACTTCTGGGATATCCAGCGAGCTTTGACTGTCCCCCTACGCTTACTCAACTGTTAGAATGCTTCACATCAAGTGAACGACGAGCGCTCTGACGACAAAAATGCAAACAAAGGGAAAAGAAAAGAAAATGTTTTAGACTGCTGATTTAGCACTAAATGCACATATTGTCATTTTGTTTTTCAAACATCTTTTCACCAACAGATGTCAGTATTCTCAAAACTATGCCAAAACATCAAGCAGCTAAAGCTTAATCCCTACGCACTTTAAGTTCTTATACATCTGGCTCAGAAATCAGTGTTGGGCTTCTCATCAGAGCCAAGGTATTACATGCTAAATTTATAAGTGCATAAATGCAGACAACACCTTGTTAATATACAGCAGAACTGCTTTTCTAATGATGCATGTATTATAGTCACTGAACATGAAACACAGAATGAACCTCCATGAGAGAGAAAACACAAATTTATAACATAGGATAGAATCGACGAATACCTCAGCAAGACTCCTCCAATATTGGAAAGCAACTGTTCTTTTGGACTGGTCTTACGTATTTCTTAAGGCTTAATCTGATATTTAAACTCAGACAACTTGAATTAAGACAATATAGCTCCAGAAGAATACATTACTGACAATCATTCAACTGATTTTGGGAAGCATATCAGACTGCACTATAAAAAGCTCCATGAAAACAGTGACAAGAGTTCAGAAATTAGCCCTAGAGGAACCAAAAATATCCCTCCATGCTCTTCACCAGGCTTTTCAAAATGTAACAAATCCGGGTGTCAGAAAAATATGTATTAATGTGTGTATGCTTAATGCTAATTAGAAACCAAATAAGTTAACACGTTTTTCATTCTATTTTATATGCACTGTTTTATATACAGTTGAGTTTCATATGAGACTGAAAAGATGCTTTTTGAAACTGCAGTGTGCTTTCTGAAACTTGCAAGATGCCCTCTGACCTAGTAATTGCTAGCACAGCAATATTCATGTTTATGCCTTTTGGAAATGTATTTGAGAAGCAGGTGGTTATCTGCTAGGTCAGGAGAAAATGAATGAACAATGCTATATTCTGTAAATGTAATCAGCTCTGTTCGAAGTATGACAACATGTGCAGCTGCAGAAGTTTAGAGATAATATAGACAAAGGACTGTTAGAGAAATGAACTACTTGCTTTGTGCTTGAATTAGCCATAGTACCTTGAATGGTAACATTGCATATATCTAACCGGTGGTAGCCAAGGCCATGTTGTTTTCCTTAGGAAGTTTCTCACAAAGATTGATAAATCAGCAGAATATTGTAAAAACAATTATGACTAAATGATGATGACAAAACTTGTGATTCACTACGTCAGCTTGGTAGGCGATGTCTTATTAGAAAGTGTATAAAAATGTTAGCATTTCCTGTTTCTAGTTAGACAAACTCTGTATTAGCACATTTTTGTCTCCTTGCTGCAAGATTAAAGTGACTTAACCTGAACCTACCGTGTTTTGATCATTTTTATTTTTCCTTTGACAGTTTGGTCCTTCGGACCAGAAAGTACCTCTCACTCTAGGCCCAGGTCAGAATTGGGCCAGGTGGCATGTACCCGTACGGAGAAGTGGCCAAATCGTCTCTTCTGTCTTGAAAGACCTCTGACTAAATTGTCATTCGAAAGAGGCCAGCCACTGTTTCTGATCTGGGATTGGAGGACAAGTCAGCGTTCTGGTGGATCAACTCAGGGAGGGTTAGGTAAGCAGGAATTTACCTTTTTTCTGTTTTAGATCAGGGACTTGTTACAGTACTGTTTTGTCAGGGAGATTTGCATGTGCAGATCAGGGACAAAAAGATTGCTGTCTTGTCATAGATCAGAGAAACCGAATAGGTAGACGGTTATTCTAGATAAACTGTGAAAAGGTGTAAAATCGTGGTACCACGTGATAAGAAGGATTACGTAACAATTTTTAACTTAGCTAAGGCAACATGGGAAATCAGTGCATGAAAAATTCCCGAGACCCGCCCCTAACCGAAGACGCAAAATATATGCAATTACAGCGTGCCGATAATGTTAAGTATTATACAAAATGGGTTGATAAATACAAATTTGATGGTAATTTAGATAAATCTTCACTTATTAAACTTGTTAGACAACTTAAAACAGATGCAAAAGGTCAGCTAAAAAAGCAACGACAATTAGGAGTCCCTCAGGCACACAGGTGGCTTGAGGAAGCAAACCGCAGGGAACAAAAGATTAAAAATTCAAAAGCAATGTTCTTAGATAAAGAAGATAATAACTTGGTAATAGCAACAGCCCCTCCTCCGACCCCCTCCGCTTCCCTTACCAGAATATGAAGCGAGTGGACAAGCCGATCCACCTCTGCTATACCCAGCTGTTCCTGCAAAATCAAAACCGTTTGTCAGGGATCCTATCGAGACCAGGTCTTGAACACGCAACTTGAGAGGGGATATTGAATTATATGAAATAAATAGAAATTCACAAGCTATGAGTGAGGAAGAGATATGTCCACTCATAGAAGTACCAAATCCACAGGCAGGACAGGCAGGACAGGATCTGACTCTTCTAGTATATAGACCGTGGACACCGGAAGACATCCGAAAAGCCACAGAGGGAATTCCCCATCCAAAAGTTAATTTTAGAAAATTCTTAGAAGACTTACAAGGCATGAGGTTAAGTTACCATTTGAATAGAGAAGAAGTAGAAAAAGTAGTTAGACAAATCATAGGTCCAGATTGGCACATGATCAGTGGCAACTGAAATCCCCGTGATGCAAAGCTTAGACCACTCCCACATAGTAACGCAGAACTGGACAACAGAGTGAAAGGTCTGACAGACCGAATCTCTGAGAAATGGAAGCCTAGGGCTGATTGGACTTGCATTAATCAATGCATACAACAAGAAGGTGAAACTGTTGATAGATATTATGCCAGATTATTAGAATGTTTTAATAACCATTGTGGAATGCAGGTACCTGAAGATCAAACACATGATTCCCCATATGAGCAACAGCTAAAGAATGCATTTTTAAAAGGAAGTATTGCGCCCATTAGCAGCTTTATTACAAAGCACATGGTAGATCATCGAACAAGTAGATTACAGTCATTACTTGAATATGCAAGACATGCCGAAAGGCATTTTAATAGCAAAAAGAAAAAGAAAACTCAAGTATTTGCAGTAGAAGACGGATCAGAAGTCTTTGTAGTACAAACTGGGAAGAAAGGTAAGAAAAATACCCAGGGAAACAAACAATCTGATAAACGATCAGAAGATTTTGAAGAAAGAAAGAAAAGGGGTGAATGTTTCAAATGCGGGAAAAAGGGACATTTGGCAAGGGATTGCAGGCTAAATAAGAAGGTAACCATGGAAGATAAGGAGAGTGAGGAATGACTATATGATAGTCAAGAATCACTAGATAGGAATAGACAAGAAAAGACACATGCAAATGTGATAGAAAGTGTAGAGGATGTGAGAGAAGGAATAGAGGATGTACATGAATTCATAGATAATGAAGAAAATGAAATTTTGGATTTAGCATTATTGAGCTTAGAGCTCTACTTAGCAGACACAAAACCGGAAGTTACACTTCTGGTAGAGGGAAGGGAAGTCAAATTCCTGTGTGACTCAGGGGCTTCACGGACCCTGATACATCCTTCCAAACTACCAGAAAATTCAGAATCACTGGACTACATATTAGTGAAAGCAGCTAATGGACAGCTGTATCGGGAGCCACTCTCCCACAACATAGTGATAACTGACCCTGTTTCAGGGATGACACAGAAAAGCAAAATTGTTGTTTCTGCAAAATGCCCAGTGAATCTCTTGGGCAGAGACTTAATGCAGATATTTGGCATAGCTGTAGTTCCAACTATGCAGGGTATGGAAGCACAGCAACAAATTGATACTTTTGTAGTGCGACCGGAGGGTGAAACATTTTATTGGTACAGCCAGGACTTATTTATGACTGGTCCAGGGGCAGTAACCGAAGAACTGATGAACGTAATCATCAGTAAATCCCCCTCCCTTGACACTGATAAACAGCATTTGTTGCATTGCACTCTATATTACTGTAACAGACCAGGACCTGATAAAGAATATGAGCAAGAACTGTTTAAAAACCATGCTAATAGGTTAGTATTACGAAATTTGTACTAGGACACAGAAGGAAACAGTGTAGTAAGCTGTTCATTGCCCCAGGAATTCCTAGCACTTTACAAATCTAATCAATTACCACATGTAAGCGTAACTAAAGATAGAAATTTGAAGTGGGCAGACCTAGGAGAAAAAGTCACAAGGTGGGAAAAACAGACAGAGTTAGAACTCTCTGAACAAGGAGTACAGAAGCAGAAATTGAATTGGATAACACAAACACACCCAGCTGTGCACTCACAGGCAAGTGAGGATAGCTGAGTAGCACTCTTACTAGAGGAAGAGGAAAAAGCCTTGCGAGACATACCAGAGACTCTCTGGTCAACAGGGAAATCAGATGTAGGACTTATTCGTACAGCAGGACCAGTTACTGTTACGCCAAAATCAGCATTTAGACATCAAAAAAGACAGTATCCCTTAAGGAAGGATGCAGAAATAGGAATCAAACCTATAATAGCAGCCTTACTTAAGGAAGGAGTCTTAATAGAATCTCCTGATTCACCATGTAATAAACCCTTATTTCCTGTTAGGAAAGCAAACAGGGAATGGCATATGGTCCAAGATTTACAAGCTGTGAATGACGCAGTTATACCCAGGGCACCAACGGTGCCAGATCCACACACTTTATTGAATGATTTGAAACCTTAACAAAAGTATTTTTCTGTGGTAGATATTAGCAATGCATTTTTCTCAATACCGATACACCCAGATAGCCAACATTGGTTTGCATTTACATTTCAGGGGAAACGGCATACATATACGAGACTACCACAGGGATATTATGAAAGTCCAACAATATTCGCGCAAGAAATGGCAAGCAACCTGGCGGGATTTATCCCACCAAAAGGTAGTCAGATTTTACTTTATGTAGACGACATTCTGCTGGCAGCCCCCACCCAGCAAGAATGCAGAGAGGATACCATTGCATTATTACAATTTTTAGCTACTCAAGGACACAAGGTAAACAAAACAAACTGCAACTTTGGAAGAAACAGGTTAAATACCTGGGATATGTAATATCCAAAGAAGGCAGAATATTAGATGAAGACAGAAAAACAGCAATATTACAAGCACCTAAACCAACTACCAAGAAGAAAATGATGTCCTTCCTGGGTACTACTAACTTTTGTCGGAGTTGGATACCAAACTATGCTTTGGAGTCTGCTCCGCTGACTAACTTGATATTCAAAAAGCCGATGGCAGCACAGGATTTATTACAGTGGACACCAGAAGCAGAATCAGCCTTCTGCAAACTGAAACAACTGATAGCTTCTTCCTTAGTTTTAGGATTACCAAACTATCATAAGCGATTTTTCCAAACTGTAGACTGTAAGCAAGGTTATATGACATCAGTGTTAACACAACATGGGGACAAACAACGCCCCATAGCGTACTATTCATCACAGCTAGACCCAGTGGCACGATCCTTGCCCCACTGTGTACAAGCAGTAGTCGCAGCTGCAATGGCAGTGCAGTCTTCAGCCTCAGTAGTATTGTTCCACCCTCTCACATTGAGAGTGCCTCATGCAGTCGCGATTATTTTACTGCAAGAAAAAGTAGCATATCTTTCTCCTGCTAGACACCTTTCCTGTATGACTATACTGTTGAGCCAACCTCATATGACAACTGAACGATGCACAGCTTTGAATCCGTCGACCTTGCTCCCAACCCCTGCAGATGGCAAACCACACTGCTGCCTGCAGGAGATTGAACAAAAGACACTACCTAGAAAAGACCTTACAGATGTTCCCTTGGATGATGCCGAGGTGACATACTATGTGGACGGCTCGTGCAGGAGGAATCTAGTGGGGTATGCAATAGTTTCTGATACTGAGATTTTAGAAGCAAAGTATTTACCACACAACTTATCTGCACAAGCAGCAGAACTGATTGCCTTGACAACAGCATGTACCTTAGCAAAAGGTAAGAAAGTAAACATTTTTACTGACAGTCAGTATGCTTTTTCTACTGTACATGTTTTTGCGCAGCAGTGGAAAAATAGAGGAATGATAACATCTACTGGTAAACCAATTAACCATGCGCAATTTATTTTAGATTTGTTAGACTCTATTCAGTTACCTCAGAAAGTAGCTATTTGCAAATGCGTAGCTCATACCAAGCAACAAGACAGAATTTCAAAAGGTAATGCGAGGGCTGATACAGCTGCAAAACAAGCAGCTTCAGCTTCAGAAGTTTTTCTTTTAAGTGAGGAATTACAACCATCTGAAATTTTAGATTTAGAAATGTTAAAAACAATGCAGACACTTACTACAAATGTAGAAAAACAGAAGTGGATAAAACAAGGAGCAATCCTTGAGAGGGGACTGTACATCTCCAAAGAAAAGAAACCGATCTTACCATCTTACTTGTTTAGATATGCAGCTTTGTTGAGCCATGGGCAGTGCCATGTCTCAACAGGGGGGATGGTACAGTTAGTGAATCGAGTGTTTACGACGTATGGATTTACAAACTACACAAAAAGTTTTGTGCAGCATGCCATGTTTGTAACAAGCATCATGCACAAGGGGCATTGAAACCTAAGCAAGGGAGTTTCCCTATACCACCATATCCGTTCCATACTATTTGTATGGATTTTATAGAACTGAACAAATGCAAAAATAAGAAATACTGCCTTGTCATTATAGATATGTTTTCCAAATGGGTGGAAGCTTTTCCAACTAAAAATCCAGATGCAGCTACTGTTGCAAAAGTCCTTGTTAAAGAAATTATTCCTAGATTTGGCATAGCGGAAAAGATTTATAGTGACAATGGCACACACTTTGTAAATCAAACTATACAACAACTTAGTCGCTATTTCGGGATATCGCTGAAAAACCATTGTGTATACCACCCCCAATCTGCAGGATTAGTAGAGAGGCATAATGGGGTCTTGAAAAGTAAGCTTAGAAAATTGATTAGTGAGACACAACAGAACTGGGTGCACTGTTTACCTGTGGTACTGTTGAGCATGAGAACTGTTCCAAATGCAAAAGGGTTAACTCCTTTTGAAGTTCTGTTTGGGAGGGCATATTATACACCTCAATGGAAACCTCTCATGTCTGCAGAGCAGGAGGCTGAGAGTTCACTTGCAGGGTATATGAGGCGATTTTTGAATAACAAACTTTTGCAGTTAAATTCTGTTTCAGATAAAGAGCAAACAAAGCCATCAGAAGCAGCAGTAGCCCTAGGCACATGGGTCTGGGTGAAGGTGGTGAAGAGAAAAAACTGGAGTTCTCCGAAGTGGGAAGGGCCGTACCAGGTACTACTGTCAACACCCACTGCAGTCAAGATCACGGAGCGAGCATCCTGGATTCATTTGACACACTGTAAACTGGTTAAGAACTTTGAACTGGACAAAAACCTTTTTACTGTTGTACAACGAGAACAAAATGACCAGGTATAGGGCAAACAGAGATACAGAACAACCTCAGAAAACTTGCGTGATTATTCTGGTAGCTATACTGATAACATTGTTCTTTTGGTTGTGGCCTTTCCTTTTTCCTGCCACAAAAGTTGAACTGATTAAACGTGATGAGCCGAACATAGACTGGCACCCAAACTTTAACACTTATCAGGCAATTACATGTGTGTATGCTGAGACTTTTAATGTTT
This sequence comes from Protopterus annectens, assembly GCF_019279795.1. Taxonomy (NCBI): domain Eukaryota; kingdom Metazoa; phylum Chordata; order Ceratodontiformes; family Protopteridae; genus Protopterus; species Protopterus annectens. The sequence goes on from NC_056728.1 coordinate 1,824,716,314, forward strand.
CGAACTGCTGGATTTGCACAGCCATACCAACAGCATACGGGGGGGGGGTTATTAATGACTGCAGTCCCCCTAGGGGTCAATGAGATCTGGGAAAATTTGGTTTGTGACACAGTAGCTATTAAAGCATATGATAAGGTAGCACTGTATTTGCCTGTGACACAAAAGGGAATTGTATGTTTTTGTAAGAATGACACAGTCCAAGTGGGTTGGAGCAAGTGCAATGTGACTGTACATTACAAATGTTATACCAAAGCAAACAAAATGGGTGGAACTTGTAGTTCAAATTATGACTCATTTCTTGAGTCCATGCATAAGACTATTGGCCAAGTGCAACGTAATCCTGTACTTTTTAAACAACTATCTGTAATAGATAGGAAAATGTTTCATGCAGGGCAGCCATTTCGTAACAAAGTAACTACTAAGGTAGAGGATTGTTATTTTGTGTCTGGTAAAAAAGCATATAAATGGTTACCTGAGAATTGGTCCGGCAGTTGTTTTTTGGGGTACCTGGTCCCGACCATACGACACACTGCAGTTTTGCCTCAGGGAAATATTCGAAATACCCGAGATGTGGCCAGGAAAGCTGTCAGAAAGCCTGAAAATCCAGTGTGACAGACCGAGATGGGCTGGAAAGACCATCATACTGTAGATACCAAACTGACACACATGGACTTGAGTGATGCTGTTATATCGTGGGCAGGCATATTACCTGCATATGGCACAGTGAAATTGATTTGGGAGCTGCAAAAACTGTCCAAACTTCTTGAAGTAATGAGTAATGCAACTTTTTCTGCTCTTGAACTGATAGCTGATGAACTGAATGCTATGAGAACTGTAGTGCTCCAGAACGAATGGCTCTTGACTTCACCCTAGCGGCAAGGGGTGGTATGTGAGCTTTAATCAAAGAAGAGTGCTGTGCATATATATCAGATCATCAACATGAGATAAACGACCACCTTGAGGTTATACAGCAAGTGTCGGCCATGACCAAGCCAGGCCCAAACCATCTGACGGACTTTTTCCAGAATTTGTTCGGGGGGTGGAGTTCCATCCTAATGAACATCTTGATTGCCATTTGTGTGGGATTGCTCCTAATAGGAGCTTGTATTTGTTGTGGTATCCCCCTGCATGAAAAAGTTGATCAAAGAATTTATAGATATATCAGTTTCTGAGACTATGTATCAAAGTACTGAGCTTGAAGAATTGTTAGAATGTGGAACACTTTCATAAGTTTAAACTGAATGACTTTCTTAACTGCAAATCCTGAATGGAAGAGGTTAGGGAAAGAAGCAAACTGTTTATTCTTTTAAAAATAGAATTAAAAAGTATTAACGGGGGAAATGTCAGAAAAATATGTATTAATGTGTGTATGCTTAATGCTAATTAGAAACTAAATAAGTTAACACGTTTTTCATTCTATTTTATATGCACTGTTTTATATACAGTTGAGTTTCATATGAGACTGAAAAGATGCTTTTTGAAACTGCATTGTGCTTTCTGAAACTTGCAAGATGCCCTCTGACCTAGTAATTGCTAGCACAGCAATATTCATGTTTATGCCTTTTGGAAATGTACTTGAGAAGCAGGTGGTTATCTGCTAGGTCAGGAGAAAATGAATGAACAATGCTATATTCTGTAAATGCAATGATTTTAAACAATCATCTCTGTTCGAAGTATGAGAACATGTGCAGCTGCAGAAGTTTAGAGATAATATAGACAAAGGACTGTTAGAGAAATGAACTACTTGCTTTGTGCTCGAATTAGCCATAGTACCTTGAATGGTAACATTGCATATATCTAACCGGTGGTAGCCAAGGCCACATTGTTTTCCTTTGGAAGTTTCTCACAAAAATTGATAAATCAGCAGAATATTGTAAAAACAATTATTACTAAATGATGATGACAAAACTTGTGATTCACTATGTCAGCTTGGTAGACAACGTCTTATTAGAAAGTGTATAAAAATGTTAGCATTTCCTGTTTCTAGTTAGACAAACTCTGTATTAGCACATTTTTGTCTCCTTGCTGCAAGATTAAAGTGCCTTAACCTGAACCTACCGTGTTTTGATAATTTTTAAAGTATATTTTTCCTTTGACACCATGATATCCAGTGAGCTCTGATTGTCCCACTACGCTTATTCAACTTTACAATGCTACACATCAAGCGAATGATGAGCGCTCTGATTACAAAAACACAGACAAAGGGAAAAGAAAACATTTTAAACTGTTGATTTAGCACTAAATGCACATGTTGTCATTTTGTTTTTCACACATCTTCTCACCAACAGATATCACTATTCTCAAAACTATGCCAAAACATCAAACAGCTAAAGCTTAACCCACACGCACACAAATATATAGCCCCATGGCCCTTTATATTGGATACTACTACAATATTTAAGAAGGAAGATACAAATTCATAAATGAGCATATGTTAACCATCTGTAATTTTACCAGATCCTGTTGTCATATTTATGTGGTATGGTGAGGACTCCGCCCTATGATGTTTTAGATGTTACACACTAACTATATGTTAGAAAATTTTCAGATACATAAATAGAAAGAACTAGCTACAAATGACAGTTTCTGCAAATACATTTGTAAATATTTCCCAAACATAGCAACATTTTCTAAGGAAGTATATTTATGCATGTTCCTTAAGCATAAAGTTCCACAAACTCAAAGCTCTGTTCCTTGTTCTACTACTTTGCCAAGACTTGAGATAAAGATCTTGCTGCATATTGCTTCCCAGCTATGAGATACAGGCTTTAGCCATGTCCACAGTTGCTTACTTCTAGATAATCCATACTGAGCACTGCAATCTCATATCTTTAAGTTGCTCTTTCAGGTGACACACTGTTTGGATACCCACATTCTGCACAACATGCAGTACTTTCAAGTTTTATCTGATTCCCAAATATTGTGCAATAAAAACTATGCTACAGCCCTTGACATTATTAAACCCTAAACAAAAAGTATGCACTACATATACTCTACTAAAAACTAGAACACATATGCAGTGCGCTTTGTATTCCACTTTAGATATATTGGTTGTCATTGTTTATGATGCTGTACAATCTAAATGGCCCAAACACATACTGTTGAAACATATTATAATGTGAAAGCCGATTTTTACATTCTTAGTTGCATTAACATATCTCAGAAAAGTGCTGCATAGATTTGTATGGGGAATGCTGTATGTCTATCAGTGATACCAGATGTTGGAGCATCATATGTCTTGTTGTTCAGAGAATATATGCTAGAGCAGCATCTGTTCTACCATCAACTCTTAAATGCTCTACAGTGAGCTTTAAATATTTTACCTGATTTCAGACCTTTATACCCTCTTGTTTTGGTGGTGTCCCTCGTCTTAAGAGGGGATTTGAGGCTTGCCCTGCCTACTTATGGGGCCCAGATAGGTAATATAGTGATATTTTTTTTATACCTATAGGCTGAATTCCACAAATAGAATAACACAGCTAAACGTTATAGATAACAGATAGAATGTTATAGATGTACAGTCCTATTTATACCATGAAGGGAAAGGAAATAACACTAATGAAAAGAAGGCAGAGAAGAACAGAAAACAAAGGAGAACACATAAAATAATCCTCAATCTCTTTCTTCTTTATATACTATTTTAATGTTAGTGAAAATAGGCGAAGGATATAACTAATAGTTCTACTAATATCTTTTTATATTATACTAACACTTATTTGTACATTTATACTAAAAACCTTGTTTAATTCACCTTTACTTAATTTAATGGTTCTAATATAAGACATTTTCAAATCTCACCTCTCAACTATTGATAATCACATAGAATGTACACTTTGAATATTCTATTAGAAAGATACAAAACTATAGAGGAGATTAGGGATACTTTAGTGGTGCTTTTTAGGGAATTAGTTTGTTAAGCTTCGTATATATAAAGAAAATCTTCACAGGGATACTAGTTTTCATTACTTACCTAAATATGATAACCCATTTCATAAGTAATATACTATACTACAGATCTGTAAAACTAATAAAGACCTACTCCCTGCTGTATTCCTGGTCCAAAGGGGTGGTGGTTAGGCATTGGGTGGGGACAGGAATAAAAGGATGCTTTCTTAATTTTATTTTATCAATACTTGAACAGAAATCAACATCCCAAACAATCACTCTAGACTTAGTCCACAAACAACCCAATTACATAAATGTGGGAATTTGACTCATGGAATATCAAAGGGCTCCAGAATAAGAAGAAAAGAAAACTCTTCTTACACCTCATCCTGGAAGCGAAATCAAATTTCATATTGACCCAGGAAACTCATTTAACACTTGAACAATGGTCAGAAATTAAAGAGAAAAAATGGATAAGGGATATCATAGCTTCTGAAGGCAAATCTAATAGTGCAGGGGTAGCTATAATAATTAAAAACCAGTGACAAGATAAAATTTTAGAAACCCAAGTGGACAAAGAGGGAAGATGGTGCTATGCAACTATCCTAACCCCAAATCTTCTGAAACCTCTTCTTGTCCTTAATGTTTATTCCCCTTGTAAAAAACAACACATCTTTTTCGCCTCACTATACCCTATATTAAATAAATTCCAAGATTATTACATGATCCTAGGTGGAGACTGGAACATATATCTAAATCCTGACAAAGACAAAACAAGTACAAATATAATACCTAATAAACAAGCTCATCTAGCACTAAGAGAACATATTCAAGATTACAAGCTATATGACCCCTTTAAGTATGGAGATAGTCTAAATATATCCAACAGATTCACATTTTACTCCCAATGCCACAAAATGTGGTCGAGAATAGATTTTTTTTTATCTCAGACTCATTTATCAAACTAGCCCTGAAAATGACCGTACACACTAGATACCTCTCAGACCACTCCAAAATCACTTTAAACCTCAATGGAATCACAATGAGCAACACAATGAAAACAAGTTACAATTGGTCATTGAACCCCAGCCTCCTAACCAAAAAGGAAATAATAAACGACATTCAAACCTTACTCAAATCAACCCTATCTAACATTATTAACCCCCAACTACCAGTAGATATCGAATGGGCAGCAACCAAAGCCCAAATTAGGGGAATACTTATTTAAAAAGCATCCTACTACAACAAATTAATCTTAAAGAAGAAGAATAGGACCTAGAAGCCAAAATTCAAAAGCTTGTGAATGACCTATTAACAAATTATAATACCCAAACTGAATCCAAAATCCTGAAACTACAAAAAGACCTATACCTATTACACAACAGCAAACTATCCTTTTATGATACCAAAATGCTAGCTAACTATGCAAACGAAATACAAATACTATTGTGAGCACTGGCCAGAATCATAACCCAAACTAAACCCTCCTCCCAAATATCCAAAATACTCTATGAAAATACCCATTACATGAATATTGAAGATATTACTAAAATCTTTGAACGAATATATTCACAGACATATGGAGACCAAACATCAATAGCCTCCAAAGAAAAAAGAACCAGTTTCCTTCAAAGAGTAGACTTCCCGAAACTAGATTCAAAGCAACAAGAAAGGTTAACTGAACCTATCTCTATTAGTGAAATAACCACAACTATCCACCAAATGAAATCACACAAAGCCCCAGGCCCAGATGGTAACACAGTTGAATTCTACAAAATTTTCTCCCCTATCTTAGCTCAAATTCTATTCCATATACTGAACTATATAATAAACAATAAAATTAATGACCTATACTTTAATGCATTTAAATCTATTTTTATACTCAAGGATCAAGCTGACGCAAAAAACCCAGACAGCTACAGACCCATCTCTCTATTAAATATTGATAACAAAATACTAACATCCATACTTGCAAATAGACTGAAAAAATTACTAGACAAAATTATCTCCCTCGAACAATCTGGTTTCACAACACTCAAACAAATGATAACACACTAACTCTTAATACTCTAATATCCCAGGCTAATCAGTATAACCTAAACATGTATGCTCTAATTATTGATGCTCATAAAGCCTTTGATAGAGTAAATATAGATTTTCTACTCCAAACATTACCCTATCTTAATATTCCACAAAAATGTATCCAGATCCTACAAATTATATACAATAAGTCTTATACATCTTTATATATCAACAAAACTTGGTCTAACAGAATTCCAATTAAAAATGGAACCCGTCAACGATGCCCTTTATCTTCCATACTCTTTAACTTATATCTTGAACCACTCTTCTTAAATATGAAACAAAATCTATACCACAACCCTCCAATAACATTTAATACCAAAATCTTCCTCTCAGCTTTTGCAGATGATTTGAATATCTATTGTACCACACCAGTCTCAGATGTAAACAAAATACTATAGAACACTTCTTAAAGATATCAAACTACAAATTGAATCTTAAAAAAACTAGCATATTTCCTTTAAAAACCCCTAAACCATTCTCGCTCTTACCACTAATAGGAAAAATAAAAACAAAAGAGATAATCAACTACTTAGGCATCACTTTCACAACAAACAACAAAGACTTTTACCTAAATAATATAACTCAAAAATGGCAAAATATTATTTTAGACCTTAATAGATGGAAAAATCTAAAACTACCTTTCCTGGCAAAAATCTCAGTAATTAAAATAAATATACTACCCAGATTACTTTACATATTTATGACTACTCAATTAAATATACCCAATACATTTTTTAGACAAACTCACACTCTCCTCACAAAATTTATATGGGAACCAAAAAAAAAAAAAAACAGAATCTCATACATCAAACTTTCAACCCCAAAAAGCAAAGGTGGTCTAGACCTTCCCAATTTCGAGACGTATTACCTAATTACGAACGCTAATAGAGTACTGCAAATAGCTGAATACAACCCAAAGAATAAAGACTGGTCCCCAATATGGATCATAATATACCAAAGACATATCCAAAGCTTGGATATCAACCCCAAAGCCTTACCATTTCTAAATACAAGTTTAATAAAACCGTGCAAAATACTAGAACCCCTTAAACACTCCATATCACTAACTCAAAAACTCTTCAAGTATCTAAATCTGACTCAAGCTATGATGATGCTACAACCCTTACACAAAAATCCCAACCTTAAAATTAACAGTCAGCTGCTAAACCTGAATCCTTTTCCTAAATTAATTAATATAACCATCCAAGATATATACCCATACATCAATGGTTCTATACAAGAATTAATAAATCATTTGAACCTCCCCAAATCCTATCTAGTGATTTTAAGACAAATTAAAGAATTATGTACCAGCTATTTACAAAATGCCAATATAAGCAACAATGATATAACAATCTGTAACTCACTATGGAAGACCATCCTCTCAACTAAAAAATATATCAGTAATACATATAAACTAATCAAAGACATTAAATTCCAAAAAGATTTGCTTGTCTTGGACTATTGGAGAAAGAACAATCCATCCATCAATACCTTTCAACTAATCCAAGCTATCAACTTAACAAACAAATCCATACCTCTTAAGAAATTGCCATTTACCCAACTGATGATCTATAACAATGTATATTTCACACCCGCTATCTTACATAAATTTAACCCTATGAAATCCCCTCTTTGTCCTCGCTGTAAAATGCAAACGGCTGATATTCTCCATTTATTCTGGAGTTGTAAATGTGTATTTAAACTTTGGCACTCCCTTAAATTCCAATTACAAAAAATGGGCTATCAAACATCCACACTCACCTGGGAATTCACTCTTCTACATATCCTACCAAACAACATCTCTAAAACTCAAGCAATTACTATGATCAATATTTTTCTCCTACTGACACTCTATATAGCAACCAATTGGCTTAACCTAAATAACATAACCTGGGAAAATTTTAAATTAATGGCGACCAAACATCTTTTAGCCCATAAAATTTTAATCGACAAGGGTAATAAAAACATCAAACACAAGAAATTATGGGAACAAATCTTCAATATCATTCTTGCCTAGCTCATGACAATATATCAGACTTAATTACAAATAAGAGATCCCATACATAAAAACTATATTTATAGCTCAAGAAATTCTTCTTCCTTTCCCCCTCCCTCCTTTTTCTAAGATATACTCACAATCACAATAATTTTCACTGAAATGTAACAATTTTCTCTGGAATATTGAAAGCATCTATGTATATAGTGTAAATAATATTGATTGTTTTATTTTTGTTTGTATTACCCTCAATGTATATCATCTACTTACTGTGAAGAGGTCTTACCTCTACCTGTTCTACTATATATGATGTTTTAGACCAATGGAAAAAAAAAAAATAAATAAAAATTATTGAAAAAAAAAAGTAATGGATTTATGCATTTAGTTAAAAAGTGTTAGTCTGGCAGTTAGCGCAGAGGACTAAAGTTACAACTTTTTAATGAGCTGCTTCCTGTGTCAAGGGAGCAAGTTTAGAAGCTTTCCAACTTCATTTATCTGCCATGTGACTCTGATCAAATAATTTAACCAGATAATGCTTTGGAGCAATTGGGAATTCGAGCTAGGCAGGCACCATAATGATCTCCAAGAGTACATGCCTAATAACCATGAACCTGCTGTTGTTGCTTGCCAGACATTTCCTATTGCATAACTGATCGGGTTCAGGAAATAATTGGACAATATCACCAGCACACTACTTTTAATGCAACACAGGCAATTTATTCTTCAAGGATGGCAGGCACTACATTTCTCAATGAAGCATTTAAATACAAAGTTGTTTGCCAGCAGCAACCATTGTGTTAGTAATAGTGCTCTTTGATGTGGCATTATTTATAGGTTCATATGTTCATAGGTGGTTACTGGGCTATTGACCTGAAGGTCTTTGTAAGCCTAGCTGTGTGTATCCAATATAATACTAGAGAAACTCAATATAAAGGATCTTGCCTAAACTCAAGTTCTTAGTTAGTTTGCCCATATCTAAGAGGGTCATATGTGAAATCCCTGGCAGGAATTTATAGTTTCCCATCTGGTCATCTAGGCTACACTTAAACAGAGTCAAAGAGGGGCTTTGTTTGATGTGAATTATTAAAACTATTCCAGAAGAGTGGCAACTTCTGAGAGACATAGTTGTCTCCCCAACAGGTCCTATTTATGTCACAGGCCAGGTTAAGGTCCCTGGAGCAGGTGACCCTTGTCCCATTTGACTTGCAGATGTCCAGCATTTCCATTAGGTTTAGATCTGAGATTGCTCTGTAGGCCAGGCACAAGTCTCCTCTAAGTAATCTGTATGCTACTGAGTACAGTGACAATGACTGCAGTCTGTCAATGTATGACATGTGCTGGAGACCCTAAATTTTCTTGGTTAGAAATCTCTGAGGTCTCTCAAGTTGTTGCAGGTGCCTGATAAGGTACATACCAAAGTGAGCATTGTACTGAATTATTGGCCTGATGAAGGTCGAGTGCAGGGATGTCATGACCTCTTTTGTTCTTGAGGCAATACCTTTGCTAATGAGGTGTGAAATGTAGAATGCCTTCCTTACCATAGTGGACACATGGTGGTCAAAGCTTAGGCTACAATTAACTTGCTTGCCCAAGTCTGTCACTACTGAGTTGTTACTTAAGGTATTATTATTTATATGGTAGTCTGCAGGGATATCTTTTTTACTGAAGGGGATGATAATGCATTTTTTTGTATTGAGTTTGAGTCCGTGGCTTTGGCACCAATCATTGGTTTGTGTAAGTCCCTCCTGAAGCATATTGACATCATCTGGGAATTCAGTGCTTGCACCTAATTTGCAGTTGTCAGCAAACTTAGTCAGCCACATCCCCTCTGTTTTGGCCTGAACTTCGGGGAAGTATATTCCAAACAATGGGGAGCCCAGCACTGACCCCATGGAGCCCCACTGATGACAGGTCTACTGGTTGAGGTAAAGTCCCCAACTTTGACTGAGTGTAATCTGTCGGTGAGCCAGTTAGCAACCCACCTGACAACATAAGGGCTGATATTCAACTGGGGAGTTTATCAATGATGCCCGAATATGGGATTGTGTCAAAGGCCTTGGCTAAGTCAAGGTAGGCTGCATGCACAGATTTGCCTTGATCTATGGCTTATTTGTTTGCTCAAGCAGAGGAGGGTGTTCTTCCAGTGCTGAGACCTCTTTTTTATTCTTAGACAGCAACTACTTCCTCTTGTTGTATAACTTATTAATACTAGATATCCACCAAGGAGGCTTGTTTTTTCATAAGGATCTTGTTTTGATTTTATCAGGTACAGCTGTGTCAATACATTTGTGTAAGTGTTTGTACAAGTTATTTGTGTATATCCTAGTATAGATGTCAATGCCATCTGTGGGAACAGGAACTTGGAAATGATTTATGCCATCCCTTAGGAAGGTATAATTAGCTTTGGTGAATTTTATTAGCCTGATTCAACTAAGAGAGGTTCAGGTGTTATAGCTACTGGAGATGTGACTGATTTGTGATCAGATTTAACCAGTGAGAGTCTTATACGTATGGTAGTGCAATGGTCACCCATGCTGGTGAGGACCAGGTCAAGAATATTTGAGACTCTTGAGGGGATGCATACTATTTGTTCCAGGGTAATAGTGATAACAAAAGTCCAGAAAACTTTGTGCAACCATGTTGGTACTCATATCATTTTCCTAGGCAATGGAGGGGTAGTTAAAATGCCCATGACTAGAGTGTTTAGTTGTAATTTGATTGACTCAAGTAGGTCCAAATAAGCAGTGTGGGTAACTTAGTTCACCGAATGGGGCCTATAGCCAATTATGACTTGAAGGAGGGCCTTACCTACAGTTAACTGAACATGGAGTAACTCCATGGAGTTTCCTGACTGACCGGTCTAGAGGTGTACTTATCTTTGATGAAGATAAATACTCTTCCGCCTTTGGATCTCACACATTCATTTTGCTGTCTGAAAATGTGGAAGGCATTGTAGTCTTGCAAGGCCAGGGTACTCTTTGTGGCCCTGAACCAAGTTTCTGTGACTGCACAGACATCAACATCCACCAGGAAGAGGAGTGCTTCCAGAGAGTGCAGATGATTTTAATTTCTGCAGAGATTGTGTATATTAATTTAGCATATGTTATCAGGTGGTTGATATTTCTTATGCTCATATAAATCCTCTTATATTTAAAATGTGCTACACATGGCTGGATATTATGGTATGATGCTAGTGATTTTTATACAATTTCACTTAGTTCATCCAAAGCTACCAATAAAGTACATGTAATTTATTTCTTCATAACAATGGATGTAAACAGTCAACAAAGTAATTTTAACTATTGGTGGGGGGGGGGGTCTCTCTGTGGATGAAAGCACCTTATATTTTTATCTGGTCATTTTTAAACAAGTTAGAAATCTGGCTTTACAGCATGTGTGTGTGTGTGTGTGTGTGTGTGTGTGTGTGTGTGTGTGTGTGTGTGTGTGTGTGTGTGTGTGTGTGTGTGTGTGTGTGTGTGATAATTAAGCTGGAATACTTTGGCTACTGTGTGTTTGTGTGAAACAAATTTGAAATATGTGACATCAGTCATTATTATTGTTAACTTTTGACACCAACATCTGGGAAAGACGTAGTCAACAATGTAGCTATAATTGCTGAGTTTGGGAGAATATCTGTGGATGTAAATGTATACGTAATCCACCAAAGATCAGACACATTTTCAATGAATGTGAGTTTCAAGGCAAGAGAAGTTTACTGTTGCTCATGATAAGCCTGTTTTCAGTGTGACTGTTTTGTTTTCATTAGCAAAAAGCTATCAGTGTTTGTGCTATAAAATTTGAAATAAGTTTTAAATCAAATCTCTGCAAGCACTGTAAAAGTCACGAAGAAAATAGTATGCACACCGACAGGTTTGTGGCAACTGGGGAGAGACATCCAAGTAAAGGGACTCTGAAATGGTTGAGGGGAAATGTGGGCCCTGGTCTACTACTCTGCCTAGGTCTTGATTTCACCACGATCCAGCTCTGAGCGCAGGCATTTTGAGCAGGAAGAAGCATGCAAAAACAGAAAGCAATGTGTGCCTGATAAGAAATATTTTGATCAAGAATGTAAACAAAAATAGCCTCAGGTTGCTGTGTGGTATCAGAAAGGAGTTCAAATGTTTGCATATCCTCCAAAGAGTTAAAACATAATTCTGTCCACAAGATGTGAAGTAAGCACTATGTACTAATAAACATTTTTATTTTTTCTATTTATTTTATTTGCAGTTGGTTTACCAGGATAGTCCATTGGGCCAAAATGAACCCGTTTTCAATGGAGTCCTGGGGAGAAAAGCTCCAAAACTAAATAGGTTACAATAGGTTATTCATAATAGTTATACAAATTATACAATTATACAAAAGTTAAAGATACAAGAAAAACAATTTCAAATAATACAGCAAAACTAGAATTAATACAGACTAGTGATGAAATTAATAGATAATACAGACTAAAAGGAATATTGCATGAAAGTACTGAGAAATAATAAGATATTAGGAAGTATTGCACAAAAATACTGAGAAATAATAACATATTAGGAAGCAAACACTTAGAAGGTGTGGCCTAGTGAGTTCTTTCCAAATGTCATAGGAATAATAATATGTATGAGTTAGCAGTAAATAATAAGAAAAAATGCAGGAGGAAAACAGGGAAAAGAAGGAAGATAGAAATTGCAAGTGTTAGTTATGTGGGGTGGGAGCAAGAACATTCCCACTGGGATACTAGATGTGAATGAAGAGATCTTTTAAAAATAAAATGGTTGCGGGTGGTGCGAATGGATGGTGGTAGGGAGTTCCAAAGGCGTGCGAGGCCATAAGACAGAAGATTTCTGCCTGGGGACGAGTTGGTTTATATACTTCTAATAGATTTTGATTGTTGGACCTTAATACTCTATCAGGAAGGTGCATTTTAAAGGCTGATGAAAGGGAGGGACAGAGGGAGGGGTTGAAAATGAGCTTGTGTGCAAGAGTTAGTTGAGTGTATGTGAGATAACTGGGTAGCTCTAGCCATTTTAGTTTTTGGAGAGAGGAACAGTGGTGGGTGGAGGACTTGTGGTTGGTAGCGAACTTGGCGATTTTATTGTAGCAAGAGGAAAGTTGTGTTTTCAGAGAGGACTGTAGATTAGTTAGGAGTGAAGCTCCGTAGAGAAGGGAGGGGATAAGAAATGAGGTAGAGAGAGTGATTTTGGTAGCAGGTGTAAGGTAATGATTTTGTCGGTAGAGCATACCTAGTTTTTGATGGGGTTTTTTTTATATTTAGCTGTAGATGAGAGTTGAATTTGAGCTGGTTATCAATTTGGACCCCAAGTAACTTGGTCTCTGACACCAGTTCCAGAGGTGAGTTATTTTGACTAGTGATAGAGAATGTGTTTTTATCGAAAGAGGTTACTTTGGAGGGGGTAAATAACATTAATTTGGTTTTAGAGGCATTGAGTGCTAGGTGATTTCTTTTCATCCATTGCTCAGTGGTTGTAAAAGCATCTTGAGTCAGTTTTAGGAGTGAGGGGATAGAAGTGGCAGAGCATATAATAGTAGAATCATCTGCATATTGGATGATGTCTGAGAATGGGTTAGAGTTGCGGAAATCATTTATAAATATATTAAAGAGAAGGGGACCCAGTATGGAGCCCTGGGGTACTCCAGTAGGGATATTTAGAAATGAGGAGGTGGCCTTTTTCCATTTTACTGCTTGATATCTGTTAGATAAGTAGATGGAGAACCAGTTCAAAGAGGAGGGAGATTGGTTAAGTTTTGAGAGTTTAGTTAGTAGCAGGCTGTGAGAGATAGTGTCAAAGGCCTTAGAGAGGTCGAGAAGTAGGGTAGAATCAATTTGGCCAGAGTCACGGGCTTTATTTACAGTTTCAAGGAAGGAGAGGAGGGCAGTCATAGTGCTATGATTTGGTCTGAATCCGTGTTGTGTGGGAGTTAGTAGGTGATTATCTAAGAGATATGGAAGGAGTTGTAGTTGAATACACTTTTTTAGGAGTTTAGAGATGGGGGACAGGATAGCGATGGGGCGGAAATTAGTAACATTGTTATTGTTGCCACCTTTATGTAAAGGCATGATATGGGCCTTTTTCCAGATTTGGGGTACTATACATTCTTGGATAGAGCAGTTGATTAAGATACTAATGGGCTAGGTGATTGCTTCAGCAGCTTTACTAAGAAAGTAGGAAGGGATGTTATCAGGAGAATTAGTGCATGGCTTCAGTTTCAGAAGGAGTTTCTTTATAGTAGAAGTGGGTATAGGTTTTAATGAGAGAAAAGGAGAGTGTGAAGAGGGGGAATTAGGGGCAGATGAAGATAATGAAGTAGTTGGAGTAGGAGAAGGAGGGGAGGGACGAGAGTTAGTAGATGGGAGTGAGGATGTAGTAGCAGTGCAGGGTAGAGTGTTGGTGGGGGAGGGTGGGGGAGTATTGGAGAATGTAGTGGTATTAGAGAAAGATGATGTTAATTTGGAAATAGATTCAATGAAAAAAGAGTTAAATTGGGTAGCCAAATCTAGGTCAGGAGCGTTTGGGTCTGGGGTAGGGGTGTCTTGTTTGCTGGGGTTAAGGAGAGTAGAGATACCTTTCCAGAATTTCTGAGGGTTTGATTTACTATTGTTTTGGAGTGTGGAGAAGTAATTTTGTTGATCAGAGATTATGAGCTTTTTTACCTTATTTTGAAGTATTTTATATTCATTATGGACTAGGGGGGATTTGTTTTTCTGGTTGTGTGACCAGACTTTATCGCTGTGCCGCATAGTTGCTAGTGTGTTTTTGGTTAGCCAAGGGGCTGTTTTAATTTTAATTCTCTTAGTCCTTAAGGGTGCATGTAAGTCAAGTAGTTTTAGGAATATTGAGTTGAAGTGGGCAACTGCGTTATCTAGAGATAATGTTTTTAGACAATTCCAGTTAATTGCTTTTAGAGAGTTTGAAAAGGTTGTTGGGTTAAAGTTTTTTTGGTTACGGATAGTAATATAATTATGGGTGTGATGCAGGAGAGATGGGAGTCGATGAGTGAAGATGGGAATATGGTCACTAAGGGGATCAGGAAGAGTGCCACTGTCAGAGAAATAATGGGGATGAGAGACTAGAATCCAGTCTAGAATACTGCCGCTAGAGAGGGTTTTTGAGGGGTGTGTTACAGAGTTGATTAGCTGTGGAAAAACTGTAGAGGTTGATATTAAGAGGGTTTTTAGGAGACTGAATGGAGGCCCAGTTAATATTCATGTCTCTTAAGATTATTGTTTCATTGAAGTGAGAGTATCCATAAACACCTTCTGTGTATTTCCCTAGAGCACTGATGAGCCTGTGGTCCTATCAAGGATCTCATTAGGAATCATGCTAAAGTCAATCTCTATCCAAATATCACATCTTCAGGCTGGGTGACACATAAGTTCTTTACAGTGACAAAAACATCAAAAGTAGTTTTATCTACACTACTGATGCAAGTGAAATCTGTAAGTATCTCTTTAGGAGGTGAGGAAAAGAAACAAAGCATCCAGTAACTCCATTTGTCCATCCATTTTGACTGAGTCATTAGTACATTCCCACCTCTGATTAAAACCAAGTTTCTGCTTTTGCTGCTTGAAACACGTGAGAAAGTATATACTGCTATTCACTTCTGTTCAGTCTAATCAGTATACACCACTTTTAGCCATTCTGAGCAATTTATTTTTGAATGTTATTTTTTGCCTTTGCACCGTCTGGCCTTCTGGCTGATATCTATAATCATGCACATTTGATCCATATGGAGCAAGAGCTGATAATGATGCAGTCATTATATGGGCAGCCACTGGGAGATTTTAAATTGTGCTCTATCTATGTGTATGCCCCGATCGTGGCATGGCTGTTATAGAGGCAGCCTTTAGGATGTTGTGAAATTATACCCTATTCCTATTCACCCTTGATAAACTGCTCAAGGATTGGGCATGTAATGGGCACAGTGTAATGGCATCACTTGCTCATGTAGTTAACCCCTCAATCAGCCCTGACCTCTTTGTAATTGGACAATCAGTTCCCAACAGGTATCCAATCTGCATTGGGGATGCAGTAGTTAGACCAAACCCTTTCTCCACCCCCATCCCCTTAGGGAGATGTGAGCAAACAGTGCCTCATCACTCCCCTGCCTTCTGGCCAACTCCTAAATTGGCAGGCTGCTAACTGAACTTGAACCATCAAGCTGTATGCCATGCAACTAGCATAGCCTTTCTGAGCAACTTAGCTTCTTTGGGATGTACTAGTCCACATGCACTCCACATGACTACTTTAAGACTTATTTTAAATGTGTAAGTGATCACTTCAGCTATAGTGTTATAAATATGTAAATGAGTCAGTCACAGTGAAGAGGAGCTGGATGAAGTGCTGTTGGCATAACAAGCACATTGAGGTATATAACCAGTAAGGGAAGCATGCAGTATGCAACAGCAGCTGTCTTTTTAATTTATTGGTAAGATGTTATATTGTAATAGGGCAAATATGGGTACATTGGTGTCGGCACAGGACAGGATCCTCAAACCCTCCCGGTTTTCTTTCGGATTCAATGTTTCAATGTATATCATTAGCAAAGACCTCATAAGAGGCATTAGAAGCCATCATCCATGAGGACCTGGTCCAGTAGACCCTGCCTTAAAACCAACAATCTAGTTCAGTCTCAAAAATGTAAGGATTCTCTTCTTGTGTTATCTCTACAGGTAATCTATTCTACCTTTTTCCAGTCATACATAATGAAAAAACTTCTATCCTTAGATTTTATATTAGGCTGACTACTAACCAACAAGCTGTTATTCCTAATAATTTTATCATGGGAAGTAATGGAAGTACCCAGATCATTTACAGATGTACAGTATGATATCCTAACATTAAGCAGTGTTATCCTCATGATCCCTCCAAGTCATTAATGAAACAAAGATTTTTACAGTCCAGTAATCTATTCCCTTTATTTCAAACCAAGCAAGTTAAGCAACCAAATTACATTAATGCGGAAAAAGAAACCTAGGAAGCTGTGAAAAAGGCCAAAAATTCCTAGCAAAAAATCCAACCTATAGGAATGGAAGAGCAGGCAAACTTGGATCCTGATTGAGAGGAATGTAATGAACATCAGGAGGTCTCATTGGCAGCAATCAGTCTTGAGATCTGCAAGATGAAAGAGACCTTGCAGTCATATGTCCTTAAGACAGAAGTAATGTGAATGGGCAGATGTGCAACATCACATATGCACTCTGATGCAGTTCAATGAATGGAGAAAGACAGTATGAAATTAAAATCCCACATAGAGGCCACAGAAGCAAACCAGGATTATAGTGAGGTTCAGATGATTGAAAAGGAAGCTTTAGCATGCTGTAAAAATATCAGATTAATTGAGTTGCCAGATCAGCAAGAAAGGAATGATTGTGCATGATTTGTTCAAGGTATGCTGGCCTGGTTTGAAGGAGGAAGAAATCGAGTCAGACAGAACACACTGTATACCATGGTGACCTCAAGGAATGGGTAAAGAGCATGTTAGAACCATTATTGTGTCTTTTGAAGAAAGGAGCAGATTTTATTGGAGTGTTGGAGAGTAGGAAAAATTATGTGAGGAAAAACGAATCTATGCAGACCAAGATTACTCTCCATTAACTGGAAGAAGGAGTTAGAAATGTGGTGCAGGGGTGTATTTGGCATAATGGTTAAGATCTTCGGCTCATAGGAACAAAGTACAAGGTTTGATTCTGGTCTCAGGTTATTTGCTAGGCTTAAATTGGCCAATCAGCGCAGTTAGCCTAGTATTCAGCTATGAACCCAGGAACCTATGAAGACAATTAACTTCAGCCTAAAACGTAAATATAACTGGCTTGTAGCATGAATGTGAAGTTCAAGCTACTTTATCCAGAAGGCTTAAACTATTTCAAGAAGAAGGTACCATAACCTATACTGACCCCATTACAGCAAAGGAAGCCTTGATGAAGAGCAGCCATCTGTTGTGGGGAATGACTCATAGTTCTGAACTACAAGAGGTGGAGAAATGACCCAGCAACAGTGAATGCCAGACCAGAACAGAAGAATAGGGCATGAGGGACCTTTTTCTTCTATTCAAAAGGCAGTCAGCCTTGAGAAAACATACCAATATGACTGTGGAGCGAAGAAGGAAAAGAACAGTGGAGGAGTGAAATGGCAAAGCATACTACAAAGAAGGTACTGTCATAATGCCTGCTTTAGGCTCAGGATGATTAATTGATAATCACCCCACAGTTTGATTTTCATGATAAAAGCAAGAGATAAACATTAAACTGAACAAGTTATATATATTGTTAAGTGACTTGGGATTTTAGTTCATGGTTTGTTTGCACTCTGGTTAACATGCTACATCTTGGAAAACTTTCTGCACTGTTTCTTATAAAGCTCATATAAGTTGGCGACTTGACTGGGGGGGAGGCAAAGAGAGAGGAAATGAGCAGTTCCAAAATGTGGCGTAGGTGAAAAGAGCACACATTCGGCGTGCAGAAAGGCCTTGAGGGGGCAGTTGCTCCTACACTGGAAAATGATATTACAGCAAGCATTTTTATAAATGATGTTTTTAATATTTTGTTGATATTGTTGTTTTATGCATTAATGTTATGCATAAGTTAGTCAGGAAGCTCTGGGCTGGGATTCAGTGTAGGAAGTTGGCATACTGGGAATTCATAGATAGAGTTAGGTAATTACAGAGGAGCTTGATGCAACAAATGAGAACAAAGATTGATAAGACCTGAGAGAAAAAAAGGGGAGTGAGTGAGAAATCAAATGTATATGCAATAGAGAGAAACTGAATATTAACTGGATGAAACAATGACAACAAAGTAGAGTATACAGTGGTCTCTGCTGTCATGGAATGTCAATGCCATAAATGGTACAATAAAGGGAGATGGGATATTCAGGATAATTAAAAATATTATCCATCAGTGGATGCTCTTTAGGAAACACATTTCCATAGAATAGAACATCAAAGCTTGAAGCAAGCTTGATATTACCTTGAAGAAGCATCCAACCTCTCAGAGGGGAAGAGAAGGGGAGTTATAATTCTGAGATCACAGATATTTAATTTCTAGTTAAAGTGCTCACTAACAGATGATAAAGGAAGATTTGTAGAAGGTAAAAGATATCTAAAGAATGAGAAGTTCACTGTAGTAAATATATACAATGCCCAGGAGTTAAATTATTGGAGCTTAGGAGCATATCAATGAACCTGGCATTTCCTGAGGCTACAACACTTATCATGGCTGACTGGAACTTAGTGAAGTCAGCAAAAGAAGTGTCAAGTGAACCAAGGAAAAAAAAAGACTGACTTCACAGGGAAGATTCATGTCATATGACTGAACAATTAAAACGTCAAACCTTATTTCAGCAAGATGAGCACATCTAACATCTTAATCATTGAAAGCTGACATCAGTGAATCTCACCACATTGAATAGCAATAGTTGGCCAACAGCTATGATGTTAGCATCTTACTAGCTACTTTTGGTATGTATAACTTGATGGGAGTAAATATGTATATTCTTTCCAACTTCCTCACAGCCATTGTTCAGCTATTGCTATTCAATGTGAGCTTCATTGATGTCGGCTTTTGATGATTCACACATTCGATGCTCTCATCTGGCTGAAGTATGGTTTGATGTTTTAATCGTTTGATCATGTAATATATATCCCACAGAGGAAATTCCTAAAACAGTATTGTAAACAAGTGGGTCTGACAGATGTCTGTAGATCTAGTGAGTGGGAGCCAGAGACAAAGCATGCGCATATTTTCCTGCAAAAAATAACCAGTAGTCCTGGACAGAGAAAATATTTATAGGTTCATAGGTATATACCAGGTTAAGAACCACAAGGGCCTTTTTAAACCTAGCCATGCATCCCAAATGTATTCAACAAGTCTGGTGCCTTAAAGGTTATCTTTAGGGATATATGTACACTAGGGTATGTGTCATCAAACATTCACAGGTTGCCTCTATTCATTAGAGACATAGATGACAGGGTGGGTGAATTTTCGATTTCCCATCCACTCATCCAGGTTAGGTTTGAGTAAGATCAGAGAAGAACTCTGTTTCACATGAGTGGGAAGGGGTATTTTCTGAGACATATACCTGTTTCTCCTACATATCCTATTTATGTCACAAGCAAAGTTTAAGTCCCTGAATCAGGTAGCTCTGATGCTATTAGTTCTGCTAGATATGCAAGAGGCCCATCAGCGTGTGATCCTGGGAGGCCTTGTATGTCAAACAAAGACCATCCCTCAACAGTTTGTAGGAGACAGTATATAGGGATAGGGCTTTGAGGAGATCCACATAGGACATGTTGTTAATGAGCTGTATTCTTTTTGTGAGGATCCTATGACTAGTGGGTCTACTATTAGGGGTGTGTTATCAATGAGGTAGTTTCCTCAGATAGCCAACTTCTAAAACGGTAGATTATGCATTTCTTGGCATTGAGTTTTAAACTGTGTCTACAGCACCAGTTATTTGTCTGTATTAGCCTTTTCTGGATGATATTAATATCTTGGGGGGATTTAATGACTGCTCCCAGTTTGCACTCACTTGCAACTCTGGTCAGCCAGTGGCCATTGATGTTGGCCTTGACTCCCGAGAAGTAGATGCCAAAAAGGAGAGGACCCAGCACTGAATTCTGAGGGACTCTGCTACTGACTGGCCTCTTTGTGGAGGTGGACTCCCCTATACAAACTTCCTGGGTCCTATCTAAGAGACAGCTAGAAATCCAGCATGCAGCATAAGGGTTTATACTTAATATTGTTTGTTTACAATGCCAGAGTGAAGTATTGTATCAAATGCCTTGGCCAAGTCAAAGTAGGCACTACTACTTCACTGCTGTCCTTTGCCTTGATGCCCTTCTTGAAGAAGTCTGCCAGACTGAGTATGCATGATCTTCCCTTGACAAAACTGAACTAGTTTGGATCCAGTGTCTGGAGGTTTCCATTGTCATCTCTAATCATTTCTATTATAAGTCTTTCCATGGCTCTGCATATGACACTAGTCAAACTATGGGTCTGTTTCCAGGGTCCATTGAAGACCTGCCCTTATGCAAAGAGATGATTGTTGCAGTCCACTGTTTGAGTGGCATGAAGCCTGACTGGAAGCTATGGTTAAATAATGATTCCAATGGTCCTGATAGGTCATGGCTCATGCTATTTGGGAGACATTCTGAGATATTACTGAAGCTGAGTATTGCAGTGTTCTTGGTCTTGGACAGTGCATTTAGGACCCGTTCCCTGTTGATGGCTGGGGGTATGTTCAATGGAGAGGGGGTTAAAACTGGAGCTGAATTTGTTGAGAAGGTAGATTTACTCAATCTTCCAGCTCCCTGTAGGTAGCTCCATTCACAATTAACTTGGCACATTGTTGTGTACAGCCTTTGAGGTTATAGGCATAGCTAAAGAAAACCTTGTGGTTATCCTTGGCCTGACAATCTATTTTTACCTCAAAGTCGGCTTTGCTAGGCATGATTTGCCCTCTGAGTTGTTTGATAGATTAACAACAGAGTTTTTGTCCTGCTGGGTATTGCATTTCCTGACTTATGCCATGACTTTTTTTAATTATGTTGTACAGCTTACTGATGTTTGGATTCCGCCATGGTGGCTTGTTTTTTGTTTGTTCTGAGCTTAATTATCATAGGCACAGCTGTCTGTATGCATTTATTAACACACTTGTATAGAGTGTCTTTCAACAATTCCATATAGTTAACTGTGTTTTCAGGATTTGAGGGGGGCTTAACATTTTGCTAGGTCGTCAATTAATAATAGGAGGTTTGCCTTAAAATACTTTCTAAATGCTATGGGGTTAGCTAGGGTTACAGGTTTTATTTTAATCATAAAGGAGACAGCTTTATTGTCCAACCATACTAAAGAGGATATTACACTAAGCAGGGAAGGGGTGCTCAGCATTCTCCCATGTTAATAAGGACCAGGTCCAGTATGCCTGCTCTCCAAATGGGTGTGTGGTCTATCTGGTCCAGGGTGTTAGTGTTTATAAAATCCAGGAATCTCTTGGTCTGCAGATTTGGAGTCATGTATGATTCCCAGTTTATAGTGAGGTAGTTAAAGTTGCCCATGAATATGGTATTAGGTTGAATGGTGATTGTCTCCAATAAGTTTGAGTTATGGGTTTCTAGGGTCATACAGGGGACCTATAGCTAGCAAAGATAAGGTGTGGGACTCTGTCTCTGGTAATTTGGACATGAAGAAGCTCAAGCTCAACATCCAGTTTGATTAGCCTTGAGGTGACTTTGTTCTTGATGTAGCTTGAGACGCCTCCACCTTTAGTCCCTGCCTGTGCAGCATCTGATCTGACTTAGTGGATGGCATTCTAGCCTTGTACTACCAGGGTGATCTCCATGGCTGTAAGCCATGTCTTGGTAACTGCACAGATATCTGCATTCATCAGGGTGAGGACACCTTGGAGGGAGTTGAGTTTCTTGTTTAGACTCCTGGCATTAAGCAGTAACACCTTTAGAATCCCTTGGGTTGGTTTTGCTATGTCAGAAGGTTTGTCAGTCTGGAATTGTCTAAAAAATGCACTATAGGATAATAAATTTTAGCCAATATATGAAAGCATCAAAGGGGCAGGTATAGACCTTCTTTTGCCAAGCAATGTGGTCTGTTGACCATATCTTCCCATGCTAAAAAATATTGCACTTCCTTGAAATGATACCAAAACCTAAACCAATCATTAAAGTCAGTCTTTTTCTGTTCATGTTGTGTCATCATCCTTGGTGAATGTAGAATGTTGCTCAATATTAGGTGGATACCACCTTCTGAGAACACCATAATATCTGACTTCATATAGTGCAGAAAGCTACATCTTAAGTCATTTACATCCACATGGAATCTGATAGAATCATACTAGTACCTGTAGTCTACTAAATTGGTCTGAGGGCTGCTTTCCAACATGGTGAAATTCCTGAGGGACTACTACTCAGTGAGTACAGGACCATAGCTACAATGTAATCAGAATCAAGACCTGTCAAAGTAAGCATGACAACTAAATATGCTTATCTCATTCGTACAAACCCATGACTACAGTTATCTACTGGTACCTTGGCTAATGACATCATACAGAACCCCATCAACCCTTACCAAGGATGCATGCAACAGAGAGCACACTGTGACAATGAAACACCACTGAGCATGTGTTTGACATGCTGAAAACAAAATTCAGGTATCTGGACATATCCAGGGGGTGCACTACAATAGACACCAGAAAAGGCATCACAGATAGTTACTGTGTGTGCCATGCTACACGGCATGATAACAGCAAATCATGATGGCTTGCCAGCTGCAGATGTGGGTGACCTAGCCCAAGAACCACATATGCCTGATAATGACATATCAGAGCTGTCACTGGATGATCAGGAGGACACAAGGGTGAGTAGAAATAGGTGTGGGTGACAGAGGATGCAGCCATATGTCCTAGCTCAGGCAACATGGCAGCATCTGATACACACCTTTGAGTCATGACAAGCCACATGTACAAATTTACACAGACTAAACAGTGATGTTTGCGTGTTGCCCAACAACAGCAGCACAGAGCACAACTAACGGATAGAAAGCTTGAGTTGTCCACATTTTACATCATGCACAACAGATAACATAAAACATACCAGCAAAAACATATACACAACACTCAGCAAGGAGCATATCTGGATGTATTTAGAGGAAACATCAATGCAGGAAGTGTCTCTGCAAGGTACATCACCAAAGAGGACCAAAAAGACACAACAGAAGGTGTCATTGGACAGGTAGGGATATCATCATACTGATAACTAGCATGGGAAAGTAGCAATAAAATAGGTATACTGCAATAAATCTAGGCCCATGCAATGTAAGGGAATGTATGAGCACAAACATAACTGAAAAAACAGGGGCCATACACTTACAGTGATGTGTCATGTATAGCATTGTGTGATGTGTAACAGTATGTTACAACACAGTAAACAGAGTGCAGCAGCATGAGTAATTACAAACATCCTAAGGATTGTCCAAAAAGAAAATAATCACAAACAAGCCTCAGATCCCATGCCTTACATGGAATGTCATATAGAAGGCAATGCTTTGATGCACAGTTTATTTCTGCAGCATTGCTCAGTTAGAGGTAAGAATACATTCAAACATGTAGAGCATCAATGACATTGACTACACAACAGACATGGAGCATGCATCAATGTTGGGGATACATCACATAGGTAAATATATGTGTGTGGAAACAGTGAGCTATGGGAAGGCACACATGGGAGCTACATGTCAGCATGGGAGTTGAAAATGGAAACAGGTCCGCAGATGCATGAGTGCTGAGGGTGAGATATGTGCAGTACCACAGTAAAATGTGAGCATCGTCCACAGTCACAACAGGAGGTAGGGGCACACAACAACTATGGAGCACACTAACAGGATATGAAGACATGTACATGACTTGTATTGCTGCTGTTCAGATGTTGATGGACCTATGCAAAAGAAAAACACAACATCACACATGTTACTGAGGGTGTTATGTTTGTACTGTGCTTGTAAGATAACATGCTATAATACTTAAGTTGTACATACACATCAGATGTGCTTTCACATTTACTGGGTAGTTCTCCTGCTGCAACACAAATATAATGTAATGTTATTAAATGTTGATTAATGTCCTTCAATGAGAATTGGTATATACTGCAGTGTTTGTGAATGTTATACATACCAGTACATACTGGAACACCTACCTCAATACCTCACCCAGGTATCTCACAATCCTGGCTGGTGTATGATGCAAGGCCAGGAACATCATTAACTCATCTGGGGAGGCAAAGTGGCACGTTTCAAGTGGCATTCTTCACCCTCATATAGTGGTGGAGATTGTTAGCTGCACTGAGGATCACTTCTGAGCAATATTGCCAGCAGGCCTCCCTGGAACTATTGTGACCACCCACAGCATTGATCATGTGTGTCAGATCCATCCACACTTGATTCCTCCACAAAGTATCATTCAGTACCTGTAGTTCACTGTGTGATATCCCTCCTTTGGGCCAGTGATCAAGGAGCCTCAATCCCACCACTGACACCAGTGGGTGATGTTCTCTTTGAGAAAAATAGGCACACATAGTATTTTCAGATGCAGTTCTCTGCACCAAGTACAGTTTCCCTTAAGAGCTCACAAGTAATGCACACTCCATTCTTTAGCTGGGGGTTTCAAGCCACTTACTCCACCACCCTCTCTATGAAATCAATGCTTTCAGTGTTTATGTTTAAAGTAGCAGTCACACATACTCTCTTTGACATTTGAGTTTCACACATGTTCCAAGCCACATACTCCACCACCCTCTTTATGAAATCAGTGCTCTCAGTGTCCCTGTTCAAAGTAGCTGTCATACATACTCTCTTTGAGATTTGATTTTCACATGCACACACCCACCTGGGAAAGGCTGGCACAGCTTACCCACTCTGCCACCTCCACCCAGATAATAAGATAGCTCTAGTGCCACTAGAACACCCAAAGCCAACAACTTTAAGGATCTTACCAGGGTACCGAATTGTACTTATTAAAATTAATGCTTATACAAATGGTAGTGTTTAACCAAGCAGCAAGACTTTCAGGAATGGAGAGCCACAGTGCCACTAAATAAATTCAAGTAGTCCCAAAGGTTAAATCCTGGCTGGTGTATGATGCAAGACCATGAACATCATTAACTCATCCAAAGGAGGCAAAGTGGCACAGTATGTGGCATTCCTCACCCTCACATAGTGGGGGAGACTGTTAGATGCACAGATGATCATGTCTGAGCAATACTGCCAGCAGACCTCCCTGGATCTTTTGTGACCACCCACACCATTGATCATGTGTGTCAGATCCATTCACACTTGATTCCTCCACAAAGTATCCTTCAGTATCTGTATTTCACTCTGTCACATCCCTCCTCTGGGCCAGTGATTAAGGGGTTTCACTCCACCACAGACACTGGTGGGGAGCATTCACTGTTAGAAAAATAGGCACGCACAGTATTTTCAGTAGAAGTTCTCTGCACCAAGTACAATTTCCCTTAAGAGCTCACAGGGAATGTACACTCCAGTCCTGGGTCTGGGCTTTCTCTCCAGGCCTCAAATAAGACTCCCCACTGACCACTATAGAGCTGAGTCCTTACCTGGGTGTTCCAAGCCACATCCTCCACCACTCTTTCAACTAAATCAGTGTTCTGATTGTCCCTGTTCAATGTAGCTGTCACACACACTGTCTTTGAGATTTGATTTCTCTCCAGGGCCCCAAATAAGACTCCCAACTGACCACTATAGAGCTGAGTCCTTACCTGGGTGTTCCAAGCCACATCAGCCACCACTCTTTCTATGAAATCCGTGTTCTCAGTGTCCCTGTTCAATGTAGCTGTCAGACACCCTATCATTGAGATTTGATTTTCACACATACACACCCATCTGGGAAAAGCTGGCACAGCTTACCCACTCTGCCACCTCCAGCCAGACTATAAGGTAGATCTACTGCCACCAGAACACCCAAAGCCAGCAACTTTAAGGCTCTTACCAGGGCACCCAATTACACTTATTAAAATTAATACTTATACAAATAGTGGTGTTTAACCAAGCAGCAAGACTTTCACGAACATGGAGCCACATTGCCCTTAAATAAATGCAAGTACTCCCAAAGGTTAAATATTTTCTAAAAGACTAGCCACAATGAAATGTTTAGATATATTTAATATTAAATAATAAAAAAATGAAAACACTGAATAATTTTTACAATATACACCAGAGTTTCAATCACAAGAAATATAAAAAACAACCCAGATGGAAAGACTCAGATAGACACAGAAAAAATTACATTAACCTAATCTCACTATACTTTTCTAACTGACTGAATAGTTCATGTTCCCTAGTTAATTACTAACGCAAGGCAAGATGAACATGGATGTGTGTTGTCAGGTCCAAGAACAGAGCGCACGCCTGACATCTCTCACTAGTATTCAAAAACAAGTTCAGTGTTGGCTACAGAATGACATCACATATGGTCATCTGATTCTATGGTTCCCACACTACCTCCCACTAAAAACTGAGCTAGGATCTGGCACTGATGTTTAATAATGCACTCATACAATTTTAGCTAAGTTTTATTACAGCATCTTGAAACTGTAAAACAATTCCAACACTTCTACCCTTTTTGCAGAAACTAACAATCTATTCTCTGGCATCCCAGGGTAGTAATTAGTTCAGCACTAAGGACAATGGACCAGGACCCCAGCCCAGGCTTTTCACAGACATTGTGTCTCTGGCAGCATTCAGACCTGAGAGATAAAATCTTTTTAGCCTAAACCAAGTCATTTAATTTCAAGCTATTTTTCTTAAGGTTAGCTGGACTGAGCTTCTCCCCTTCCCTTCCAGTATTATCTGTTAAAATATATACATTCTGACATGCATGAATATTTCTTTTCTGTCCAGCAGGACTCACTTTTGATACATTTTTAACAGAAGCAACTTTACAAATACATTTTTAACACAAGCATCTGTACAAATCAGTTTGATATTCAAATTACGTAGAATTCTTTACAAAACTCCAGCTAGCTAGGTTGGCATATTTTACACATGCACTGCCGTACTCCCTCTGGCACAGCTGGCACTACTTCACATCATCACATCTCTCCTCCTTTGAAAATTCAAGCTAGTCTCTCAAGTGACCCTGAATGAATGTTGCTTGAGAGAAATGAGCCTATCTGGGAGCACATTAACCCATACCCTCTCTTGGCACCCCATCTGCATTAGCATTGTTGAACCCAATAGAGTGCTGCACTGTCAAGTCATATGCCTGCAACTCTAGGCTCCACCTTAATAACTTGGCATATTTCTTGCTGGCTCAATGTAGCCATGCTAAGGGATTGTCATCTGTAACCTCAGTGAATTTCCTTCCATACAGATAGGGATAAAGTTTTTGCAGTGCCCATGCTATGGCTAGGCAATGCTTTTTTTACAGCTACATAATATTCTTCACTGGGTTGGAGTCTATGGCTGAGATATACAACAGGGTGCTCTTCTCCCTCTAAGGAAATTTGGCTGAGTACAGCCCCCACCCCATGGTTTGTAGCATTCGCCTACACAACAAATTATTTGTTGTAATCTGGGTTGGCTAGGACAGGGAGTTCTCCCAAAGCCCCTTTAAGCTTTTGGAATGCCTGTTCATAGGCTGGGGTCCACACAAATTTATCTGGCCTATTTTTCTTTCTCAGATCTGTGAAGGGAGCAGCTAATGTACTATAATTTGGAACACACTTTTTATAGTACCCCACTGTCCACAAGAATGCCCTCACCTGTATTTGGTAACAGGGGCAGGCCATGCCTGAATAGCTTCCACTTTGGCAAGTTCTGGCCTGATCTTACCACTCCCCACAATATGTCCCAGGTAGGAGTCCTCTGCCATAACCACCTAACACTTACTGGGCTTGATGGTCAACCCTGCCCTTTGAAGTCTGCCCAGGACCTCCATGACTTGCTGAAGATGCTCTTGTCAAGAATGGATGTAGATGGCAATATCATCCAGGTAAGCAAGGGCATAATATCCTCCACCTGCTAGGATATGATCTAAAAGCCTCTGGAAGGTCACTGAGGCATTTTTCATCCCAAAGGACATCTTTGTGAACTTATATAATCTGAAAGGAACCACAAAGGCTGACCTCTCTCTAGCTGTGGGAGTCAAAGGCACCTGCCAGTAGCCCTTGGTCAGGTCAATACTGGGATACTTAGCCCCACCCAGCTGCTCTAAGGCTTCATCTGTCCTAGGCATGGAGTAAGCATTTGACTCTGTGTGACTGTTTAGTTTTCTGTAGTCCACACAGAACCTGGTGATGCCATCCTACTTTGGTACCAGCACCACTGGGGAGGCCCAGTGACTGCCGGACTGCTGGATTACTCACAGTTCCAACATTTCCTGTATCTTCTCCCTCAGAATTTGCCTGACTCATTCAAGCATCCTGTAAGGGGCTGGCTTGATAGGTATTTGGGGTTCTGTATCCACATAGTGCAGCATCAAGTGGGTGCATCCAGGTTTCCCAGTGAACATGTTCCCAACCTCCTGTAACACTGCTCATATTTATCAAACCTGGGTAGGAGATAGCTGCTAGGACATTGCTACCCTTTCCACTGAGGTGTCAGTACAAGCCTCACTGAGGAGACTTGTCACCAGATACGCCTCAGACTCCTCCTGCCACCCACTGCATATACTCAGCACATGGGCCCCCTATCATAGTAAAGCCTCATCATGTTAACATGGTACAATTTGTGTCTCTGCCTCCTACTTTGCAGTTGTACCATGCAGTTAACATTGCTGACCTTTCTTACCACTTTGAAGGGTCCTTCCCAAGCTGCCTGCAGCTTATTGTGTTTGACAAGAATGAGCACCATAACCTCCTGTCCCACAGCATACTCTCGGGCTCGAGCATCCCTGTCATACCAGTCATTTTTCTGCTGTTGGGCTTAAGCCAGGTTCTCCAGAGCCATGCCCATGAGCTCTCTAAGCCTTGTATTTAGGTTTAGGACATATGCCACAACTGACTCCTTGTGGGATTCACACTCACCCTCCCACTCATCACAAATTAAATCCAAGAGCCCCCTCACTCTATGCTCATACAGCAACTCATAGGGTGAAAAACATGTGGATTCCTGGGGTACTTCTCTGTATGCAAACAGTAGGTTGGGCAAATATTCGTCCCACTCTCTCTTAAAATGGTCTTCAAATGCCCTTAACATGGTCTTCAGTGCAGAGTTTAACCTCTGCACAAGACCATTAGTCTGGGGTGGTAGGGGGTAGTCTTTAGGTGCTTCACCCCACAGCAGTCCCATGAACAAGGCACCAGGTCTGGCATGGAATTGGCACCTTTGTCAGTCAGTATTTCTCTTGGGAAATGTACCTTGCTGAAAATATAAAACAAAACTTTGTAACCTTCTCTGCCTCAGTGGAGGACAGAGCCAGCACCTCAGGCTATCTAGTAGCATAACTTGGTATGACTAGGATATATTTCTTCCCTGCAGAACTTGGGGTACTCAGAGGCCCCACAGTATCTATAGCTACCATCTGAAATGGCTCTACAATCACAGGCAAAGGTGAAAAAGGAGCTTTGACCTTGTCTCCTGCCTTGCCTACTTTTTGGCACTGTTCACAGGTTCTACAGTACACTGTTCCATGCCTTGCAATCCCAGGCCAATAAAAGTTCTGCATAATACATCTCTTGCTATGCTTTATGCCCATATGACCCGCAAAAGGAATGTCATGGGCTATGGTTAGAAGTGCCAGATGGTAGGTTCTAGGCACTACCAACTGCTGTATTACCTAACCTTCCAGCGGTTCCTCAGGGGTCCACTCTCTATACAGTAACCCTTTGTTTCAGTATACAGACTCCTCTTTTCCTTGAGAATCAGATGCCTCCTTAGCTATCTCCCTCAAGCCTCGTAAATTAGGGTCCAAGAGCTGAGCTTGTCTCAACTCTACCTTTGTGACCCTTCTCAGATCCTCTTCCATAGGAAGTCTGGTATCTTCTGACAGTGGTACCTCACTGTCAGCCTAGGTACTACCACTCATTTTGAGTGGCCCGGAGAAGGTAAACATGATGTTTCCAAAAAACACGAATAGCAACATGTTACTGTTACTACCATGAATAGGGAGCTTATTGAAGAGAGGGTGCATGATAGGAATATATTTAATAATATTAATAATATAAATGAAAGACCATTGAATGCGACAGCACAAAATAAAAATAAAGATATTGCATCTATAGAGGAATGTGAGCTGAGTGGGATAGTACATAACTCAAATAGTGTAATTAATACACGTCTGCAAGATGTACAGAGTGCATCTCATGTGGACAATGAAGTTCAGACCAACAATAAAAAAGTTCCAGGGACTAATGAATCATCTATGGAGTTGAGCGATTGGCCAGGAGGAGCATGCCCCAAAGGCACATCAATCTTTTCAAAATTTCCCATTTTTTTGAAACAGAAAGGGCGTCACAGAATGGAGCATTCAATGAGAAGGGACAGAAAGAAAAGGAAGACATCAATGTAACCCATATAGCTTCCAATATGGTAGTGAACATATCCTCATATACATTAACTGATATGGAAGCTCAGTTACTTAATAAAGGACTCTCCTTTATACTGGCAAATGCATCCAGGCATAATGAATTTGTCTTTGACATCAAGTACTTTGCTAGAGGAATTACTCTGAAACATTTTTTTTCTAACATTACTTTACTACAAGGCAATAATGGTAATCTGCTTTGTTTAAGAAGCCTAGCTTGATGGTGCCAACTTTATATCTCTTAGTAGATGCCTTTGTGAGGACCTGTGAGAAAGAAGCATTTGAGTTAAGAAGCAACAATAAATGTGGGGGCTTCTATAATCTGACTGAAGGTGAGAGAGAAGCCCTGCAGGACCTGATGATGAATGATGCACTTGTGATTAAGCCAGCGGACAAGGGAGGGGCAACTGTTGTGATGGATAAGGCATGGTATAGAATGAAAATGTTGGAATTACTTAGTGATACTACCACATACAGACATGTAAACACAAGTGAACTAAAGAAGATAATATTAGACATTCAGCATAGCTTATATTACCTTATGCTTATGCATCTCATTACTGAAGGGCTATAGGTGTACCTCCTAGTGGAGGAACCAGTTACTCTGGTGATCAAACGGGTTACCCAAAATACACAAACAAGTGAATAACCCTCCGCTAAGACCTATAGTCTCTGGAGGTGGCTGGGCTATTGAGCCCTCCTCCATTTATGTGGAACACAGATTGAAGAGAGCCCTGAACAAATACGACACCATATTAAAAGATACTGAGGATTTTCTTGTGGGACTCTCAAACTTCGGCCAAGCCAGTGAGCTACAAGAAATGGAGTTATTGGTGACTATGGATGTGCAGATCCTCTTCACAGTCATACCAAGCCAGTATGGAATTGAATCAATTCTAAGGATATTAAGTGACAATGGTGAATATAGCAACAATGATATACAGCAGATAGCTTCCCTACTGGAAATTATCCTAGAAAACAACATTTTGATGTATGAAGATCAACATTATGTACAGAAATGGGGAGTGGCGATGGGTACCTCCTGTGCCAATTCATATTCCAGTCTTGTCATAGCACAATGGGAGATGGATTTCATATTTAAAGACACCAATCAACAGAGGAGACATTTACTGTACTATAGGAGATTTGTTGATGACATTTTTTTCCTTTGGGACAGTGATATAGTGCAACTCAACATGTTCATAGACTATCTAAGAAACACCACTGATTTTTTGGGATTTTGATGTCTGAACATCCGAATCTAGGATTGATTTCCTAGATGTAACTATATTGAAGGACACTGATGGAAAGATATATACCTGTACTTACAGGAAGGAATGCTGGAGGAACAATTCTTTGCATCAAACTAGTATGCATCCCAAGCATATATTTTCACAGGTCATCAAGAACAAATTCCTAAGGCAATCCAGTCTAAAAACCAAAGATGAAGTCTATGAAAGGGATGCACTTGAATCAAAGAAAGAGCTGTCAAGAACAGGCTATAAAGATGGTGAAATTAATATGATAGCATGTCAAGCCTCACAGCTACGAAGTACCAAGGTCAAACCGTGCTTCCATAGGGGACCCCAGAATGGGAGCAAACAAAGAGATGAATCATATCCCAATATGAGATGTACATTAACTTATAGCAGTAATATTGGCTCCATTCATAATGTAATAAGCAAGAACTGGCAAATGTTAGCAGATGAGAACATACAGAGAATTGTAGGTAATATACCTAGATTTTGCTACAAGAACAAACCACATCTTAAACAATTACTTTGTAAGGATTCATTCCCTAAGAAAAACATCCCTGTGATCAGTAAAACAGGTGCATTCAGGTGTGGACGCTGCAGCATATGCAGTTATACACTATCTGCTGGATATTTTGAACATCCTGTGACAGGCAGACGATATACAACTAGAGCCAAAGTTGACTGTCAGAATAAGAATATAATCTATGTGGGAAAGTGCATGGTATGTGCAAGTTGTTATGTGGGTAAAATTAACTGCCCATTTAAAAACCGAATTCAAGCACATTTGAGAGATATCAGAAACAAAGTAACCACCAATGCCTTAAGTAAACATATAATTTCAAATCCTGGACATGATTTTCAATTTATGGCATTGCAACAGGTATACAGTAATCCAAGAGGATGAAATATTAAGGAATTTACTGAGCTTGAAGAGAATAAATGGATAGCTGACTTAAGGGCTGATAAGCATCCAGGATTGAATGAGTTACTTCCCCTTAAGCCTATGTTAAGGAGGCATTGCCTGAGGAGATGATTATGATTGGTTAATGCCCTCATTTAATGCTGCACTCATTGATTGAAACCAGATCTAAAAAGGCTTTATGCTGAAAGCGCTCATCTCATTTTATTATTTTAACTTGTTTTTAAACTTTTGATATTAAAGATTTATATTCCAGCCATGATATCACTTCTTTGGTTTGTTTTCTCTGTACTATCACTCACCTTTGCCTTTGCAGTCATGTTGTCCAAGGGAACATCAGTACCTATCAGCAGCTGTGGCTCCTCTTCAAGATCACTGCCATAGTCTAGCTCTCTCCCTGAAATAGCCAAATCACCAGCTCAGGCTTCAGGTGCGGGGTAGGTCTGGGTCTCCTCCTGGCTATCAGACCCACATGCCTGTCTCCAAGCCTGGCTGCATGTAACTGCATGCACACAAGGTACTGCATTATCAAAATCATTCCCTATGAAGACATCTGTAGGGATATCCTCAAACACTCCTACTTGCTTGCTTCCTTTCCTACCCTCCTAGTCAAGGTGAACCCTGGACAAAGGTATTTGGAATGGGGTCCCTCCTAAAGCTCTGACTGGAGTGGACTGTCCAAGCAAATACTGCTCCTGTTTAACCACTGCAGGCTTCACAATGGTTA
This sequence comes from Protopterus annectens, assembly GCF_019279795.1. Taxonomy (NCBI): domain Eukaryota; kingdom Metazoa; phylum Chordata; order Ceratodontiformes; family Protopteridae; genus Protopterus; species Protopterus annectens. The sequence goes on from NC_056728.1 coordinate 1,824,750,233, forward strand.
TGTCAGAGGCTTTGTCACTCTTAGCAGTGGCCTGTTTTCCATCCACTAAGATAGGATACAAACTCTGGTAATAGTTCAGTACCCCTGTTATCTCCAGACAACTTACCACTAGCATGCAGTTATTCCCACTTGTTGACTCCCTCACCTTTGTTCTCAACCTTGCTACAATGGACATCTGTATACTACTTGGCCCTTCTGTTTACATTTAAAACATCTAAACCCTGATCCTGGCAGTGTACCTGAACTTGTGGCTTCCCCTTTTACTGTGGACTCTGTTAGGGTGGTTTAGGCTGCCCATCATGGGTTCCCTTATATCCATGTGCAGCACTGGGTATCCCCTTCTTGTACAGTTGTGTCCTGCTTGCTAAGTAGACATCCCCTGTTCTTCCCAGCTCATCTGCATAGTTAAGCTCCTGGTCTACCAACCAGATTCTAATGTTTTCAGGCAAAGTGCCAAGGACTTGTTCCCTCACCAAAAGGTCTGCCAGCCTTTCAAAAGTGGTGTCTTCACACCCACTCACCCACCTGTGAAAATAAGTGCTTAGCTCAGCAATATAGCTACATACACTTTCATCTGCACTACATCTATGCTCACAATTTTTTTCTGTAAACTTCAAGTGTTAGCTTAAAACATTCTAATAAGCATTGTTTAACTTTGGCATAATTTAAACAATCATTATCAGACAATTTAGAAACAGACGTTACAGCTTTACCATGGAGTAGGAGGGTCAGGAATCATACCCAGAGCCCTTGGTCAACATCATACTGTTTACATATTCTTGCAAATATATGAACAAAACTATCAAAATTATCACCTTCTGTATACTGTGAAAGAAATGTACTGGCATTTGTTGCTTCTGGAATTTGGTTATTCCCTTTCCCATTACCTCCATGTTCCTGTCAAAGAGTTGGCATCTCTCTCTCATGTTGATGCTCTTTTTCATTTTCTTTGGCCTCCAAATGCTACAGTCTCTCTGACTATTCTAATTCCATATGTCTGGCCTCCAGTTCAAGTCTCTTTAACTCCAGACAGGTTTTTAAGTCCTCTGAGGAATAGATGAACTTTCCTGTTTCTGAAGGCTGCACATCCCATCACCAGACTGGTTGTCTTCCTGGTTGCTGATCTGTGCTGCAGCTATGACTAAGGCTGAAATAATTTCTTCTTTAGTCAGGTTGGCATGCACCAGTCCATTGGATTTGCACACCTTAGACAACTTGTTTACTGTCAACTTGCCATAATTCTCTTCTGGCATCTTTGCCTGCTTTCCCTGACTAATCTAAACTCAAAAATAAAACTGTTGTGAAAAAAGAAACTCTGCACGTTTACCTTGTGGTTGTTGAGAATACACACACTGCTTACAGGCTACAGAAGTTCAGTTAATGTCCCACAGCTGCCACCAATATATGACATCCATCCTCTGGTCCAATAATCAAGTAGTCTCAATCCCACCACTGACACTGGTGGGTGACATTCTCTGTGAAGAATAGACACATACAGTATTTTCAGATGAAGTTCTCTGCACCAAGCACAATTTCCTTTAAGAGCACACAAGGATTGCACACTTCAGTCTTGGGGCTGGTCTTTCTCTCCAGTACACAAATAAGACTCCCCAATGACCACTACAGAGCTGAGACCTTAGCTGCATATTCCAAGCTAAGCCCTCCAGCACCATCTCTATGTAATCAGTGCTTCCAGTGTCCCTGTTCATATTAGCTGTCACACACACTCTCTTTGAGATTTGGTTTTCACATATACACACCTACCTGGGAGAGGCTTTCACAGCTTACTCACTCTGCCACCTCCACACAGACTATAAGATAGATCTGCTGCCACCAGAACACCTGATACCAGCTACTTTAAGGCTGTTACCAGGGTACCCAATTATACTTTTTTAAATTAATACATATACAAATGGTATCATTTAACCAAGCAGCAAGGCTTTCAGGAACATGGAGCCACAATGCCACTAAATAAATGCAAGTACTTTCAAAGATTAAATATTTTCTAAAAGACCATCCACAATGAAAGGTTTAGATATATTTAATATTAAATAATAAAAACATGAACCTACTGAATAACTATTTACAATAAACACCAGAGTTTCAATCACAGGAAACATAAAAAAACAACACAGATGGAAAGACTCAGACAGATACAGAAAAACTACATTCAGCTAAACTCACTATATTTTTCTAACTGACTGAATAGTTACTGTTTTCTAGTTACTTATTAAAGCAAGGCAAATGAACATGGATGAGTGTCTTGTCAGGTCCAAAAACAGAGTGCACTGTACATTTCTCAGTAGTATTCAAATACATTTTCAGTGCTGGCTGCAGAATGACATCACATCTGGTCACTTGACTCTGTGGTTCCCATACTACTGCTCACTAGAAACTGAGCCAGGATCTGGTACTGATATATCACATAACACACATAGAACTTTAGCTAAAGTTTATTACAACATCTGGAAACTGCAAAAACAATTCCACCACCTCCACCCTTCTTGTAGAAACTAACAAGCTATTCTCTGGCACCCAGGGTAGAAATTAGTTCACCACTAAGGACAATAGAGCAGGACCTCAGCCCAGGCTATACACAGACATTGCATCTCTGGCTGCAGTCAGACCTAGGAGATAAAATCTTTATGGTCTAAACCAAGTCATTTAAAGTCAGACTATTTTTTTTAAGGTTAGGGAGAGAAGGTTGGATGATATGCGGATAGTAAATCATGAAGTGCAGTGGATTAGCAAGGAGGAAGTAAGGATAGCTATGAAGAGAATGAAGAATGGAAAGGCTGTTGGTCCAGATGACATACCTGTGGAAGCATGGAGGTGTTTAGGTGGAATGACAGTGGAATTTTTAACTAGTTTGTTTAATGAAATCTTGGAAAATGAGAGGATGCCTGAGAAATGGAGAAAAAGTGTTTTGGTACCGATTTTTAAGAATAAGAGTGATGTGCAGAGCTGTAGTAACTACAGAGGGATTAAACTGATCAGTCACAGCATGACGTTATGGGAAAGAGTAGTGGAAGCTAGGTTAAGAAGGGAGGTGATGATTAGTGATCAGCAGTATGGTTTCTTGCCAGGAAAGAGCACTACAGATGCGATATTTGCTCTGAGAGTGTTGTTGGAGAAGTACAGAGAAGGTCAGAAGGAGTTGCATTGTGTCTTTGTGGATTTAGAGAAAGCATATGACAGGGTGCCTAGAGAGGAATTGTGGTATTGTATGAGAAAGTCAGGAGTGTCAGAGAAGTATGTAAGACTGGTACAGGATATGTACGAGGGTAGTGTGACAGCGGTGAGGTCTGTGGTGGGAGTGATGGATGCATTTAAGGTGGAGGTGGGATTACATCAAGGATCAGCTCTGAGCCCTTTCTTATTTGCAATGGTGATGGACAGGTTAACAGACGAGAAAAGACAAGAGTCCCCGTGGACTATGATGTTTGCAGATTACATTGTGATCTGTAGTGAGAGTAGGGAACAGGTGGAGGAGACCCTGGAGAGGTGGAGATATGCTCTAGAGAGAAGAGGAATGAAGGTCAGCAGGACTAAGACAGAATATATGTGTGTGAATGAGAGGGAGGATAGAGGAATGGTGAGGATGCAGGGAGTAGAGGTGGCGAAGGTGGATGAGTTTAAGTACTTGGGATCAACAGTTCAGAGTAATGGTGAGTGTGGAAGAGAGGTGAAGAAGAGAGTACAGGCAGGATGGAGTGGGTGGAGAAGAGTGTCAGGAGTGATTTGTGACAGACATGTACCAGTAAGAGTGAAAGGGAAGGTCTACAATAGGGTAGTGAGACCAGCTATGTTATATGGGTTGGAGACAGTGGCATTGACAAAAGGCAGGGGTCAGAGCTTAATGTGGCAGAGGTGAAAATGTTAAGATTTGCACTGGGTGTAATGAGGATGGACAGAATTAAGAATAAGTATATTAGAGGCTCAGCCCAGGTTGGAAGGTTTGGAGACAAAGCCAGAGAGGCAAGATTACATTGGTTTGGACATGTGCTGAGGAGGGATGCAGAGTATATTGGGAAAAAAGATGCTAAGGATGAAGCTGCCAGGTAACAGGAAAAGAGGGAGGCCTAAGATAAGGTTTATGGATGTGGTGAGAGAGGAAATGCAGGTGGTTGGTGTGACAGAGCAAGATGCAGAGGACAGGAAGAAATGGAAACAGTTGATCTGCTGTGGTGACCCCTAATGGGAGCAGCCAAAAGAAGAAGAAGAAGAAGCTGAGCCAAGCTTAACTTCCAGTATCCTCTATTAAAATATATACATTTCATCAGTTACAGCAATACAGTCTGACATACATGTATATATTTTTTCTGTCCAGCAGGACCCACTGTTGATACATTTTTGACACAAGCAACTTTACAACTACATTTTTAATACAAACATCAATACAAATCATAATATAACAACGACCACAGAAACACCAGTGAGTAACAGCTCAACTTTCTAAAATATGTCTGTTTATTACATTTTAGAAAGTTGAGCTGTTACTCACTGGTGTTTCTGTGGTCGTTGTTATTATATGAATACTCAGAAGTGTTGTTGTTGATCAATACAAATCAGTTTGATATTCAAATGACATGTAATTCTTTACAAAATTCTACCTAGCTTTGCTGGAATATGTTATACATGCACTGCCCTACTCACTCTGGCACAGTTGGCACTACATCACATCATCACACACTGGAGCTGGTTTATCTTATGCATATAACTGCATATGGGGGGAAGCTCCTTTTCACTGATGGACATGTACTCATATGTATGCATATTGCTGAAGTCTACCCTCTCCTTTATGTAACAGTCAGATTCTAAAGCAGAGAATTTCAAACATATGCATAAAAACATGTTTCAGTTATTTTATACCACATAATGATAATACAGGTGTGTGACAATAGCACTGTATTCTACCACAGCAAAGCAAGCAGCTGATAGCCTACTCTTGGAAGTTATCCCTAGTCAACTATTCCCTAAAGTGAGGTTATGAGTGAGCACACAGCTTTTATTTAACATTTATGCCATGTATAATTAATGAGGTTCCTTTGCATTCAATGTTTTGGAATCCCATTAGCAAACACCAATGAAAGTTCTCAGACCTCAGTGCATTAACTGATAGCCTGGTGTCAATGTACACTTCTCGATGCAACTATCCATAGGTATCAATAAATGGGGCTATCTGTAGCATGTGCCCAATGTCCTCCAATAGTCTGCCACTACCATCCTATATGTCCCTACTTTAAAATGTAATATGCTACATATTCCTACCACACCATTGCTACCTGAAAAGTAAGTGGGACCTTAGTTAGCATTTTTTGGAAGGTGTCTTTGTAAAAACTTTAACAACCATACTGAAGATGTTGACAGAGAGAAGTCTGCAGTGAGTCTGGGTGCCAAAGTGGACAGAGAAGGACACCACCCAGATGTTCACTGTCTTTGCTGGAGATGAGCAGAGAATGACATTATGCCTCATGAACTTTGTGATGATCATCATCTGGAACCAGATTGTGAGGCAGCACCACAGACAGACTAGGATCTACCAGACTTGTGTGCAGGTCTGCCACTGCTATGAAGACTTACACTGGAGAGATGCAGAGGATCTTCACCGAAGGTTGCACTACCCACCAGATGCCTACAATAAGTCACATAATCTATACCTTAACATGTATATTATCATGTATATACATATATATATATATATATATATATATATATATACACACACACACACACACACACGCACACATATATATATATATATATATATATATATATATATATATATATATATATATATACACACACATATGTGTGTGTGTGTGTGTGTGTGTGTGTGTGTGTGTGTGTGTAGCAAGTATATATGTTTCTGTGAGGCTGTTTTCAAGTGTATTCTATGGGTATCTGTATTGATAATAGTAACTTTCATGGAGGAAGTTTAGTTCTAGTCATTAACTTCAACCTTCGCCTATCAATGCATTCTCAGGTTATCCACAACTATACTGGGCTAGTGTATACATTATGCTGGACTGTTGATTAGGACTGTATATTAATACATCACACAGATAACTTTACTGCTATTCCATAATATCTTTTTTAGAACATCTAATGACATGTGATGTCCCTTAGCTCAACTGATTAAGCAATATTGCAACGTGACTGTTGTTCTCCTATATGTGGGTCCAAATCCCAGTGTAGCCTATTTTTATAAAAATATGGCGGTAATTCATGTAATAATGCACATCACATATGGAAGATATATATTTGTTTGGTAACTTACACAGTACAGATTTTTACAATATAACATGGCCACAGTGCACCGATGCCTGTTGCGCTAAGGCAGCAGATGACTACCCATTTCTTCATTATGTGCAAAGCTTCTAGAAACATCATACACTATACCTCTGTATGTGTGAATGCTGAGTAATGCATGCATTAGTGTACTCCTAATTATAAAATTTACACAGTCTTTTATAAGCCATGTCTGTTTTCATCAGTTTAATGAATGTTAAGACCAATGCTGGCCATTATGACTGAAATACGAGCAAGTCTTGTAAACACAATGCAAGCCAAGAAGTGTGAATCTGTAATCCTTATACTATCTTATTGGTTGTTGGGTTAGCACTGTATACAGAGACCTGTGGGTATGAATTGAGCAGTTGTGTACTGATTCCTTTAATAGCTATTTATTTTTTAAAAGTTCAATCTAATGTTTTTTTTGCGAACTAAGACACTTAAACTCGGTGTACTGACACATGATAATTTTATAAGGTGGATAAATTGTATTCCATTATTATTCCATAGACTTTTACAACATTAAAGTGTAATGTCCATTAGCTCAAATGTTTAAGTAATAGCAAATATAAGCTTTCTTTTTCATATGTGTGGGTTCAAATCTCAGTGTAGCCTATTTTGGATGGTATCTTGGCAATTATACATTTTTTATTGAACAATAACATCACGTATGGGAGATCTATACTTGATTGGTAAGTCACACATTAGAGATTTTACACTTCTAGCATGGCTGTAGTATGTTGAAGCCTGTACTGCTTAGACTGAGGATGGCTAAACATATCTCTGTATTCCACAAAGTTTCTAGAAACATCATACTTCTGTTAGTAATGTTTGTGTAAATGCCAGGAAAACATACATACCTAACTTCTACAGTTTAAATTGCACATTATCTGTTATAATCTATTACTTCTTTTCATTGACTGCCCTTCTACCTAAATTACATGTGCAGGTTTAAATCACACATTTAAACAGTAATTCCTTTAATGGCTATTTATGTGTTTCAAGTTCAGACAATGTTTTCTTGCAAACTATGACAGTTGGAAATCTGAGCTGTTAGAGCTGTTGGATGTTTCTGTGAGCAATGTGATGCCATGCAGTCATGACTACATAGTTTTGTTATTAGAATCCCACTGCAGATATTATGTACATCATTGGCCAAATTGAATATTATTACGCAGGCATTCCTGACTTGCATGATAAGTGTTATGAATGGTGGTGCCTTTGTTCTATTCTTTTAGTCATATATTATGCAGATGTCACCAGTTCATATCACACAATGCATTCTGGATATATTACATACAATGATATGTTAAATGTGTACAGCAGGCTTATCTAGGGCACATGGAGGTGCTTGTAGCTTTCTTTTACTTGTCATATAATATACACACACAACTTCACATTAGGCTAATATATGTAGGTACATGTCCATATAAAATGAGAAATATGTGTACACCTACACATAAAGGTCTATATTTCAATCTGTATTTATAAACCTATGTACACTTATGTATGCATATGTACAGACAAGAAGACTGCAACACCGAGGTATCGTATATCACATATATGTGTACATTTATAGGTCTTTGTCCACATGGTTAAATATATCTGTATGCCTATACAATGTCATCTTAGACTGGCATACCGGTTAGTGCTTGTAATGTTTCCTTGTGTATTCTTTATTTATTTGCATAGATGTAAGTTGTTTGACTTCCATCAACTCCTGCGGCCATTGTCAAGACTGATTAGCTAAGCAAGAAGGAATATGGTCTGGAATGGGAATATAGGTGAGAGCTGTAAGTTTGAATCTAGCTTGCTTCTATTTATCAACATTAATCCTGATGGGTCCTCAGTAGTGAGAGTTACACATCAGTGACTGGGTATGCGAGATATGATATTGTACTGTATGTCAGTGCTAGCTGATATGTAAAAATCACAATTTTTTCACTGTTTTGTGTTGTACATAGCAGTCATTATGTACTGTACTTAAGCAATCCTTCTCTTGCTGTTATACACCATCTTTTTCTTGTTTGCAGCTGATGCACACAGATCCCAAAATCATTTGTTGTGCACAGAGTGCATGCACAGACTTGAGGAGCAGTGGAAGGAGAAATGTATGTGTTATTACTTTCCACCTTTGTTTCTCCATAAATGACATTGACATATTTAAATCTTCAGGTTTAAATGTGTAGTCTTATGACATACTGGCATTCTAATATTTATGCCAGACTTCCCATAATGCATCTGCAAGTTAAACATAATACTTAGTGATTTATTGTGAATAACATTAATGTGTACATAATTTTAAGTGGAATGTTGTCTTAGGAGCAATCAACAGGAGATTTTTATTAACTTGAGGTTATGTGATGTTTGCTGATACAACCTAAATGAAAGCCAGTTGTGTTCAACTGGCATATTGATGCTACCTTGAATGTGTTATATGTAAGTTGCTTATACTATTATAGCTGGTTGAATAGCAGGAAGTGGCACACTGTTGTGTGTGGTGGTAGCTCTCAGTGAATTTTATGTTGTGTATAGCCTGCCTGTTTTATTATAGAACTGGTGTCTGCTGTCTAAACATTCTTAATGCTGTTGGTAGACCTTTACTGGCATATACTTCTTGAGTTCTACATCTCTTACAATGGTGTGTAACTGCACTGTGATGTGTTTGTTAAACATATCATTACACACTATTTCCTGTCATTGGTGTGCCACAGCCCAGTAATAGTTTTACTGTATGTCTGAGGTATCACATTGTATATTCATGATCATCATTACATTTTTTAACTGAGCAGGTACATATGTAAGCATAATACAAATGAAGGTAGTGGCAATGATACATTTTTTTGTAGTATAGTTATGTATGTTCATAGGTTCATATGAGGTTACTAGGCTCCCATCCCTAGAGCCCTTACAAGCTTAGCCATGTTAATCCCAGGTTGCCCCAACTGCCATTATTAGGTGGACGTAAGATGCAAAGCAAGTCTATGGTCATCGACTACCCTTGTCCATGAGGGACATAGGTGCCCCCTCTGTGGTGAATTTACAGTCTCCCATCCATTTCTCTAGGTTGCACTTGAATAGGGTTAGTGAGAACCTCTGCTTCATGTGAATTGGAAGTTTATTCTGGAAGAGTGACAGTCTCTGAGAGCTATAGCTGTCTTTCCAGCATGTTTTGTTAATACCATAGCCTAGGTTAAGATCCTTAAATCGAGTGGCTCTTCTTTTATTAGATTTGCAGATGTGCAACATTTCCATCAAGCAGGGTCAGAGACTGCCCTGTAATCCAGGCTCAAGTCACCTCTCAGCAGCCTATATGATACAGGATACAGTGACAGTGCTTTCAGTCTATCCACATACATCATGGTTTAGAGGCCCTGTATTTAATTGGTGAGAAACCTCTGTGGTCTCTCCAGCTGCTGCAGGTGCCTGGTGAAGTACATGCAAAAGGAGCATTGTATTCTATTAGTGGTCTGATGAGTGTCAAGTACAGTGGAGTTATAACATCCTTAGACCTGGATACAATACCTTAATTATGAGGTTAATAACGGAGAAGGTTTTCCTTACCATCATGGAAACTTAGTGGTCGGAGTTCAGATTGCTATCTACCTGTGTCCCAAGGTCTTGCACCACTAGGTTTGAGCTTGGGCGGGGGGGGGGGGGGTTGTCAATACTGTAATTAGTGGAGAATTCCACTTTGCTGAAGGGAATAATAATGCACTTTTTTGTGTTTAGGTTTAGACAGTGGCTTTGGCACCAACCATTTTTTCTGTGTTAGCCCCTCCTGTAATATGTTAATATCATTGGGGGACTCAATGATTGCACCCAATGTGAAATTATTGGTGAACTTGGTAAGCCAAAAGCCATCTACTTTAGCCTGGACTTCTGAGAAATAGATTCCGAATGGTAAAGGGCCCAGCACAGATCCCTGTGGTCCACCACTGGTGATGGGTCTACTGGTACAGATGGAGTCACCAACTTTGACATTATGTGTTCTGTTGGTGAGACAATTGGCTACCTATCTAGTGATGTAAGGGTTAATCCCCATCTTGGAGAGATGCTCAATGATACCCAAGTGGGGGGTTGTATTGAGAGTCTTGGCTAGGTCAAGATAGGCAGTATAGACTGTCTTACTTTCATCCAGGGCTTTGGTGACTTTCGCAAAGAAGTCTACCAGGTTTAATAAGCATGATCTGCCCCTAAAAAAGCTAAATTGGGTTAGGTCTAGAGTTTGAAGGCCACCTATGCCCTTGTTGATAAGGGAAATAATCCAACTGATGAAATATATGTACAGAACAGGGTAATCCAAACACTCGAAGCCAGTACTATCACGAAAACCACTTTATTGTGTGTATCATCAAGGTTGAGCGCTTTCATCTGCTGACATGCAGATTTCTTCAGAACAATTACCAAGGCATAAAATCAAGCTTAAATACTTATTTCTGGCGCCAAACTCTGATCGATAGAATAAATCTTAAAACGGCCATGTTCAAAAAGACCAACTCTGCCAAAATACTTTAGCACAAGACTGTTAAAACACAGAAATATATTATGAACATAAAACAAACTTGCTTAACTTGTACATAAATATTCTAAAAAAGTGTGCATCATATAAAAATGTTTAAAAACTATACTTGTACTGCATATACATACAAACAATACAAAAAATACAAAATATATTGCATAATAATAATGAATGAATTAATATACTGTTAATTCACAATAGTTAGGTACAGAATGTATTTGTCCTGTTGATTAAAAATGCTTAAAGCATTGAAGATCTTTATAAAACTAGGGCATACTGATGTAGTGTAACTACTAATCTATGTTATGAACGGATCCAAATGAATTTAAGATCTAGATCCACCGTCTATTAACACAAACTACATGGGGCATGGATTTTGAAATATATACATACTGAAATAAAATAAAATAAAATACGGATCCTACAATCTCAGTTCAAGGCTAACAAGGGTTTTATACTAATGAAGTCATTAATCCCTGGCCTTGTAGTGGCATCAGTACAAATTTGCCATCTACTTTCTTTCCACGCCAGGTATGTTTTCCAATTCCCCTTGTCCTTGGTGTTTACCTGATCTATAATAGAAAACCTGAAAGAGTGGTCTGTACCTTGATCAAGAATATGTCGGTATAAAGCGTTCTTCGTGTCTTGTTTGCTTATCTTATACATATGTTCGTATATCCGTGTCTTGATCTTTCTTTCAGTTTTGCCTATATAATAGGCCGGACACTTTGTGCATTTGGCAATGTACACTAAACGCTGTGAATTACAATTACCTTGAATACTAGTTATCTTAGTATGCATAATATTCTCTAGTCTGATGGTAGGTGTGGTGTTGATAAACTTGCATTGATTACAACGTCCACATTTACTGGTTCCTTTATTGGTTCCTTTATTGTTTCTAACTCTTTCACTCTTTATACCACATTCTAGTAACTTTTTAATGTTATTTCCAGTTTTATACACTGTACATATCTCTGTTCCGACTATGTTCCCCAGGTTGCCCGCAGAGATGATAATACTCCAATACTTCTTCAGAATATCCGTAATTAAATTGACAAAGGGATTGAATCTAATCACACATACCATCTTGTTTAGATTTGAACTTGATTTGTTCTGTATAGGTATGGGGCTGCCCAAGAGTGGTTTATATGATGCACACTTTTTTAGAATATTTATGTACAAGTTAAGCAAGTTTGTTTTATGTTCATAATATATTTCTGTGTTTTAACAGTCTTGTGCTAAAGTATTTTGGCAGAGTTGGTCTTTTTGAACATGGCCGTTTTAAGATTTATTCTATCGATCAGAGTTTGGCGCCAGAAATAAGTATTTAAGCTTGATTTTATGCCTTGGTAATTGTTCTGAAGAAATCTGCATGTCAGCAGATGAAAGCGCTCAACCTTGATGATACACACAATAAAGTGGTTTTCGTGATAGTACTGGCTTCGAGTGTTTGGATTACCCTGTTCTGTACATATATTTCATCAGTTGGATTATTTCTCTTGATTGCAGTTACCAGTCGTGCTATGGCAGAAGAGGGTTCCCCCAGCACTTTATGGAAGCCGGAGGAGTATAAGGCACTCCGTGAGGAAGTAACGTCACTGAAAGGTGACGTTAGTAAGCTTATGGAAATGGTAAACAGGCTCACAGCAGCCGTTATGGAGAACGGAGATTCCGCTCGTACAACTAAGCATGTTTCAACTGAATGTGCTTTCATCCAGAGCGGCAGTACCACTCACATGAACAAACACGATTTTACTGAGAATGTCCTTGAGCGGAATGTGGATGGCGCCGATAACACAGTTAGAGCAAACTTTATAATTGTAGACGAAGCAGCTGATTACAGTTACACTAGCGATATCCCTAACGGCCAGGGAGACGCTAGAGTGGGAGATAGCCACCTACACATTGATATGGTAGCTAACCCAGCTAACATATCACTTGAGGAAGATTTCACCTTTGATTTTAGTATGGTGAATTTGCAAATTGACAATGACAAATTGGGTGCACGTCCCAAGAAGCGGAACGAGTATTTCAGGACATATTCTACTGTTGTGAATAAAACATCTCACAACAATAAAGGTACTGTAAATAAGGATTTACTATCTAGTCCTAAAAAAACTTATACTGAAAGTACTAAGGACACAGGAGTGTTTAACATGTTTAATGATTTTGTATTAGACCAATATGACTTTATGAATAAGTATGACTCTAATGATAAATATGACAGAGCTCATTTTAATAAGTATAATAATAACAATACAAAGGATGATATAAAATCTCGTATTCATTTATTAGGTAGGAAACTGATACAACTCAAATGTGTCAAGATGGACATTGCATATTTTGAGAAATGTTTATCATTGAAAATAGTGCCTAAAGGACTTAGGTTCTTTAAACTTCCACTAGGGTTAAAGATAGATAGTACTATTATTTCTGATTTTAATCTTATGTTCAACGATTTTGGGTACACTTATATGCAACATCTTATTAAACACAATGAAATAAAGGCCAAGGCATTATTAGAAGAAGTGTTTAACCTTAATGAAAGCATTATTAAGGATGCATTATTTGATAGATGGTATGACTGTTATTCCAGTCAGTTTAGCCAGGCTACAGTAAAAGTAAAAAAAGCTTACGAAAGGAAGATGCACAAATTAGAAAGGGACATGGATCTATACAAACACGACAGAGCATATGTATGGCCCAAGTACAATAATGGAGAAGATGATTGTCAATTTGAAGTGGTCCATTCTAGAAATAACAAAAGAAATGCACGGAGATATGAGGAAGAGAATTTTCAAGGGGGGAGGTTTTTCCCAGCACAAAGGAAACAACAAAGGAGATATTAGGCATTCATGTTAACACTACAATAGAGGGCAGTACAAGTACAGCTATTGGTACCATGTCAGACATGGATATAGTTAAGATGGGATCATCCCCAAATAAGCGAACAGATGGCGTTTTGGATAGGATAGACCCAAACGAAATTCCGCGGATTACTAGCCACCACGGGTTCAAAGTATACAACTACACAGATATCCCAGTTACTAAAGATTTTATCACATTGTTCAGTAAAGGCATGAAGTTCATACCAACGGTAAAATCTAACTTATTTGATGTTATAATGGAAATAAAATTCTTTTGTAGAAGGGTAAATTTGGCTTTACAATTTAAAGACAACACTACTAATACATTAGAGCAGACCCAACACCATGTCTTAAAGAAAAAAAGCACATATATTCCTATGGCGAACCCACAGGTCACCATATATGAGAATATGGTCTGTCATGATATCTACAAATTACATCAAGAAAGCAGGTATAACAACAATGCTGAGAATAGTTACTTGGACAACCTCAACACAGAGGAAAGGAAATGTTTGAATGACATTATTAGAAACAAACAGATTAGAATCATGAAACCAGACAAGGGTGGAGGGGTAGTGATATTCAACAATACCCAGTATCAGAAAGAAATACATAGTATTATGTATGATTCAGGTCATTATGAGAAGGTAACTTTAAACCAGATCACAACTGGATACAGACGTATTGATAACACCTTGGAAGAGTATTTTATTGACAATCGAATAACCAGTGAAATATATGAATTTGTCAAAACAGAATACCCGATTTTGGCACGTATTGTCGGAATCCCCAAGATACACAAAAACCTAACCAAGCCACCACTTAGACCTATCATATCAGGATCTAAGTCTAAGACATTTAAGATAGGTACTATTATTGACCAATGGACCAAACCGATTTACAGCAAGGTTGATCATCTGGTTAAGGATTCATGGGACTTTTTGAGTAAAGTCACTAGGGACATGTGGGATGAAAACCTGACGTTTTTAACAATCGACGTGCAAGATCTTTTCTCCAGTATACCGGTGAATACAGGTCTAGACTATTTTCACAGTAGTCTATGCAAGTATTTAGGATGTAGTGGGGATAGAGTGAATTTAATTACGGACATGATGAGCTTGGTGCTGGAACATAATTATATTGAACATCAGGGTGAACTGTTCAGACAATCTCGAGGTGTGGCAATGGGAGCTTCCTGTGCCCCTATCTTTGCCAATTTGGTAATGTTGGAGTGGGAAAATGTCCATTTATTTACTTGTGAATTTTACAGACACATCAGGTTGTACACCAGATTCTTGGATGATGTGTTTATTATTTGGACAGGACCAACTGACTTGATACCCACTTTTGTAGAACATCTTAACAACACCACTGATTTTCTGAGATTCACGTACCACCATGACAACAAGGGTATATCATATTTGGACACCTGGATAGGTAATACCGGTACTGGATTCATATCCAGATTATACAGGAAGCCTACCTTCTCAAATGATTATATTCATTTCACTAGTTGTCACCCACGACACATCTTCAAAAATATTGTGAAGGGCCAATGCATTAGAGCAGCCAGAATGTCATCTACTGTTGAAGACATGAACAGTGAACTTGCTTTCATCTCCCAACTTTTTAGAGATAGAGGATATCCCAAAAAGTTATTAGACAATGTTACTACTTATGTTAAAGCACAATGGGGATTAAAATATAAACCACTCTTGGGCAGCCCCATACCTATACAGAACAAATCAAGTTCAAATCTAAACAAGATGGTATGTGTGATTAGATTCAATCCCTTTGTCAATTTAATTACGGATATTCTGAAGAAGTATTGGAGTATTATCATCTCTGCGGGCAACCTGGGGAACATAGTCGGAACAGAGATATGTACAGTGTATAAAACTGGAAATAACATTAAAAAGTTACTAGAATGTGGTATAAAGAGTGAAAGAGTTAGAAACAATAAAGGAACCAATAAAGGAACCAGCAAATGTGGACGTTGTAATCAATGCAAGTTTATCAACACCACACCTACCATCAGACTAGAGAATATTATGCATACTAAGATAACTAGTATTCAAGGTAATTGTAATTCACAGCGTTTAGTGTACATTGCCAAATGCACAAAGTGTCCGGCCTATTATATAGGCAAAACTGAAAGAAAGATCAAGACACGGATATACGAACATATGTATAAGATAAGCAAACAAGACACGAAGAACGCTTTATACCGACATATTCTTGATCAAGGTACAGACCACTCTTTCAGGTTTTCTATTATAGATCAGGTAAACACCAAGGACAAGGGGGGGAATTGGAAAACATACCTGGCGTGGAAAGAAAGTAGATGGCAAATTTGTACTGATGCCACTACAAGGCCAGGGATTAATGACTTCATTAGTATAAAACCCTTGTTAGCCTTGAACTGAGATTGTAGGATCCGTATTTTATTTTATTTTATTTCAGTATGTATATATTTCAAAATCCATGCCCCATGTAGTTTGTGTTAATAGACGGTGGATCTAGATCTTAAATTCATTTGGATCCGTTCATAACATAGATTAGTAGTTACACTACATCAGTATGCCCTAGTTTTATAAAGATCTTCAATGCTTTAAGCATTTTTAATCAACAGGACAAATACATTCTGTACCTAACTATTGTGAATTAACAGTATATTAATTCATTCATTATTATTATGCAATATATTTTGTATTTTTTGTATTGTTTGTATGTATATGCAGTACAAGTATAGTTTTTAAACATTTTTATATGATGCACACTTTTTTAGAATATTTATGTACAAGTTAAGCAAGTTTGTTTTATGTTCATAATATATTTCTGTGTTTTAACAGTCTTGTGCTAAAGTATTTTGGCAGAGTTGGTCTTTTTGAACATGGCCGTTTTAAGATTTATTCTATCGATCAGAGTTTGGCGCCAGAAATAAGTATTTAAGCTTGATTTTATGCCTTGGTAATTGTTCTGAAGAAATCTGCATGTCAGCAGATGAAAGCGCTCAACCTTGATGATACACACAATAAAGTGGTTTTCGTGATAGTACTGGCTTCGAGTGTTTGGATTACCCTGTTCTGTACATATATTTCATCACTTGTTGATAAGGTCCATGATGTTTCTTTCTATGGCCTTGCAGATGATACTGGTTAAATAGTTCCCAGGATGGATTGATAGCCCCCCCTTTGGGCAAGGGAATTACTGTTGCTGTTCACAACTCTGCTGGAAAAAAGCCAGTTCTCAGGCTCTGGCTAAAGATAACACTAAGTTGGTCCACTAGGTCTTGTTTTAGATTGCTTAATAAGCAACCTGGTATGTTATCTGGTCCCACTGAGGCCGTGTTTTCAGCCTTGGACAGCACAGATGTGACCTGATCTTTAGAGATACTAGGCAGAGGACTGGTGTCAGGTATGCTTTGAAGTATGCCCTGTGGGGACAGGGAGTGAAGTTTGTGCCAAATCTATCATCTAGCAGGTTGTCAATTTCCTCTGGTGCAGTATGAGTGTTACCATCTATTATCAGTTTGGCACATTGCTGGACATTCTCTTTTAGATTTCAGATATAGTTAAAGAACACACTATGATTATCCATAGCTAAGGATGATATTTTAGCTTTGTAATTAGCTTTAGAGGATTTTACAAGATTTCTGATTTGCTTGTTAAAGCTGTGAAGGGAATTCTTCCTCTGTTGCGTGAGTTCCCTCTTATTCTTAGACATCCTTCCTCTTGTTATATAATCTGTTTATACTTGAAGTCCACCAGGGTGGCATGCTTTTTCGGAAGGACCTGGTTTTGATACAGTCAGGTACAGTCCAGTCTCTATAGTTGCTTAAGTGTTTATACAGGGCATCTGAATACACCTCTGCATAGGAGTCATTGTTGTCTATGAATGCAGGGGGTATACGTTTTTTTATACCATTTCTTAGTAGTCTGTAGTTTGCTTTGGAAAAGTTTTTGAGTTTTCTTTTAGCTTCTGTGGGTGTATCTGGCTCAATAGTTACTTTGAATGAGACAGTTTTATGATCCAACCTTACCAGGGAAGGTGTCACATGGGGGACTGCAGTGACTCCCCATGTTGGTTAGTACTATGTCTAGGACATTTGAGACCCTTGTGTGGGTGCAGACTATCTGTTCCAGAGCATTTGAACTGACAAAGTCCAGGAATACGGGAGAGCATGCTTGTGCTCATGTATGTCACCCATTTGATGGAAGGATAGTTGAAATCACCCATGACTAAGGTGTTGGGCTATATGGCGAGTGATTCCAGTAAGTCCAGGTAGGCAGTGTGCTTTTCTTGGTTTATGTTGGGGGATCTATAACTGGCAATGATGTGGTAGGGTATTTTGCCTATAGTTAATTGAGCATGGAGTAGTTTGAGAGAGTCATACTGAGGTGGATTTGGCTTTAATGAAGATGGATACACCTCCACCTTTGGTTCTTACATGCCCATTTTGAGGTCTGAATGTGTGGAAGACATTGTAGTCTTACACAGCCAGGGTGCTCTCCGTGGCCTTGAACCATGTGTCAGTGACTGCACAGATGTCGGCATCCTCCAAGGTGAAAAGTGCTTTCAGGAGTGAGACTTCATGTTTAGACTACTAGCATTAAGCAGCAGAACCTTGAGATTACCTTGAGTGCATTTTGCTACATCAGAAATGTTTTTGACACAGCCTAAAAAGGCACTATGGGGGAGGCATGCACATTAGCCAGTATCTGAAAGCCTAGAGGAGACAGGTGCAGACCATCTCTGGCAAAGCAGTATGACCTGTCGACCATGTCATCCCTGGCTGATATTGGAGCCTCCTGGACTGACACCAGAAGCTAAGCCAATTGTTGAAGTTGATAATTTTATGTTTATATTATGGCATCATCCTGGGTGAAGGTCGAATGCTGCTTAGGGCTAGGGACATACTTGCCTGGGACACATAATCTGAGAGTTCAGTCATGTCTTTCTTCATATAGTTCAGAGAGTTATGTCTCAAGTCATTCACCTCAACATGGATTATGACAGTCATAACGGTACCTGTTGCTGAGTGACTTAAGTGCATGCATGATTTGACAGATCCTGGCACCTGACAGGCAGCTGAGCATGACCTTCTCCTAGTCGAGCATGGTGAGGGGAACATCTGTTTGTCTCACTATGGAATTGCCTATGACCAGCACATTAGGTTTAGAGGGGGGCACTATCGTGAACAACATTCTTCATGGTATGCTGACAAAATGAATGTTATGTTGTCTGACAATTCTTTTTATAGTAAAACTACACTGCTTGATGTTAACAACAAGATAATTCGTATTAAAGACAAGTTGAGTTGTATGATGTCATCTGGGCTGGTAGAAGTTTATTTGATTATTTTTTTGCACAACATCCTTTGATTTCCTTTATACAAGGCCTGCCCAAGTTACACAAGGATCCTGTAAATCCACCGATTAGACTTATAGTCTCCGGTAGAAAATGGAGTACAGAGTCTATGTTCATTTTTATAGAAAAGCATTTTAGACCACTTGTCAATACCAAATTACATATCCTGAGTGACTCTTGACAATTTCTTATTGATCTCTATGAGTTTACACAGGCTACATTTGATGAAGAGGGACAGTACTTGGTAACTCTGGATGCAAGTTCCCTCTTCAGTTATACCAAATATGTTAGGTATTGAATGGGTGGTACAATATCTGATGGAACAACATATATTTAGTGATAGTAAGGTTGAATTACTTCATTATTTACTTGAGTTGGTTTTATATAACAATGTATTTGTTTTAGATGGTAATTATTTTTCACAAAGAGATGGCGTAGCAATGGGCACATCATGTGCTAACAGCTACACCAATCTCATTATGCTCATCTGGGAACTTAAACACATATTGGTTGATACATATGTGGAACACATTTTATTTTATAGACGTTTTGTGGATGATTTATTTTTGATTTAGAAGGGCACACAAGATTAGTTGGTTAAATTTAAAGAAGAGATTAATGTTAGTACTACATTTCTGTGATTTACAACTGAGTATTCCAAGGTAGAAATTAGTTACTTAAATGTACTTATCAGAGTTTCAAGCAGTGGACAGATGGTTACTTCACTATATAGGAAACCTTGTTACAGGAACAACGTTTTACACTGAACAAGCATGCACCCTAAATATGTATTTGAAAACATAATACAAGGGCAAGGGCTTAGAGTCTCAAGGGTGAATGTCAGTGATAGCAATTTTATGGCTGAAATGAAAGACCTGGAGAATAAATTTGTGGATAGGGGCTACAAGAGGTATAATGTACAACAAGTGACATGAACTGAAACTGCAGATTGGGACTGACCAGAGCTTAACGTCTGAGCTGTTAAGTGAGTGTTTGAGAGGAAAGAGCTGCTGGATGTATTGTGAAGTGTGCCTGAGACCCTTAGACTGCAGTATCCCCTACCTGGATTGGTTAAAAAGGTGTTTCCTCTCTTATCTTAGCTTTTTAATTTCCCACGCAGTACTGATGAGGAATCATGGCTCTCCCAGTACAGCTGTGGAACATGCCTTTGGAGTTTGTTGGTATCCTGCTGTGTCTTGGTCACTGGGGCACAACCAGACCTGAGCAACAACCCTAGAATAGCCTGGTCACTCTGAGTCAATGAGCGACGGCTTGGCATCACCAGAGCAAGATAAACTATAGTATAAAAGGTGAAGGAAATAGAACACAAAATTGTGTGCCAGGGAAGACAGGCCGGACTCTCCAGGCTGCAAGGTGCTGGACACATGCATCTGTGTGGCTTGTCACTACTATAGAAAATACTCAGAGAAAAAGAGAGAGCTGTGAGAATCCAGATAGCCATGTGAATTACAACTAAAGCTTTACTCCAAGAGCACTTAAACAGATCACGTTCAGTGACAGTGATTGGAACAGTGGTTCATTCAAAGTTTGCATCTTTACTGTGACTGGTGCTGTTAACTCCTTATCAAGAAGCAGCTAAACTAAGATTCATAAAGAAGGAGCTGTACTTTATGGTCTGAACAGGACTTTCAGTGGCAAACCATCCAAAGTGAGGTTCGGTGGGGACTTGTTGGTTGTGACTTGAGAATAAAAGCGTGCACAAAAAAGGAAGTTTCCAGTGTCAAATGTGCAATTGTTTCATAAATAGTAAAATGTAATGTCTTTACTAGTAATTTGCTTATAGTGTGTGTTAGTCCTACTGCTTACATCACCACTTTTTCTTCTCCCTTTGTGTACCCAGCACTACAACTGCCTGCCCTGTACTAGGTCTTGGGTTAATTACCCTGTCCAGGATTGCTGCCTCTTCCCCAAGCTAAGGAACATAGCCAAACCTCTTTGGGCATCTTTCCCCTAAAGGATACAAGAAAGTACATTTTATACTGACTGTTACCTAAAGATACAATTGTTATTTCCACCCCAGGTGCATATTGTAAACTCCATAGCCAGGACAGCCAGCAGCCAAACCCTTCCCCCCTCCCATCTGAGTATCCACTCTTATAGCCTCCTTATACTACTCCTGCGTTAACCTACCTTAACACTTTAGAGCTGCAAGCCCTGCGAGTAGCCTTGGTTGCAGTACAACCTTTGCCTACTAGGTGGCACCCTCCTCCCAGGTCTTTTCCCCTTGCATAATTTTTTCTCCATTGTACAAATTTCTCTCAAACAACCATTATACACTATAATTAGCTATCTGATAGACCCATTTTACCCCACTTCTTCCATATATTTCTCAACTGCACAATTCACTATCTCCTTTTTAAACTTACCCTAACAATCAGCACTTCACTGATTGTTTTCCCTGCATTTTGTCCTTCTCTGGCTCTTCCAACTCCGTTCGCCTTGCAGGCTCACTCCGCTCCCCTACCCTGCCCCCAATTTCCACCCACTCCCAGTACTCCTAAACTTATACTATCCTAACCACACCCCTACTTAATTGGCCATTCCCAGTAACCACTTTCATCCTATCACAACTCATCCTTCTACACACCCATCCCCCTTCTCCCAATTCTCCTACATTCAATCTCCTCTATCACCACACCCATATTCTCTTAACTTATCTACTACCCTAGCCACTATGTATCCACTAACTCCCTCCTCATCACCAAAACTGAAACCATTGTACTACCTCATACCCCAGTTATAATACTTTATCTTCTCACCGCCTATGAATTCCACTACCTGCCTAACTCTCAGCATCCAACATCAATTACAACCGTTTATATCCAAACACACACCTCTCCATCAATACTCTCCCACCTCCTCACCTACTGCACTACTCCAAAACCTCTCCATCCTATAATACTTACATACTTAAACCCAAGGACTAAGAACTACTACCAACTCCTACTAAAGTTCACCAAACTCATAAGGAGTATATTACCTAACCTCATAGCTGACGGCGACATCCATCCTAACCCTGGCCCAAACTCACCAGCTACCACTAACCCCATAAATAGAACTCCTACCAACATAAGAAGCTCACATAATGCCTCCAAATCATTTCTAGTCTGTCACCTAAATATCAGAAGTATAAATAATAAACTCCACTACCTGCATGTACTCCTAGACATGCACTCCCCCAATGTATTCTGCCTTACAGAAACCTGGCTCAAACCCACTATCCCTGACAATGAAATATTACCCACCCCCCCCGGCACAATATAATATGACTGGATCGTAAAGGTAGAAAAGGAGGTGGAGTAGCCATCCTATATAAATCCTCTTTTGGGTTATCCACAATTAGCACTCCACAAGACCTAATAACTACCAACATCGAAACAATCATCTCAAGAATCCAACTTAACAAAAACAAATTTATAAACATAGTATGTAGTTATATTCCCCCAGGCAATAACATAAACACCTTAGAAAGCACCCTCCAATGGTTATCCTCCACCTGCCCCCAAGAAACAATCATTCTTGGGGACTTCAACATCGACTGGACAACTTGCTCAGCAAACTTCCCCACCACCCATATTAACTTACATGGTTTCTCCCAAACTATTACTACCCCCATCAGAATCAACAAGCCCAACAAAAAGGAAAGCATCATAGACTGGATCTTAATAAATAACAAACCTCAGTTATACAAATCAGGCACCCTACCTGAAGACATGAGTGACCACCTCCTAACCTACATAATCAGGAAAAGAGATGACATGCCCCACCAAACCACCTTTAAAACCCTTAGGTATACAAAGAACTTTAACTTAAATAGTTTCCAAGCTGATCTAAGCTCATCTCATGCAGATAGGCCAATCTTAAAATACTTTCCCTTTACCAAGCAGTCTCGGAATTCAACACCAGATTCCTGGCCATCTTAGACAGGTATGCTCCCACACATAGAATCCGAACCAAAAACAAAATTGCTCCATGGCTAACCAATATTACTAGACATAAACTTACTGCTAGAAATACAGCATGGACCTCATGGAGAGCCACCAAATCCCCACAAGCCCACATAACATTCAAAATAATAAGAAATCAAGCCAAAAGGCCTATTGTGTTAGACAAGCAAAACTACTATTTCAATTTACAGCCAAAGCACCAAAATCAGCCACAAAGATTCTGGTCAGGTCTGAATAAGCTGCTTCACCCAGGTAAATATTCTACTCCCACCCCCTCAGCTACCTTATAACTACCCCCTGAATCTGTTGTGAATACCTTTAACACTTTCTTCACCAAAACCGTCAAGTCCCTAGCTAATAATCAATCTCCCTCCTCCTCTACTACAATCTCACCTACCCAGGTGAACCCCCCCCTTAAAATCTGAGCCTATCCCCACAGACTATATCAAATATTTACTTAAGAAATTAAAACCTACCACCCTGGCAGCCGACCTACTTCCCGCAGAGTTTCTACAAAAGGCCGCTAATGCAATAGCTTACCCTATCTCCATCTTAATCAATTGTACTATCCAGGAATCCTACATCCCCTCCATTTGGAAAATTGCTCATATTATTCCACTTCATAAAGCAGGAAACTCCACTGAACTCTTTAATAACAGACCTATCACCATACTATCTCCCTTAGCCAAAATAATGGAGAAATGCATACAGAAGCAACTTTTAGCCCACCTTACTCACAATTCTCTCCTAGCCTCATCCCCGCTTGGTTTCAGACCAGCCCACAGTACAACCACTGCCCTTCTCTCCTTCTCTCACACAATAAATTACAACCATAATCAAAACCTGCTCACCTCTGCCCTCTTCCTCAATCTGTCAAAAGCATTCGATATGGTAAATCACAACCTACTCTTAGACTGTCTCAAATCACTGTCCATAGATAACCCAGTAATCAACTGGTTCCACCCTTACCTGTACGGTAGACAACAAGCTGTCATGTGGAAAGATAATCTATCCCCCCTTTTACCTGTCACCCTTGGAGTACCCCAAGATTCTATTCTGGGTCCCCTCCTTTTCTCTATATTCATCAATGACCTGCCCAAAGTTATCCCACAGGCAACTACTATATAGTACGCAGATGACTCTGTGCTAATCTGATCTGCCTCTACTCCCACAGAATTACAACCCCTATCCCAAACCACCTTCAACAAAGTAGAGAACTGGCTTAATAATCGTCATCTCTTATTGAACCCAAACAAAACCAAACTACTACTTTTCTCCACCACCCGTAAGCTAACACCACCAATAATTACAGTTTCTTCTAACAATGGCACCATAATTTCTCCTGAACCTTGCACTAAACTACTAGGTATAATCATTGACAACAAACTGAATTATGATGCCCATATAGACAAAACCATAAAAACAGTAAACAAAAAATAGGCTCCATGTAGAGGATTAAGAAATTTCTAAACCCAACTGCCAGAACCGCCATAGCTCGTACACATCTTCTGTCATCTCTTCTCTATGCCTCACCCATCCTCACTAATCTATCTAAATCAAACCTCAACAAAATCACCAGCTGCTATAACAATATAGCAAGATTTGCCACAGGCTCAGCATACAGAACCCACCACTGTCATAATCATCACAAATTAGGCTGGCTAGAACTACCCAATCAAATATACTATAACCAACTCGTAGTTATTCATAAAATCCTCTACCAACCTACCAGTATCCCTATTCTGACTAATATTATTATCCCCTATAGCAACCTAGCATCCCTCCGCTCATCCAGCAGAATGCTAGCACAAACGACCAAAGCCAACAACTCAGCCGGAGATTCCTTATTCTCCAACTCTGCTGGAAAAAAATGGAACTCCCTTCCTGCTGAGCTAACCACTAAATGCTCCTTGCCTCAATTCAAAATATCTCTAAAGACACACGTGCACAGTGACTGGCTGTGTCCATGTCTAAACCCTGACTAACCCATACAATAATCAGACTGAAGTAAGACAAAAAATAGTCATGCTCATGTCTAAACCTTGACTAACCAAAAATATACCAAGAAACTATTAAACCAAACTTAGCTCACAAATGTAATTACCCTTATTTTTTCTTCCCACACTCTCATACTAGATATTTCTTTACTCCTTTATATGTCTCTAATTTCCAATATCAGGAAAATAACTTACTATTCTGCCCACACTAAATAAACTCCTTCTTATCTAACCTACCTTCTCTTAATCATCATCCTTACTTTCTAACTGAAAATCCTTTTTTTTATAGACACACTTTTCTTAAATGATGGTTTCCCCTGTATATTTATTCCATCATCAACAATGTTTTTTTTATTTCCTATCTAAATGTAACCTTAATTTGAATTTGTCTTTGATTTACTGTTAACTTTCTGAATATCTATGTAACCTGCATTTTAAGTGTTACTAATTTTTTTTTTAACGTGGAGCTTTTCTCCCCGGGCCTCCACTGAAAATAGATATGTATCCAGTCAGACTTTCCTGGTTAACAAATGTAAAATAAACTAAAATAATAAATAAATAAAATGTTAGAGAAGGTAGAGTCAGGCCCTTCTTTTCTTCAAACTTCTATTTACCCCAAGAGACTGAGTGGTGGTAAATGCAGGGTACTGGTGACTTATTCTTACACTACAGGGTATGTCTTGGATCTTATAAGGAAGAATTGGCCCATTATAACAATGAATAATGATCTTAAAAAGATAGTGAGTGAACACCTAACTTTATCTTTAAGAATAAATGATCTTTAAAATAGATGCTTTGTTATCCAAAGCAGTTTATTGATGGTAAAACTACTAGGAATAAAATGGGTTCCACTTATAAAGGAACTAGACCGTGTCATACTTGTAAGTGCTACAGTATGTGTTTGATGTTCAAGCTACTTGTACTTCTTCTCATGTAGTTTATTTAGCATGCTGCACTGCCTGCACAAAGTTTTATGTAGGCAAGACTGATAAACAGTTGAAGGAACGTATGGTAGAACATTTAAGACATATAAATAATGGTACTGAGTGCAGTGCTCTTTCTAAAAATTTGAAGCTCACCTCACACACACATTGTTTTAAGTTTCAGGTTATAGCACAGGCAGCAGCTACTAAGAGGCTGGGTGATGTTAGTAATGCTACTGAAAGTTTAGAGAGCAAGTGGATAGCTAGATTAAGGGCTGATCATGGCTCAGGACTAAATGATAAAGTCCTTGTTAAACCTTTGTTACAGACACGCTCACTTTTTAGATGAGCTTTACATACACTTATGTGCATTAGTTGATTTTAAGTTTATTTCGTATTTTAAATTTTTATTACATTTATTGTTGGTATTCTTTTAATACATAGTTGCTTAATTGGTTGATTTGCTAGTTGTATTTCTATATAAATTGCTGTGTGTGTGACTGCATTTTTATACTGACATCTGAAGAAACAGCAAGAACTGTGAAAGCACTTATGTTGTTTTAAAATAATTGTTTGTTTTATGCTGAGAACCTGGTGTCATCTCATCATTCTGCTTTTTTAGACTGCTCAATTAATTTTTGATTTTGAATAGAACACAGTACATGCAGTTTTACTGCACATACAAATTGGGAGGAGCCAATAATCATGATCAGTTTAATGGTAACTACATTAACTCAAGAAGGCTTCCATTCCTTTATGGGGGTACAACTCAAGGAGAGCATCATATCTCTCAACTGTACAGATTTTCACAAAATGTCCAGATTTTTGACTCATATTTTTGTTCTGTTTTTCATAAAATTGTGGTTTTCTGGCAAATTAGTAGCAAATCATTAAAGACTAGAGTTAGAAAATAATGACAGCGATTTGAGTTTCAGACTTTATACTCTTCAGAAAATTCATGCTAATGCAAAACCTGTTATTCTGTCAACTTTCTAAGTTTGTAAGAGCAATATTTAAAAATGCCCTTATTTCGGACCTATGTCTCACTTTTATTTATGGCTTTGTCCAGATTTCTTGCTTTAAGAAGTTGAGATGTATGGCGAGCATTCACTTTCAGGTAGCATGGAAAACTCACATTTTATAATTAAACTGTGTATATGCTCACATTCTCCACCAATGTAGCTATTTGCTGTGCTTGCAGTAACAAACTAGTCACAGGAACCAGCATTTCAGTTTTAAGTTAATGTTTATTTAAAGATTGAACATAAAAATACATTTGTTGCCAAAACTTATGTGGAATAACAAAAAAGAAATTCAGTAATAAATGCTCAGCTAGTCTGATTCAACAAATACCTTTTTCAGAAAATGCTCTTGTAAATGCAAGTCTACAAAACACAGTTTATTTACAATTGTGCACAAAGGTACCTTCCAAAGTTCAGTTCACTGTGACATTTTTTAGTCAATATAGTTTCATTATTCTTTCCTTATAATTATACATTTTTTTCCCAAAGCTGGCAAGTAACATAAGCCATACTTACAGATACCAGTATTTTCCCATTGATATATTTTAAGGTTAGTTCTATTAGTTTTTCCTTTGATGGACTAAAGCCTTTAACCTTCACACAAAACTCATTGGAGACTCCTCTTCACTACTGGCTGGAAGTCTAGTGGTCATGAATTTGATTCCTTCAAAAGGTAGTGGCAATTATATACACCTAGTGATAGCTGTTTCTTATTAGGTACTATGAAGACCTTCCTCTCCCTCTCTCTCATTTGCCTACTAGTTTCAGTCATAGGAGCTGTGTATTTACTTCCTGTGACACATCTACTAAAGGCCACATTAGACACAATACTACAATAAGATGTGTGGTACTCAGATTCTTAGGCCAGACGCATGTGTGTGTGTGTGTGTGTGTGTGTGTGTGTGTGTGTGTGTGTGTGTGTGTGTATATATATATATATATATATATATATATATATATATATATATATATATATATATATAATGGCTCAGCAGTCATTATACCCCTCTCTCTCTCTCTCTATATATATATATATATATATATATGTGTGTGTGTGTGTGTGTGTGTGTGTGTGTGTGTGTGTGTGTGTATGTATGCATGCTAATCAAAAAATCAATTCTAAAACACATTAAAGCAGTTGATACTATCAAATATTTGGTATGTGATGCAATATACCTTTTAGATTACAAGTAGTCTAGGGTGTAAATCATGCTATAGCCAGCAGTTCTGGAACCTGTAGATACAGGCTTAGTTATAAACCAGCAGTCTCTGTGTGGGTCTTATTTTCTTTAGGCCTCCATGGTTTGTCCTAACACATTAACTCTCAAGTCACTTGCATTACAGATCTGGCCTTCAAAAATGAAGCATAATCCCTGGCCATCCAACATAATCTGGCACACCTCATCACCTCAAATCAATCTGCATTTAATAAAAGTTTATACTGACACATGCAAGAAGATTTATTTCTGCAGACTATAAAAATATAAGGCAAAAATATATATTAACATTTATTCTGCTGCTATACTGCAGAAGGAAAGCATACCATCAAATATAACTCCCCCTACTATCACTAGGGAATGGATCCTTAATACTCTGTCTAAGACCAAGAACATTGCATCAATTGGCCCAGTCAATATCACAGGATGCCTTCTAAATAGCATGAAACATGACCTATCAGGGCCTCTGGAATTACTGTTTAACTGTAGCCTCCACACAGGCCCTGTGCCTCATGAATGGAGAACAGCACTAGAATTATCCATTCTTAAGACTTAAGCCTTACCTGTGATATAAATATCACCTGGTGGAGAGACAGGTATACATCCCAAAGACTACCCTGTCTATGGAACAGTCTCCCCATCCATGTGAAGCAGAGTTCCTCCCAAATCCTATTCAAGTGCAACTTGGACAATTGGATGGGGATCAGGAAATTCATCCCTGGTTTGGTGTCTCTAATGAACACAGGCAACCTGTAAATGTTTCATCTCCCAGGCCCTTGCTTGTAAATGTTTCATATCCCAAACCTCTGCTTGCACTTATCAAGGATATCAGAACTTGTTAGAAATTTGGGATGCATGGCTAGGATTAAAAAGTCCCTTCTGGTCATTAACTTAGTAAACACCTGTGAACCTAAGAAACTGTTTCTTCCTTACATTCAGGTATCTTCTTCTTCTTCTTCTTTCGGCTGCTCCCATTAGGGGTTGCCACAGCAGATCAACTGTTTCCATTTCCTCCTGTCCTCTTCATCTTGCTCTGTCCCACCAACCACCTGCATGTCCCCTCTCACCACATCCATAAACCTTATCTTAGGCCTTCCTCTTTTCCTGTTACCTGGCAGCTTCATCCTTAGCATCTTTCTCCCAATATACTCTGCATCCCTCCTCAGCACATGCCCAAACCAACGTAATCTTGCCTCTCTGGCTTTGTCTCCAAACCTTCCAACCTGGGCTGACCCTCTAATATACTTATTCCTAATCCTGTCCATCCTCATCACAACCAGTCCAAATCTTAACATCTTCAACTCTGCCACGTCAAGCTCTGACTCCTGCCTTTTTGTCAATGCCACTGTTCCCAAACCATATAAGATAGCTGGTCTCACTACCCTCTTGTAGACCTTCCCTTTCACTCTTACTGGTACTCGTCTGTCAGAAATCACTCCTGACACTCTTCTCCACCCACTCCATCCTGTCTGTACTCTCTTCTTCACCTCTCTTCCACACTCACCATTACTCTGAACTGTTGATCCCAAGTACTTAAACTCATCCACCTTCGCCACCTCTACTCCCTGCATCCTCACCATTCCTCTATCCTCCCTCTCATTCACACACATATATTCGGTCTTAGTCCTGCTGACCTTCATTCCTCTTCTCTCTAGAGCATATCTCCACCTCTCCAGGGTCTCCTCCACATGTTCCCTACTCTCACTACAGATCACAATGTCATCTGCAAACATCATAGTCCACAGGGACTCCTGTCTGATCTCGTCTGTCAACCTGTCCATCACCATTGAAAATAAGAAAGGGCTCAGATCTGATCCTTAATGTAATCCCACCTCCACCTATAATCCAAAAAGGTAGCAACAGCAAGGCACAGAAGCAGTAACAGGTGTAAGTAACATAAAAATTGATTATTTCAATAATGATTATTTTCCACGATATAAATGAAATGTGAATATATTCTTTTCAAAAATGTAGGTGACAAGCATTTTTGGTAAAATTAATGGTTTAATGCCCCTGCTTCTTAATTGGGTTTGGTTGGGGTGAAATCACACCCCAGAAGGAGTAATTCTAAATCTGTGAACCAAAGCCCTGCTCTTACATTCTTTGTTCCAGTACTGATGCTTCTAATGACTGTAGCACGTGTGAAGGCACAAGGCCAAGCTCTGAGCTGGTCTGACAAGGAGACCAATATTATGCTCTACCTTCTGAGTGATTCATGTCTGGATAAAATCAAATCCTGTGTATGAGGGTTGGACTGGAAAAAAATTGACATCTGGCAGAAGCTGGATGAGCACCTCTCATCCCTGACAAGGATTACCTGATTTAGTCTCCAGTGCTGACACGGGTACGATGACGTACAGAAGTTCTGAGCAGCTGGATGACTGAGTAAACCAGGTCAGGGCAAGAAGGCCAGAGTTGTATAGTAAGTATTTCTATTTTTTTAATCAAATAAAAATAGGTTTAAAACATTTACTGGATAAATACTACAAAAATGCAGATAAATGCAAGATGAAATGTATGTGTAAGTGCAAATATGTATCTGTATGTAATGCAAAGGTAAATAATAATGTTGTTATGTGTTCTTTTTGCAGCTGATGAGGAGACACAGTACAACTCAGCTTGGAAAGGTTGATTGAGGGTCATTATAAGTATGAATAAAAAAGTAAATGTTATGTAATAATTGCTTTTTTTCTCTCTTTAACTGATTTTGTTACTATAACTGCAAGAATATGCATGCACAAAGATAATAGAAGGCTGAAGTGCTTTTAGTGCAACACTGCAGCCAAATCCATATCATCAAAATCAGTATAATAACTATAATAAAGATTGGAATGATAAATAACATTATGTGCAAATGTATTATCTGCCTTTCTTCTTTGTGTCTCCTCTTTGCTTTTTCTTATTTTAATTACGCATTCCTTTATCCTTCTTTATTTTCTTTCTCTTCCATTTCTGTTAATTTTTCTATAAGTCAATAATCCTTAGGAAATGCCTAGCTGTGTGCCTCCTAAGCCAGGGAACTTTTACCCTCTTCAAGTCCAGGGATGGTCTCACATGGTCAGGGCAGTGGCACTGGACTTTTAGGCACCCTGGCATGCAACAGCCTATCAAGACTCACTGATCATGGGCTTCAGGACTTGGTTGAGGGTGTGATGACACAGGAAGTAGAGAGAAACATTTAGCCAGTCTAGGATTCTATTCAGTGGGTTGAAAACTAACTGCCCCATTTGGTGCCAAACATAAAGCCACCACAGACCCCTGCCTCCTCAGTTTTGGGATCATTCACCATAACAACAGCAGGCAGTATAAACATATGAGGTCCCGTGGGCCAGGGGTTCTTGTTAGGCTGGACTCCTTATCACCTCCTTCCTTCCCTTATCCTCTGTCCTATACCCTGTTATCTACTTCCCAACCAAACAGCAATTTTATATAAAATGAAATTGAAAAAATAGGGGTCTGTCCTCCAACAAAAACATAGCACTCCTTGTCTCCCAACTCCTCCAGCACAACATTCTTGATGTTTTCCTTCTGTGCTTCCCTCTTTGCTAAGTCTTCCCCATTTCAGTCTTACCTATCACCCCCTTTCCATTCTTTAAAGCAAACAACAGGGTGTCCACCTAAAGATACCCCTATATAAAACATATTAAACCTCTTTCCCTTTTAAAAATATCAATAACAGAAGCTGTGCTGTCCACCACTTCCCTTAACTCTTTCAAGTGTGCCTGTATATGTAGTCACAATCCATGCTGGAGGAAAAGGTTACAACACAGTAGAAAGAAAATGAGTGAGTAATATACATAACTTACAGCATACGTACACTGTTCATCATATGAAAGGTACAACAAACAAGTATCATTGCAGACACTTAAAATATCTGACACAGCAAAGAATATTCCAGGTCAAGACATTAAAAATGAAGCCCAAAGGCAATAGTGAAAACTTAAAGTATTGCATATATAATATGTAGCTAGGAATGAACATACAGGAAAATAATCAGTGTAATACAATATGTTACAACTAGAAGCTGTAGAACAACACATAATTAGCTGAAAATATTTTGTGTGTGTGTGTGTGTGTGTGTGTGTGTGTGTGTGTGTGTGTGTGTGTATATATATATATATATATATATATATATATATATATATATGTATATATATATATATATATATATATATATATATATATATATATATATATATATATATATTCATAATGTCATATCATTCCAACTATTCATTTACAAAAGTTGATGTCTTAAGTTAATTAAATTAGCCATTATCCATATTGCAATGGCATTCATAAATGTTCTTTCAGCTTGCTTAGGTAAGCAGGATGGGCTTGTTTCTAATTTCAGGAGGTAACTGGTTCCAGCAGTGGGGGGGGGGGGCTTAAAAAATATATTTGTACTCTCTGTTAGGCCAATGCTTTCCACTTATTAAACATGACAGAGCAGCTGGGGTGTTTAATAAGTTGCATATTAGCTAGTGGGGTTTCATGTTATGAAGTTTAAATATAAATGCTCATAGCTGAAGAGCAGCTGTCTAAAACAATTGGAAGCCACCTGATCCTTTGCAGTCACAGGAGGTAATGTATCCTATTAACCACTGGCTGGGAGAAAAAATTGACATATCTTGAATAAAACTTTCTTTAACAGTTTCATATTGCTGAGGGATATGAGAGCAGTAACAGGCAGAAGGTTATAGCTCAGTAGGTTGATCCTAGTGGTTTTCCTTGCTTCAGAAGTAAGCAGATTTAAATTTTATAGAAGCGTTTTACTTGATTAAAGACTCTAATAGAAGTCTCATTATGATCTTTGAAGGAAAGTGATTACTCAAAAAGTACCCCGTGTATTTATACATGAAGGCCTGGTTAATTCAGTTGTTTTGTACTTATACTGGAAGACCTAGTTAATTGGGTTGTTCAGTGGGTCTGTATTTGTCTGATTAATTGGGTTGCTCAGTGTGTCTATATTTATACTAGAAGGCCTGGTTAATTGGGTTGTTCAGTGGTTTTCTACTTTTACTGGAAGGCCTGGCTAATTGAATTGTTGAGTGGGTCTGTATTTATACTAGCAGGCCTAGTTAAGTGGGTTGTTTAGTGGTTTTGTATTTATATTGGAAGGCCTGGTTAATTCTGTTGTTCAGTGTTTTTATTTATACTGGAAGACCTGGTTAATTGGGTTGTTCAGTGAGTCTGCATTTGTCTGATTAATTGGGTAGCTCAGTGGGTCTATATTTATACTAGAAGGCCTGGTTAATTGGGTAGTTGGTTTTCTACTTATACTGGAAGGCCTGGTTAATTGAGTTGTTCAGTGGGTCTGTATTTATACTAGCAGGCCTGGTTAATTTGGTTGTTCAGTGGTTTTCTATTTATACTGGAAGGTCTGGTTAATTGGGTTGTTCAGTGGGTCTGTATTTATACTAAAAGGCCTGATTAATTGGATTATTTAGTGGGTGCGTAAAATAATAACATTAGAATCTTAGAGCAGCTATATCGTGCTACAAGCCAATAAATCAATTTTAGGATTGATGGATATGTTAGTATAAACAGTGAAAAAGCTGAGAAATGATTCTGAACATTCCTTTGCAGGAATCCTTGAAACAAGCTTACTTTATAATAAACATGTCATCAGCATACATAATTATGTTAATTTTCTAAAGAAATAAGAGAGTGGATCCTAAAACTGAAACTTGAAGGGTGAGAGATATAAAGGTGCCTATGTGAAAGAAGACAAAGAAAAACAATGAAATGTGTAGTTCATTAGGCAACTCTGAAACTATCTCATCACCCCATCAAAAAACTCTTGACTGACTGATTAACTTAAAGCTCGAGTAATGTCAACAAAAACTGTATCAGTAAGCCATCCCTATCCACGTTGTTATACTTAAAGCCCATTATATGGTCAGTATTAGCCAAGGTCCTAAATCTCTTAAGAAAGTGATGCTGTATGTCAGCTAAGATACCATATTTAAGAACAAAATAATAAAAATTTTATCAATAGACAGTGTACAATTTAACCTGAAGATATTGATAAAATGCGACCAAAAAATACTACCAACTCCTTTATATAAACTCATACACAGTGTTTTCATCTTCAGAAAGACTTCATTATATTACTCAATTTGCATTTTATAAAAGCAAGACATTTTCACATGAAATAAAACCACTTAAGTTGATTAAAATAAACACTCTTATGGTCCAGGCCCTGCTCTTCACATAAGATATCTACATCAGCTAACTGTTTGGAAAATGCCTTCACTTTACTTGTTGTATTTACTTTATGCCACCAAACTTTCAGGTTCAGCAAGATATGATCTCAATAAATAAAATTCTGAGTAGTGATCAGTGGCAAACATTACAGAATGTTGTGTTGTATACTCTGTGTTGTGCAGGCTGAGACAAATACTTTCTAAAACAGTGCAAGATGTGAATAGGAAAAAAATGTTGCAGGAGCTTCATGATCTGTAAGAGGAAAATGAAGAAACCAAAAGGCATGGAGAGATTTCTGAGTGTTACTCTATATCTAGGTCATATTTCAAGTAGAAAGATAATGCTGATTACCTGGATACCGGATCTGACCTTAAACTAAAGCTTGTTCCACCATCAAATTCCCAATGATACTCCTGATGAAATGGGAGGGAAAATCCTACAGTTTTTGTACCCCTGAGGAAGCATTGTTATCTGTAACTCCCTGCCACTGGCTGTTACAGAAACTATGGGAATCCATCTGAAGCAGACTGAAACCAGTATTCAGCATGGCCAGTAATGGTGTCATAGGACAACTTAAGCAGAAAATAAGAAAAGGACCTGTGACTACAGGGCTATCCACTACTTGAGCAAAACATGCTGCTGTCAAATATGTAGACAGCTAAAACAAAATATCACCTGAAAAATGAAAAGTGATAAGCCATCTCTTAGACACAACAATAAGGTCCCAACCAAAAGCCCCCAAATTTCATCCTCTGTTTAGACTAGACACCAAGACTGGATGCTGTAAGCATTTGGATGGAATATTGGTAGAACTGGAATGGCGCAGTACTACACATGGCATTAAAGTGGCAGACAGGTCAGGCAAGCAGAAATTAGAGACTAGTGCCAGAAAATAAGTGTCAGTTTGATTTTAGTTCTGTCCAAGAATGATAAAGTCACTGTTTTCCAAAGTAATGTATCCTCAGGCTAGTGACTGATAGGATGCTTGATGCATCAACATAGATTGCTAGCCTGGGAGTGACTATTGCTGCAACACGTGTCCTTCACTGTTTTCAGGTTAAGTTAAATAGGATTGTGATAAATTTGTTGTATTAAAGCTTCTATTAAGAATAAAGGTAGGGGAGTGTAAAGAGGGTAATGCAATAACTCAAATTAAGAGATGGAATAGTGGAAATAAAAGGTACGTTGAGAAGCATAGAAGGGGTTCAGATGGGGATTTTGAACAGGAAATGTAACCACTAGTACCGACTGCCTGTAATGTTAGATTATTACCACAAAATATACCGCTGTGTTTAGACCACTGAAGAATTTCTTTGAGACATAACATTTTTAAAGTAGAAAAATCTAGCTTGAGAAGATGTATAACTCCTGCAAAGGAGATGACTAGTGCTGATAAAATGAGCTCAGCTTAGACCTCCAAGAGGGTGGCAGTCATCAAGGTAAGCAAACATCTTGGCTTCTCTCTAACTGAAGTGTAAAGGATAAAGTATGCAGGTGGCTGGCAGAGAAATCTTAAACAACCACAAGGAAGTTATAGTGGCCTCTACCTATGACCAAAGTGTGGACTATCCAAGGTTTTGTTTTGTAGTTATTTTAGAGCCTGAAAATATATTGAGTGAAGGATAATACCGATTGATAACTGGTCGATAGTTCAATGGAACTCAGGATACTGTTAATGGCTATGGCAGACTTCCAACATGAGGCATCTAAATACCCCAGCAGTACAGGGAAAGACTATAGGACTGTCAAATTGATGAAGCCATGGTGATCCCAGTATCCTACGTGCAAGGAGTGTTTCACCTTTACTATCCCCTCAGGGTTAGTGCAGAGCAGAATGGATTATTGGCTGGTATTTGTACATTATCGGCAGGTATTTGTGCATTATTGGGTGGTATTTGTGCACTTCCATCTTTCAAATCACTGTCCAGTAAATTATAGCATAACTATAAGCCACCAACTCTGTTCGGGTTGGTAGATACTGTATTGCTGAAACAAGTATGATGTAGGACTATAGACTATATGGTTAATAGCTTCCAGAACTTTATTCAGAAAATACTGAGGTTAATGCTGCCTTTTATATGGTAGGATTCTGTGAAGCAAAGCTAGATCATATTGGCAAGCTGATCATGGTCTAGTGTAGGTTAGAGTATAAAAAGCAGCATGGAGAAGCCAGTCAGTATAGAGGGATACATCAACCACAGTGCAGGTGACCCAAGTGTGACTACTAGTTCAGGTGCCTGCAACATCAGGCTGCCCAACCCTCCTGGGCAGTCTGTTATTTCTCTGATAGTTCCTTCCATGTTGGGCATTATTACTTACATAGAAACTACAAAATAAGTGTCTGCATGTGTCTCTGCATGGGGTTAAGCATCTGGAGGTTACTCATGTCACACCACTGTTAATGTATTATGTTTACATGGTAATTGTGCAAATAGCATAAAGGCATGGAAGATTCTATGCCCTACTCTGTACAGTTCATTTTTATATTTAGGAGCCATCATAAAGACATTATTCAGGGTTTTTTATGTCACAAATCTCATCCCTGTTGGCTGACATAAGCACCAACATCTCTGTGGGGGATTTGGCCTGTCTGCCATGTGTGCTCCCATACACACCTGTGAGGGTTAGGAATTTAAAGTCCACATCACCCGTCCTGCAGCCATCATAGTCGTGCAAATAGAACATTTTGGCTAACCATGATGACCATTTCCCTCCCCCAGGATGGGACAGCCAGCATGAGTCTGTATTTTAGCCTCACCTGCCTCTGCCCAGCTCTTCCATTGCCCAAAACATTTTTCAAATTCCATCATATCACAGAGCCGGGTTACTCCATACAGCCTGATTGTGTATAATGGAGTAGCACATGATCAGGAGGGTCTCACGTGTTGAAGAATGTAATGTAGGAGCAACAAAAAGAAGCAGAAAAAAGAAAGGATGCTTACGAGTGCATAAATATTTTGAGAGAGTTTGCAAATTTTTCATTATAGCTAATTATAGAAGCACTTCCAAATCAACCACTTTCTGCTCTTAGAAAAAGACTGCTCAGTGTTATTCCACCAAGATAATTCATAGGGAACATAAAACTGTACTCAAGACCGAAATATTGAGTTATATGATTATATCATAGCTGTTTAGCATGGGAAAAAACACCACATTATTTTTCTTAGTCATAAGCTAGTGAACGTAACCACAACCACATCTTGTAGCTTTTGAGGTTTTGCTTATAGCTACAACAGTACCCCAAGGTAAAAATCTGTTATTTTAATACTTATTTAATATGAGCAATCTAAATTTCTGCTACGAGAAGTCTCTCACCACACCTCACATTGCATCTGCTACTGAAATTTAAAACTGTACAATGAGACATTGTACTACATAAAAGAGGAATAATTAGCTATCCATTTTCACATCAACATCTATGCAGGTACCACTCACATAATTAATGGTTGGAGTAAATTATCTGATTCTAAACATGCTGTCTCATCTGGACAAGCTGCAAGCTCCCATTCAAATCTATTTGTTGATTCTCAAGATATAATCTGTCTGCCTGCAGTTCTTTCTGCATGTGTAGATGATGATGTGCCCTAATGCATTCTGCAGTGCAGTAAGGTTTAATTTTAGTTAGTTAGTTACTCTTTGTTGACTGGGTTTGTCCCACTAGACTAGAGGCCTCTTATCAGGGGAGACCTGAGATTGCATTTATACTACTAGGGGAAATATGGTCAGGGCATCAGGGAACTTCGTCTACTCTTTTTGATAGGGGTTGTGGGATCTTTTACATCTACTATTGCTAGAAACATACAGTTTGGAGCAAGAGTTAAAGAGGCCATGGTTTATCATGATTTTGTGCAATATGGTTAGGGTATTAAATCTTCAGGAGGCCATGGTTTATCGCAATTATGTACAATCTGGTCAGGGTGATATGAAATGTTAAGGAGGCCATCGTTTGTCATAATTATGTACAATCTGGTCAGGGTGATAGGAAATGTTAAAGAGGCCATTGTTTGTCATAATTATGTCCACTCTGGTCAGGGTGGTAGTTAAGGAAGAGCTATGGGGTTGGAAGACCATGCTGAATATGACAATGGTGGTGCACTTTCATTAAACCAAGAACAGGTTTGTCCATTTGTAATTTCTTTCAATGAGTCACACCCATCTTACTCACCTACCTGTTATTCTTTCCATTATTTTAACTCTTAAGAATGTACATGTATCATAGCAACAATTTCCAAAGATTAGCAAATCAACCAGTTATGTTGTTCATGCAAAGTTATATATACTCACTAATCTCATGCACTGTATCACTGCTTTTTGTAAGTTCTTTCAAGTCCAGATAAATCAGTCCACTTCTGTACTGCGAAAGAAAGAATGACAGAAAAAAAGGAAGGGAGAATGAAACGAAGGGAGGAAGGAAGGGAGGAAGGGAGGAAGGGAGGAAGGAAGGGAGGAAGGGAGGAAGGAAGGGAGGAAGGGAGGAAGGGAGGAAGGAAGGGAGGAAGGGAGGAAGGAAAGGAGGAAGGGAGGAAGGAAGGGAGGAAGGGAGGAAGGAAGGGAGGAAGGAAGGGAGGAAGGGAGGAAGGAACGGAGGAAGGGAGGAAGGAAGGGAGGAAGGGAGGAAGAAGATACTAGCTGACCTTTCATGGCCTTTACTTTTAGTGTCAGGTATAAAAATGTTCAGAAATACAACTGCTAATGACACTCATATTATCACATCTCATCTTTACTTACCAAATGTGAAACAATTAAATACCCACATCTTATTTCCATACAACAACAAAGAGATTAGTGGGGAAAATAAGAGCTACTAAATCAGATTTGAAAAGAATCAGAAAATTAAAAATATAAATGATTTATATACAAAACTAAAAGAAGCATGTATTTGTATGGTTGCATTCAAAACTGTCAACATTTCACAATGTTGATAGAACTATAGTATCTAAATGTTGATAGCTCAGAATGTAGTCAGTAAAAAATGATGACAGTTGAGAATTTAGACAGAAGTAGGTGGTCTGGTGTAAGGCGTGGGAGTGGGTTTGTGTAAGTGTTGGTGGGTTAGGGTTAGTATGAGGGTTAGATAAGGTTTAGCTTTTGTGTTGTGCATGTTTCTGCATGCAGTGGTAATGTTACAGAAAGAATAAGCCCAGGCTTGCCCACCTTACTAATGTGTGTTAATCCTAACCGTAACTCTAACTCTGCTCCTGACTATAACCCCAACTCTGCACCCTACCTTAGACAACCTTTTTTGTAACAGACAAGCCATTTCTTATGGTAGTGCTATGGTTTAGGAATTTTTGTTTGTTTTATTTCATTGGGTTTTACTATAAAATGATCGGAGAAGCAGAGGGTTTGCTTGCTTAATTGTTTTGTTTTGGTTTTTTTTACAATTTATTTCCTAATGGTTTGAGTGTTTTTGCTGGTATTTTGAGTGCTGTTATTTTGATGTGTCAACATTATGAACTGCCAACCTTTTGGTATCTGTATTATATATATATATATATATATATATATATATATATATATATATATATATATATATATATATATATACATAGAAAGAGAGAGAAAGAGAATTCTTATTTTGTGACATGCAAGAGTTGGCACAGATTGGTTTTGTGGGTGACAGCAATGCCACTGCTGCTACTTCCTTTTTCTGTTTGACAAGCATGGTCAGTCTCTTATAGCTTTTGTTTCAGGATATCTGTACTTTCTTCTGGTGTGCCCCCCCCCCCCCCCCACACACACACACACACACACTTCTGTACTCTCCAACCACAACCCAACTGACCCATGTGGGTCTCCCATATCTTGTGTCCAAGCAGTGGATGAGAGTTAAAGGATGTTTTCCATTATTTTTGTCTGTTTTGTATTATTCTTTTACAATCAAATTCCTGTCTTTCTGGTGGCCAGCAGGTAGAGGGAGGTGCTTCAAAACTAGAAGCAAATGACAACAGTACAACTGCGCAAAGAGGAAGGGGTGAAGACTAACCTTTAGATGTATAGCTCAATCAGCATATCCTTAGTATTTGGAAAACTAATAGAAAATTGTCTTGGTTACTTTTTCTTTTTTAAAAAAAAAAACAACCCCACTGAAAAGCAACATAACTGAATTTACATATGTAAAAATCAACAAAAAGTATTTTATAGTAACTACACAACACGCAGATACTTGTTCAGATATTTTTGAGGGAAACAAACTCTACCATGCATCCTTGTACAGAACTCGGCAATGTACACACATCACCATCCTTAAGCCTAACCTTAAAATCTAGTCACAATCCAAATCTTAATACTAATCTGAATTCAGATCACAGCTGTAACCCCTAACTCACAGATGTGCCCAAATATTAGATAACTAACAGCTGACTATCTGAATTCAGCCAAAAGGACTTGATAAAACTGAGTTCATTTAAACTGTCCTCAGATAAGTGGCCTGTTTACAATGGGGAAAAATCCTTCAAACAAAACCAAGGAGAACCAGCTTTGATCTACAAACAAGTACTCAAGAGTTGAAGGTGATGTATGAGAAAGGGTGGCTACCTTAAAATATTAAAGTTAGTAAGTAAATTAGGAAAGATACATCTAGCAGTTAGTACAGAGGATTAAGGCTAAAAGCTGCTAATAATCTGCTTTCTGCTGTTATAGAAATCATAGAAATTATACAAAATACAAGGCAAGTGATTCTTCAACCATTTATGTCTTACCAGTATCCATACTTTTTCAAGGAGGGCTAAAACAGTCCAGCCAGGAGTGAATTTGTGAATATCTATCCAATCATCCATTTCCTGTTTGTGAACACCCATCCAATCATCCAGTTAATTTTTGAAAGAAAATAATGTATCACCCTGTTTGATTAGCAGCGGAAGTCTGTTCTATGGGTGGGGGAGCACTGTACAATGAGCTTATTATGTTTTTATTATTTGCTGCTGACAGTTTAGATCACTGGTTCTGGTATTCATGGAACTATTTTATTTTGTGGAGATACAAGAGGTCTAGGACCAGTGGGTTCCCTAATGGCACAGAAGGCGAGGCATAGATCTCCCTTCAGAAGTCTATAAGATACTGAATAAGAGGGCAGTGTTTCCATTTTTTTTTTCTGGTAGCTTAGAGGTTTTAAGCCAACTTCTGGGATCTTTCTAGTTGTTTGATATTTCTAGAAATGTACATCCCAAAGGAGCCATTGTATTCAACAACTGGTCTAATGACTGCTAATTGTTGTACAGGGTTTGAGTCATTCGGCTTTCATTTGCCTACTGTGTGACTCTGAGAAATTCACTTTGCCAGACAATGTCCCCAGGGTGAGTCTGAAAAAGGTCATTGTGGATCAGTGCTCTACCCTGGTTAACAAATGCAAAACAAAAACAAACAAACAAATAAGTAAGAAATGTTTTCTCATAAACAGGGCAGTGGATGGTTGATGTGGGAGCATTAATACACATTATCACCAGATTACTAATAGTGCTTCACTGGTGAACTTTACTAGTGCTACAATACTATCAAGTGATTCAGACACAAACAAGAACTGCATGGAGCAAAATCGCATTTGCATATCTCTGAAATGAATACATAGGGACACACACACACACACACACACACACACACACACACACACACACACACACACACACACACACACACACACACGCACACGCACACACACACACACACACACACACACACACACACACGCGCGTGTGCGAGCGCGCACCCACACACACACCATATGCAGATACATACACACACATTCTCTCACACAAACACATAGCATAGCCGGCCTTGGGCATAGGCCAGCTAGGCAGCCACCTAGGGTGTTGTTCTAGCAGGGGTGCTTTTCCAGTATTTATTTGGTGTAGGTAGACCAGGATGGGGGCACCGGGTGGTGTGGGGAGGCACTGCGAAGCCCTTTTGCCACGGGCACCAGTTGACCTAAGGCTGCTCCTCTATGGCCATAGACACACAGTCAGATGCATATGCAGACACACTCATTCACACATAGACTACCTACCTGGACTACCTTCCACCAGAGCATTGCAGTGGTCACTGAAACAAAAACACATGTGGCGCTGAGCAAATCTGTTGGAAAAAGGTTTGTGCAGTGCACTACATGTTCGGATCTACCCCATATGGTCTTTAACAGAGGGACAGAATTGATGAGAAAACTGCATTGAGTATATATACATGCATCAAGAAGAGAAACCATAAGGTATTGCTTACATAAGCTCTGCAGATTACCAAACAGGCAGGATAATGGGTACAGTAATTTTTCATTTCCTTCAAAGTTTGTGCTTCTGCACTGCTATTCTCTTTTATGGCAAGCATAAACATGTTTTATTATTATTATTATTATTATTATTATTATTATTATTATTATTATTATTATTATTATTGTTATTATTATTATTGTTAGTAGCAGGGACACTGTGTCAATCATACTAGTCTCCAACATTTAAATCTTATTTTAATACTATCTTATTGGACACCTTGTTCTAAGCCTGAATAGAAGGGCTTTCTGACATATCTGACTTCAGTAGCTAGTATATGCTGCTTTTGTTTCATGACATATAGTAGA
The DNA here is from genome assembly GCF_019279795.1 of Protopterus annectens. Lineage (NCBI taxonomy): Eukaryota > Metazoa > Chordata > Ceratodontiformes > Protopteridae > Protopterus > Protopterus annectens. The sequence continues at coordinate 1,824,793,189 of NC_056728.1, forward strand.
TGACATTGTAGGTAAAAAAATCTTACCATCTACAATACAAGAATGGCATTCAAAAATCAATATAACAGTGTAAATCAGAACGAGGCATGAGAATAGCTTGTTGGACTGATCTGACAACAAAAACGGGATACAACTACAGCATGCTGTGCAAATATCACACCCCCCCCAAAGATGAGGTGACCAAAGATTAAATGATCACTACCCTGATTTTTCTACTAGCACAGCCTGCTGCCAGGATATATACATATTTTGCAACCCCTCAAGCACCATTTAAGCTTTTTTTTTTTTTTACAGGGGGCTGCATTCCCTTCAATCCTCTGATGTTTGGACTTTGCCCTGCATCAGAATAAGAAAGATATTTTATCTATTTTAGTCTGAGTTAAAGTAAACCAGAAGTTAATATTTGTAGTAATTCGCATCATTATCAGGAATTGCAAAGGACATAAATATTTGAGTTTTTGTCTTATGCATATTAGTGCATAGCAAATATAATATCAGAGCTTTGGCCGGCTAACATCTACCTGAAATCAGCTGGACGTATAAGTGAATTTAAGTGCACTTCTATCTGGTCTTTTGCATATACTACTGTATTTAATTTATTTATTTGTGTTTTTCACTGAATATTAACTCAACTGAAGTTATGGCTGTCTCTCTACAGAGTACTTTTTAGAATTTCTGTGTATCCATTGATAGCAGTCGGGGTAGGTTCAGCTCATCACTGACATTTTGTCTTGTCTTATATAAGTGGAACATTTTGAGTTATCTCTGCTTAATATGAGAGCTTTGGCCGGCTAACATCTACCTGAAATCAGCTGGACGTATAAGTGAATTTAAGTGCACTTTTATCTGCTCTTTTGCATATACTACTGTATTTAATTTATTTTTTTGTGTTTTTCACTGAATATTAACTCAACTGAAGTTGTGGCTGTCTCTCTACAGAGTACATTTTAGAATTTCTGTGTAGCCATTGATAGCAGTGGGGGGTAGTTTCAGCTCATTACTGACATTCTGTCTTGCCTTATATAAATGATACATTTTGAGTTATCTCTGCTTAATATCAGAGCTTTGGCCAGCTAACATCTACCTAAAATCAGCTGGATGTATAAGTGAATTCAGGTACACTTTTATCTGCTTTTTTGCATATAATACTGTATTTAATTTATTTGTGTTTTTCACTGAATATTAACTCAACTGAAGTTGTGGCTGTCTCTCTACACTTAGTTCCCCACCCACCTTCCCTGTTCTTGTTTTGGTGTTTGTTGGGGGCTTTGAAATTGCCCACCCCTCTTGTAGATTTGTATTTGGATACTCCTTCTGGGCCCATCTCATTTGCTCACTCAGCTGAGTGCAGTGAGATCATATTCTGACCTCAGGCACTCCTACTGTGTACAAAGAGAGCATTTGGAAAGGACAACCCCTGTAGCCTCTTAATCCTGCTCTATTCCCTCCCTCAAAAAAAAAAAATATATATATATATATGTATATATATATATATATATATATATATATATATATATATATTTTTTTTTTTTTTTTTTTATTCAGCTGCTCTTACTGTAACTGTCTTAGCTGTTTTTCTGCGTGCTGTTATCTGTTCGGTCGCTCTTACTCTGCACTTATTACTGCTTGTTAGTAGCCTTCTAATTTACTGCCTTCTACACTTGTTTTTTAGTCATTTGTTAATTTAATTGCATTTATTTGAACTGTATTTGCCGTAGTGTTGCTACACACTTGGGTGTGCTGGCCTGCAATACAATTTGAATTGTATTTACTGCTGTTTTAGCTGTTTTTCTGTAACAAAAAAAAAAAATAAAAAATTCTAAGCTTGCTTCCTGCCTTTCCTGTAATTAGTCGAGTCCAGATACAGACTTGCTGTATCCGGGACTGTTGGTAAGCTTCTGAGCCCCCCAAGCCTTTCTGTGTTGGAGGAAGCCTTCTAGCTTATCAGTGGGAGTGGTTAGCACTAGGTAGCCTATGTACCACAGGAAGAGTGGGTTTTGGCCCTGAAATTGTAGTTCATTGCCCATTTGGGCAGTTTTTCCATATCTTTCTACTTTCTGGTTAAAAGCCAGTTTTGCATTTGGTCCCTGCCTTTCCTATAACTAGGGTAGTCCAGGTACAGATTTGTTGTATCCAGGACTGTTGGTAAGCTTCTGAGCCCCCCAAACCTCTCTGTGTTGGAGAGAAGCCTTCTAATTTATCAGTGGGAGTGGTAAGCACTAGGTAACCTATCTACCACAGGAGGAGTGGTTTCTGGCCCAGAAATTATAATTTATTGGCTGTTTGGGAAGCTTTTCCATCTCTTTTAACCTTCTGATTTAAAAGTCTGTGTTTGCACTTGTTTCCTGCCTTTCCTGTTACTAGTCTAGTCCAGGTACATATTTGCTGTATCCAGGACTCTTTGTAAGCTTTTGAGTCCCCCCAAGCCTTTTTGTGTTGGAGGGAAGCCTTCTAGCTTATCAGCGGGAGTGGTAAGCACTAGGTAGCCTATCCTCCATGGGAAGGGTGAGTTCTGGCCCAGAAATTGTAGTTTATTTGGCCGTTTGGGCAGTTTTCCATCTCTTTCAACTTGCTGGCTTAAAAGCCTACGTTTGAACATGTTCCCCGCCTTTCCTGAAACTAGTCTAGTCCAGGTACAGATTTGCTGTAGCCAGGACTCTTTGTAAGCTTCTTGAGCCCCAAAGCCTTTCTGTGTTGGAGGGAAGCCTTCTAGCTTATCAGTGGGAGTGGTAAGCATTAGGTAGCCTATCTACCACAAGAGGAGTGGTTCCTGGCCCAGAAATTGTAGCTATTGGCCGTTTGGGCAGTTTCTTTTTCCATCTCTTTCAACATTCTGGTTTAAAAGCCACACTTGCGCTTGTTTCCCACCTTTCCTGTAACTAGCCTAGTCCAGATACAGAGTTGCTGTATCCAGGACTTTTGGTAAGCTTCCGGGCCCCGCAAGCCTTTCTCTGTTCGAAGAAATCCTTCTAGCTTATCAGTGGGAGTGGTAAGCATTAGGTAGCCTGTCTACCATGAGAGGAGAGGTTCTTGGCCCAGAAATTGTAGTTTATTGACCATTTGGACAGTTTGTCAGTCTCTTTCAACTTTCTAGTTTAAAAGACCACATCTGCGCTTGTTTCCCATCTTTCCTGTAACTAACCTACTGGGTAGAACTAAAAAGCCTTAAACTGATACAAGCCTTCTAGCTTAGAAGAGAGAGTTTGGAGTGATTAAGTATCAGTTTTCTGTACTTTCTTGGTGTACTTAACTGTTTTCTGCCTAAACGCAGATTTTCCAGTGTTTATTGTGATTTAAAAGCTTGTTTTTTTCACATATTGTACTTATTTGACTGTCTGTACTTTTAAAAAGTTGTTTTTTGTTTAAATGATTTGTTTAACTGTTGTAGGCTACACACTAAAGTGTGATAGCCTTTTCTGATCATTTTACAGTTTTTGCCTTGTCTTTTCAAAAACAACAAAAAAAAAAAATTCCTTGTTTTCCACCTTTCTAAGCTAGTATAGTCAAGTTTTCAGGCTAGTGCTGAATTCAGGGCTGTTATACTAGTTTCTGAGTTGCCCATACCTTGCTTGGATAGAAGGAAGTTTCTCTGTTCACGTGTGAGAGAGGGGAGCTTTGAGCAACCTATCTGTCCCTGGTGGAGTGGTTCTAGCCCAGAAGTTAGTAGTGTATTGGCCATTTTGGGCTAATTTTTATCTCTTTCAATTCCCTACTATAAAAACCGCGTTTGCACAGTTTTGCGCACCGGGCAGTGCTGGTTAGCTACGGTTAAATTATTCACGGCTCCACTAAGTCTTCTCTTCAGTTTTTCCCTTGAAACTAGTCTAACTCTCAACCTAAGCACTCAAAAAGCATCTTACAGCCCAGCAATTGCTCAGACCTAATAGCAAGCACTAATATACCCTGACACTGATTGCCCAGCAGGGCAAGGCTGTTTATTCACCCCTTACCAACCAAGCAACTAAGCAGCTCACCCTACTATTCAGGCATGACCAAAGGGCAACTTCAGGTACACTCTCCAGACCAACTGGTGAATCTGGGTATTCTGAGGCAATGTTACAGCTGCCTCATGTACACAGACAACCCTCTCCTCCTACCACAAAACACTAACATATGCGAGAAATGCAATTATGCAGCCAAACTGGAAGCTAAACTGTCTCCACCCAAGACTGGAACAGACAGTCAAGAGGAGAAGGTTAACACTTGCACCACACCTCCAGCCACACACAGACCTACTAAAACAGCACTGGCAAAACATACACATAAATACACAAAATCATACTCGGAGGCTCTAAATAAAAACCTGCAAAAGCATCAGAGACCTCCAAAGCAGACACCCAAACAACCTGCACTTCCTGTCACAAACCAGACAACACATAAAACACAAAATTAGTGTGCCACACAATCACAGCCCTTAAGGCGAAATAACATACCTAACACACTAGTAATAGGTGACTCTATAGTCAGGCACACTGACGTCCCACTCACTAGGCTGGACAAGCCGAAGGTTACTGTTAGCTGCCTGTCGGGAGCCAGAATCCGCCACATAACACAAGAACTCAGGTCACTACAGAACAAGTAGAAATATGACTCTGTCATTGTTCATGTTGGTGTGAATGCCCTGAAATGTACCTCCCTGGACTACATGAAAAGAGACATGGAAGAGCTCTCTGATCATGCAGCCCAGGCTGGTATGACCCTGACCCTGAGTAGCATCCTGCCCTCACCAAGAATGATACCTCAGTATAAAGAAAAAATGATCAATTTCAACAATTGTCTAAGCTTCTGGTGTCATTCAAAGGGGATCCAGTGTCTGTCAGCCAGGGACGACATGCTCAACAAGCCGCATTCCTTCGCAAGAGATGGCTTGAACCTGTCATCCCTAGGCTTTCGAATACTGGCCAAGGCTCTTGCTGCCACTATAGTGCCTTTTTAGGCAAGGCTCAAAAGTCAAACCCACCTCCGTAAACAACACAAATAAAAAAATGAGGGTTATGCTACTCAACGCCAGGAGTTTAAATCTCAAAATGCATGCTCTTGAAGCACTCCTCAGTATGGAGAACGTTGACATCTTTGCAGTAACTGAAACCTGGTTCAAGGCTCCAGAGAGCACCCCAGCACTACCGGGCTACAACTCATACCACACGTTTCGGCCACAGAACACGGACCGAAACACAAAAGAAGGGGTGTATCCATATTCCTCAAGGATACCTACACCTCCAGGTTAGTGGAGCAGCATGATACCTCTGAGATCACCATGTGCAACTAACATCGGACAAATCTGCAATGCAAATTGTGGCCTGCTACAGATCACCCTTCATGATCCAGGACCACCACCCCACCTTTCTGGAGACACTGGAAAACATGAAGGTCCTACCGAACACCTTGATATTGGGCGATTTCAATTACTCTACCATTAACTGGGAAAACTACTCGAGTACAAATTCCCAGGCCCAGCGCTTCCTGGAATTCATCAACTCAAACAGCCTGGATCAGCTGGTAAACTCCCCTACCAGAGGTGAAAACATATTGGACCTGGTCATCATCAACATGGACGACAGGTGTTCCACACTGGAGGTCAACCCGTCACTGGTTAGAGCAGACCATAAACTAATCACTCTGGATGCCCACACCCCACCACCACCCCCAACTAAGGAAACAACAGTAAAAAAACTTTTCTAAAGCAAACTTCACCTTACTTAAGACAGAGGTGGTAAATTTCACAGCCCCCACGCTAAAGGATAACGCTGCCCAAGATGCAGAAACCTTTACAAATGCACTCTATGAGCACCTACAAGGATGCATGGATTGTGCCATCCCTAGCAAAACCAAGACTCACTCCTCTAAGAGAAGGAAACCAGTTTGGTGGACCCCTGCAGTAAACAGGCTATACAATCGAAGGAGGAAACTAGTTCAGAAAAAAAAGCAAATCCCAAGAAGGAAAGACATCCCTGATCAGTATCAGTAAGAAACTAAGGTCCTTCATGAAATCATCCAAGGCTAACTTCAAAAGAAAAATAGCCAAGAATTCAAAAGATAACCACAAAGCCTTCTTTAGCTATGTTAAGAATCTAAGTGGCAACTCGCAGATATGCACTGAACTAGTGCAAAATAGCACAAAATATACTGAACTTACTGATATTGCCAGCATCCTGGCAGATAGATTCAGTGCAAACTTCACCCTCCCTCTCACCTCCAAAAAGGCCCACAACAATACCGGAAAAGTGTAGTGTCCCAAAAATCTGCTGGCCTCAAACATATGTCCTATGCAGCCCGACTGAAAAAACTCTGGGTGTACTCAGTGGAATATCGCTTACTCAGAGGTGGTCTCTGCCTGACTTACAAAGCCATGTCCAACTCAGAATTGATGGACATGCTCCATCTAAAGAAATCCAAGTCACTGCGAGCCACGCACTCTAGTGAGCTAAACCTTGCCACAACAATAAATAGAATATGCTGGAGGGATACATTCCTGTCACAGAGACTCCCCATGCTTTGGAACAATTTTCCAAACTACATTAAGCAGAGCCCTTCACTAACACTCTTCAAGAGAAACCTTGACGAGTGGATGGGTAACAGAAAATACACCCATGGGATCACTTCATTGGCTCTGCTTGACAGAGGATCAGTTAATTAATCAATGGGGTGGTGAAAGCCGACACACTCTGGCTAGGGTTATAAATGCCCTTTCACTTTATTATTTGTGGAAGGCAGGCTTGTCTCAGAACTGCTGTACATGGGTTTGTTAGGACAACCAGTGTGACCTACTGAAACATTCTATTCTTATTATTTCTGGAGTATCAGCAGGGGGGAAATAAAGTTCAATTTCTAACTGTACCTAAGTTGATTAATATGGTGTGGAGGTTGTTTAAATGAGTGATGCTAAATGGCATGTCTGCTTATAAAGTAGATGAGGTGGTCTCTCTCTATATATAGGCTGTAGTAACCCTGCTGTACTGAGCTTGTGTATGTTATCTAACAGTAGTAGCTTTGTCCCAGAGTCGATGTTACAGTTCCTTGAGTATTGCCAGTTATTATACAGGCAGTAACGGCAGCAGCAGTAGAAATGAGCAATGTTTCCACACTTTCATGCTGGGAAGCAATGACTGTAATAAGCAAATCATTGTTTTGCTCCATGCAACAAAAATGAGTGCACCATCTTTCTCTCCAGTCTGCAAGTATATATACAGCAATATATATATATATATATATATATATATATATATATATATATATATATATATATATATATATATATATATATATAATGTATGCATACATATACAGATATATACATATATGTATACAGATATATATATATATATATATATATATATATATATATATATATATATATATATGTGTGTGTGTGTGTGTGTAAATATACACACATATATATATATATAGCTAGCATATGATACAGCAGTTAATAATTACATATGTTCACAGCCGTGCCAGTGGGGGTGAGGGGGTCCAATCAAAAAACGTGTAACACGTAGCATCAACCCCCAGCTAGACAGGTAAAACATACAAACACACAATAAAAGTAAACACACCACTGCTTCCCAGACTACAGGCAGGATACTACCAATGGGAGAGACCCACCAAGTCTAATTCTGAAACAAAGACAAGAATGTCCCTTGTGGGACACCCAAAAAATTCTATGATATTCGGGTTTCAGCCATTAAACCGATGTCCAACGGCAGGCCACGCATGTTCTCGTTCTACAAGGTTGGGGAAGCCTGATGATCCATGGAGCAAGACAACATACGTGATGGGTTCCGAGAAGTGGGGAGTGGGTAGTGTGTACTGGTGTGGCCAGACCCAATCTGCACCCAGAGTAAGGAAGACTGCCGAAGAGGATATGCGGTTTGGGAACTATGGGTATGAAATTATGGGCCTAGCTGTGCAGGTGTTGGCTGGAATGGTTCTATGAGGACCGCCCGAGGGATGTAAGCAATAGTGTGCATTGGGCAGAGCCGATGCCTAATGAGCAGCCACGCCCAGTATGAATCCCACTGCAGCAAGTCTAGTTTACATGGCAAAGGATGGTATAACCAGATGTGTTGTTGCAAACCCACTAAATGACACCAAAAAACACTTAGTTGCAACACCCCACTGTAGGCATGTAAGCTGAACTAATTGGCATCACAAGGTATTATTGCTGTCCAGACCTCTCAACTGTCCCTGATCTTCAGGGGCATCCCTGATATAGACTCTAATTTTAGGTCTGTCCCTCTTAATCCTCCTGAAAACTGGTTAGTGCTGAAGAAAAGGTGGTGAATTGCCTTTAATAAATAATGATAGTAATTCAGAGTTATAGACGTTTCACGTCAGAAAACCTATATTAATCCACATTCTCTTATTCTGCAAATGTTTCAGGTTAATACTACAAATATTTAGAAAATGTCCCTGATAGTCCCTGATTATTTGAGGAGTTGTCCCTGATTCTGTTGAGATTTGTCTCCGATCAGTTGAGAGCTATGTTGCTGTCCTCACCCCCACCCAGGGGTGTGATTGTCCAGACCTACCCCCAAGTTCAGTGTATATACACAGCTGTCACTGTAGAAGAAATGGCAAGCTGTGGACCTTCCCGTCAGCTGTCCTGTACATCCCTGGACATGTCCCCTACTATCAGCCCCTCTGTGTGGCCCAATAACACCACTTATCTATCGACCCCTGTTGCATTCGTAATAATGTCCACAGCCACAAGTAGGTGACACCCTCCACATAACCATATTGGCAGAATCTGGAACCCCCAACCCAGGTGTACTACTGCAGCTGTCCCAGACTACACATGTAAAAACACATGAAGGGAAAACCCAAGCACACTTGGATCACCACCTGGCCAAGTCCGCCAACCCCCAACACTCCAGACCCTTACACCAACTACTGACACCTCCTGTCCTGCCTTGCATACATATCCCAACGCCCTGCAAATCTGCACTACTGCTCCCCCACCAATCAGTCGAATGGCCTACTATACAGTTAAAATGTCCCCCCACCACCTACCCGCCTACACCTCCACTATTCACATCTACTCTACAACACAGGTGTGGCATAACTAAACCTAACCCAAATACCTGAGTGTAGCCTAACCAGAAATGCTAAACTGGAATTCCACTTAACCTTACACTGACCTTCATGAACAATCATACCTGACACGTACACCTGATGTAAGCATGTATAAAACCGACATGTACATGAAGTAGCACGGGGTTATGCAGCAGCAAGTGGGAGTATGCCTGTGTGGGCGGCGGTAAGCATTGCCTATACAGACTAAGCAAAGTAGAAGCTAACTGGTTTAAGAAACTGTAACCGGAGGTTAGCAGTGCTTACTGTTGCGCAAACCCATGTGTTCTGCCCAGCAAAAAAATAAACTGCCTCTGCAAGGCTCAAACTCAAGACCCTGTACACTATAGCCTCAGTAGGCAACCACTAAGCCATCATAGCAACACAGATGAATGAGGTATCAACAAACTAATCCTCACCACAGGAAAATCAAACCAAACATGTGAACTGAATTTATGTACAGTGTGACATGGTATAATTTGCTACATAACATAAATATGTGAACTGGAGTACTGCAGTAAGCATAGATGTGAGGTGTTATTGTAATAAAGTGTAGAAGTCTCCAGGTCCCTATATAGTGCATGTACACATGAATCACAGATACCAGACACATATATAACTGCAATGAATAATAAATCACTGCCAAAAGGCACTTATAGTGCAAATTAACTATTAAGCAATGCTAACTGCAGCACAGCTCAACTTAGTAAGAGTAAGTAATGTGTAGGGGAGCCAATCCAATCTGCCTACCGGTATACCCCTTTAAGCACTGCCAACCTTAGGTAAGCAGGTGTGCCCATAGCTTAGCCTCTTCAAACCCAGCCAATCACGGAAAAGCGAGGGTAACTGGCCGTATTTAAACCACACAGGCAGGAATACATCCCATAACTGGTTGTAGCATCCTACTGCAGGCAGAATGACTGGTGTAGGTGAAGGCACTCATTTTAGAGCGCAGCGCTGGGGAATCCAGGAGTCAAAACTCATGGTATGGCTTCTGGCAAAACACCATGAGGAGAGACTATTGCAGGGCCAGTACCAGGGCTCGCAGTATATAACGGAGGCTTGGGACAGTTTCGCCCGTGACCTCACCAGAGCCACAGGTATCCCCCAGACTGGTGAGCAGGTCAGGCACCACCATGCTGACCTGAAGAGGCAGAGGGGGGATGTACTGGAACAGTGGATCCAGGAGTCTCGGCAGATGGCTAATTCCCCAATACTGAGTAAGTACTCATTCCACTAAGTAGTTAAGAATTCCCTAGCTTGTATATACTATGGATAGGTATGGCTAAATATCACTGTATTCCTCCGACAACTGCAGATGAGCAGGCTGTGAACCAGCAAGCCCATGATGCTAGGTTGCAAAGGCTGTGTCACGAGGCAGGTTAGTATTTCTCTGCATGTACTGTCATAACAAATAAATATAAGAGCCTTAGAAAGTGTTGTACCAGTAGGAATAAATGTGTAATATTCTGTTAATAAAGGTATAAACCCCTGGAGTGCTTCTATTTACTCTTCTTTCATATGTAGTTGAACTGTTGCATACTATAAATAGTACTGTTGTATTAAGCAGTGTTACCCACGCTGTGGTATGCAGATAAAATGTGTATGAAGTTCTGTATAACAATGTTGGAAGTGCCAAGAGGTCAGTCATATTGTACAAGAGAGGGAGACTTAGATAGGAAGCAGTAGAAAGCTTCACATAAATTCCCTGATGGCACAGTGTACTGTGATGTTAACTATAAGTTTGTTGTCACACACAGCAGCAGCTTGAATCCCAGGATTGCTAGTAAGTTGTATGCATAATCATAAACCACAACTGTACAGATTTTGTTACAATGTTCATATAGAAAGCTGTATGCATAATTACACCCAACTGTACAGAATTTGCTAGAATGTTCAGATAGACAGTTGTATGCATATTCATACCCCACAACTGTTCCAGTATGTCCAGATAAATGGCCCATATCACCAGCCTGGTACCCTGTTCCCCTAAAAAAGCAGTGTGATGATCCCAGAAATGTAGGCAGCTATTAGTGACATATAACTGATAGTCCAACGTGTACATAGTCATAGAATGTATATGAAAACAAACCTGTCATTCTAGCACCTCACCCAAAGTCTATGACAGCAATACTCAACATCTGTTGCATTAACACCTGCATCTTGTCACGCCTGTATGTAAGACACAGGTCATGTATATAATAATCTATAAACATACCAGTGTACAATATAAGGCCATTGGGAAGTGTAATAATACATGTAAGGGAAAGACACTGCAGTGACTAAGAATGTTGTGAAAACTACAAGGATATATTAGTTGTTAATTGAACTCTCTCTCTCAACCCTACCATATGTGAAAAATAACCCAATGACACACCTCATCTGGTATGTGTACACTACAAACATTTGTTGGGACATATGTCCTAATGGTTTATAAATATTCACATTTGTTTCTATGCATGTGCCATATTAAAATACACCCATATTGGTGGCCTGTTGCATCAATGAAACCTGCATGCTCTTTTAATGGCCACTGTTGTTCCATATATGCATGTGTTCTGCTTGCTCTGCAACTGTGTTACATCTGGTGTTTTGGATTAATGGCAATACCTATGCATGCTGGTATAACTAATCCTGAATGCTGTTGACTGTTACTAACCCATATCTGTCATAAACCTGCTACAACATAGCTCGTATGGGAAGGCCAGTCCCAGCGGACCCACCTGTCCCACCTCAGCTGGCCATGGCACTGGGCACCAGCATATCTGAGGCCCAGCCTGGGATCTCCTCCTCTGTGGGCCCTGCGCCACCTTCGGGTGGAACCGCTGCAGGGAATGGGCCCCCCCCCTTGGGAGTGGGTACAGAGGAGAACCTGTCACCCATCAACATGTCTGGGCTGTTTTGCATAGGGAGCTTGATCTGGAGTTTCGAGATTGGCTATATCAGCTTGAGGGCCGAGTGACACAATTAAAGGGTGAGCCTGCCCCTCCTACACAGCCCCCAGCACAGCCACCTTTGGGGCCGTGAAGGTGCAGTGGAGACTGCCCATGGGTGGAGACCTCAGTCCCACTGTTCCCATTTGGGGACTCATGGGCTTGCGACTTCCAAACAACACTCCCCGTCCAATGTGTTTAACCCCCCACATGTGTCATATACCACCCCTGTATGCGTCTTGTTTGTCTTGTCTGTTAACCTATCCAGCCTACTTCCCCAATTATACCTACTACCCCTCCCCAACATCCCACTCTCACCTGAAAAATAAAAGGGCAATCTGTTCCCACAAAAAAAATCACACCCCATACAGAGCTGTCCATTTCGCACACATGTCCACTGAACACATGTAATCTGGTCTAATTGGCATAACAACGAATTTATGTTGTCCTCACCTCTCTCTCAGGGGTTTGAGGCTCCAAATCAACCTCCAAATTCAGTGTATATGCACAGCTGGTGCTGTAGAAGAAATGGGTATCTATGGACCTTTCCTACACCCTTCCTGCACATGCCTAGCTATTTCTCCTACTGTCTTGCCCTCTGTGTCCCTTTTTCACCACTTTCCTATCAACCCTTTTTTTCTTTTATTTTAAAGAAATTAGCGTCGGGGTAAGTGGGAGTAGGTACTTGTAAGCAGCAGTAAGCAGGTTTAAGCTTTCTTGTGCGGGGGTAAGCTATGCCTACACAGGTTAAGCAATTTAAAAGCTAACATTGTATGGGAAACTGTAACCGGAGGTTAGCAGTGCTTAGCTCCGCACAAACCCATGTACAACTGCTTTAAAGTGCCTTAATCATTTTGTATCCAATGGCCCATGTTCTGTCCAGCAACAAAATAAATTGGCTCTGCAAGGCTCAAAGCCAGGACCCTGCACTCCATACACAAAGCGATTTACAACTAAGCCATGACAGATACAAAGACAATCAATGTTTTCAGAAACATATCATCCAGTCCTGTCATGCAACAGTACAGAGAATGAACACCAACACCTAGATGTCTGTGTGTGTAACGATATTAATAACTAAACATATACAACATATCTATATGTGTGTGTATATATATATATATATATATATATATATATATATATATATATATATATATATATATATATATATACTCCTATTACTATATACATATATATCAATATATATATATGCACATATATACATGCATATGCCTAAATCGACACATATATGTGTCTACACTTATATGTCTACATATACACAGCATGTTACATATGTGTATACAGATATATATCTATGTAGGCATATAGGGACATGGTTTTATATATATATATATGTTAGCAGATATATATATCTATATAGGTATATATGGCCATACATCTGTAGATAACAATGGCAGATTAACAAATACACATATGTCCACCTGCACTGTAAATGGGGTTAAGAGGCCCCACACACTATCCGTCTCGTACAAATAGGAATCCCCCCCCACAGCCAAACACGTGCACCCTGCAATACACTACCAAGTACAGTCTGCCTCCCATAGGACATATAATATGTGGAAGCCATCAACATCCCCAGGATACAGATACACAGACATGCAGATACACACACACACACACACACACACACACACACACACACACACACATATATATATATATATATATATATATATATATATACATATGTGACTACACATACACACGCAGATATATGTACAGTATGATACATATGCAGAAAGTGCACACAATATGGAACGGCCACTATGCCTACAGTTAACACCTGAACAACTGGACACTATATGGGCCACCCATACAAATGTCATTCATTGCCTGCAACATATACCCATAGAAAGGTCATAGGAAAGATACCACACACAGGTTTGCAGAAATGAGAAACCTTTAATTGTGTACTATTACAGTTCTATATGCCATGTCATATAGCTGTTCAGACTCTGACAACCATATAAACAGAAAACTGTAAATGTGAAACAGTTACACTAATACAGTAGTCTGGAAAGGTTCACAACTGTTGCTGTCCAGGCCACGCCCTTCAAAATGTACATTAGTGAATACAGACTGGGCCACAGGATACCAAACAATCAACAGTATGTACTGCAGGTGTGTAGTTCTGCAACCTCTATCTACACTCTGTACAAACTCAGTAGGTTTTAAAGACGTTATGTGATCACATGGGTTGTAACTGGTACATACCAAGGCATAACTGACATCATCATGAGCACACCAACAAACAGAACAGTCTATATGGCAGGAGGCAGTATGCTTGCAGTACCCCAATTCATATAAGTAATGTAAATATAGGTGAAGTATACGGTACTGTACATCCAGATACCTTGCGGCAGCTCACCCTTGATACCCCCACATGTTGTAACAGCCTAGGTCATTTATGGTGTTCCCCACCTAAACTCCATAATACAGGCCCATCTACCACTGTTATATACACTGGCCTCTGGAGTGCATAAGGGCATACATATATTGTGTAGGTGATGCCCACACATATATGGCCCCAGCCCCAATGTATGTGTGGGGGATACAACAGCAGTGGACTAATGGCAGCATCGGCAGTGTAATATACTCACAGCCCACTACAGAACAACCCCCAACAGCATGACATATGTGCAAAGCTCGGTATGTAGACGGAGGACAGAGGCTGGAACACAGGCACATATGTGGAACAGTGTTGCCATACACTAAGCAAGGTGCTGGTGTTACAGGATAGTCTGCAATGTACCCTTAGTCAGAGAATTGAGGTTAGAAACAGAAATGGATGTAACCATGTACTGATAGCATGCAGCACACACACTGCCAGTGTAATATCTGACACAGGACCAGTGAGGTGGACAGACAACACATGATAGGCATACCTCTGTCCAGCAAGAAGATAAGCCCACAGTAGTGAGCTATGCAGACAGACTGCATTCCAAGGTAAACTAGTATGTACACACACACACACACACACACACACACACACACACACACACACACATACACACACACCCTGTAACATCAGTACTATACAAAGTATATCACAACTCTACTCACAGTCTGTCTGTAGTTCCTGATCCTCCTACAAATATGTGGCTGCCCTGAGTGTGCAGGTTCTCCTGTAAGTGGTATTGCTACCTGCTGTCTGTAACACTAATGTCCACACACAGGAAGGATGTCCATCACACAGGAAATGTAAAGGGACCACGCCCACATGATGTAGGGATTTATAGTGGGTGGTTGCCATGGCGGTGGTAATTGGAAGTACTACACATGTGTAATCATATAGATATATCTATCTGGATAAGTATATGTACATATATTTCCACCATATGTCCTGGACATGTAGTGTAGCCCTATCCCAGCCCCTATAGTCCCAAAGTTGTAGTACAAGGGGATGTCAGGTATGTATAGCAGGTATATTACTAGACTATTGCTACTGTCATTGGGATTGTCTTCACAGACATGGTGTGTGTGAAAGGTCACATCCGCTTATGACATGTGTGCTATTGGCTACTGACAGACATCCTAAGAAAATCATTGTAAAGTACCGCTGCTAGCATGTAATGCCCCTGTGGAGTGCAGCAGAGATATTGGCCAATATATGTGGAACTTCGGACACACAATGTACAGTCCAGAGGTATACACATAATCTCTTAGTGCACAACATGTGTACCAGGCCTGACAATATGGATGTAGACAGCCATGTAGATGGGTATAACACATAATGACTGGTATACATATGCCACCATAGGTTTGGCTTCACAAACTCTGGCCTGACACATAATGCCTGCTGGTACAGGGGTGCCATGGACACATACTACCCACTAGATATTGACATACATCTGTACAGCATCCCACCGCTGTGTGTGACATGCATGACATTTAAGGGAGGCTCAGCAGTGGTACATCTGGCAAGTATCGGCACATGACATCTCACTGGGTAAGTACACTAAGCTGCTAGGCATGTAACAATGCACTGTGCAGACTACAGGCAGACTGGCACAACACTAGCCTACATCTCGTATGGGGGAATGAACATGTACCTGCATATATTGCAGGCTCAACAGCCATGTCAAACAACAATTGGTCAACAACCAATGTGAACACAGCCACAGCCACATATGGCAAGCTAGCATAATATTACAGTATATGGATTATCTGTTCTACACCATCCTCATATGTGCCACTCACAGAATGACCCTACATATACTGGGCTGCTACACAGTTTGGTCTGATGGCTGTCTGTGGTATGGGACATGTGTGTGTATGGCCCTACAAACATGTATGCCAAAATGGTACCATACAGTGGGGCAGCATGTAACATCAGATAGAAGGGGAGCTAGAACAATGACATCTACCACAGTCTGTACACAGGCTAAGGTACCTATTAACAATACACACACTGCCAACATTCACCATCACTACACAGACCTCAGTACTGTACAAACATCCACAGAATGTCCAGGTTATGTCATAAAATTTAACCCCTACTGTACATGACATGTATAGCATGCTGATATATCACTGGCTTGTTTTCAGATAAGATGACACTATTTATGGTGTACAGCACATATGCATCACTTCATGCATGACATATGTACAAAGGTTGACAGAGGTGTGGCTGACAGCACATACACAGGGCCAGTGTAGACATGTTGTTGTGATAACCTCATAAATTTACCATTGTTACGGGGGTTTGTTGCAATACATGTCCTGCGAGGGATATGAAGTCAGTAACTGTCATGGCCTTCACCATCTACAGACTGCAATCCTCATACTACCTTCTGCATTCCACAGATAGATGCACCGTGGCTAACACATGAGACCAAAGGCACAACACTGCCCAGTCTGCAGATGACCCTGCAGATGGGGATTCCTCATATACATGGAACTGACATGGCAGGTATTGCGACATGTATGACAGGCATATCCAGACAAACATCGTTAAACCAGCATTACTCCAAATGCAGTATAGCAGCACTTACAGTCTGTAGTCAGGTCAGGCACATCCCCCTCCTGTTTGTTGTCCTCTTTCCACAGTGTATGTTGTTAGAGGTAAATCCCCAATCCATCTGTGATGCTGTTTGCCAAACAACAGATCTAGTTCCTGCTCACAGTGACAGAAAAGGGCCAACACCACCATGATGTTCCCAGGTATTGGAGCGTGTTTCCATGCAATTGGCTATGGGAATGTTACCATAGCTGTTCCACATGCAATCAGCTAGGGGAGGGCTGCAATTCATGCAGAGGCCATCAGCTGATCATGAGCATCACTTAAAATACACATGCTGCTGCCTAAGCAAAGCAGGTGTGGGTCTCCACATCCACCAGAGAGGGAGTGGAGGGAGGCAGACAGAGGTGAATACATGTCAGGGAGGGGTGGGAGAGTAAAACTGAAGCATGTTTGTGTCACATATCTACCAGCACAGGGTATCAAACCCCCAACAACTATGTAGTGCTACCACAGTTCAATGCAGTTATTGGATGCGCCACATGGGTTACCTGCTGTGGAGCACTCAGAACATATATGTGACGGTGAGTGACATCTGCAACAAGGATATGGTAGATATACAGTAGGTGACATACACGTGCCTGCCTGTCTGCATGAACAGGTGCCAGCGTCAACACAGGCACATTCACACAGGAATGCACACACATTGACACACTTGGCAGGGCCAGGAGTGCAACTCATCACTAGTGGGATTGCCACAACACATCAATGTGCAGGTATCACATGCACCACATGGGTCATACAGAGGCCCATATGGGCAAAGAGTATGAGGAGATGTCAGACATCAGACAGCATGCTTCAGTATGCCCTGGGGGGTTGTAGTGAGTGTGGATGTGGACATATGCACCATACAACACACACACGAACACACAGGGTGCCAATTCTGACATGCATAGGTGCATGTCTACATGGGTGTGTGGTGGTTAACTGTGCCAGCAGGCTGTACAAGGGTAGGTGATGGGTATACCTTGGCATCAGGCCACATGACAATGGTCTGCATTGTGGCTTAGGCCTGTAGTTTCTGCATTTGCCTACACAGGTGGGTTTTGCATCCCCCATCCAGTCACCTGGGTGGCTATTGTGTGTGGCCAATGCTGTGCATCACTTGCCATGTATGTGTTCCATAGTCCATGACATGGATGGTGTCTAGGATGTGCACACCTCCCACATGCATGTACAGTGACATGTGGAACTGTACCTGGGGTGTCTGGCCCATGTTGTGAACACAGATTATCATCAGATGTGTCAGTCTTGCCCACCTGTGGCAGGAACTGGTAATGGGCAGCAGGTTTACCCTGCACCTACATTGATAGCATGCTAACAGCATTCCCTGATATCAGTGTCATCTGTCCATACAGGGCATGTTGTCAGACATAGTATGTCTGTTGTGAGTCACATGTGAAGGCACAGTGGGGTTGCTAACTGTGATCGGCTGGCCTTGATGTCACATGTATGGTATGACTTTGCACCCCAGTCTCTCAGCTAATTTACATCTGTTATCCCTGTATGGTTGACATTGTGATATATAGTAGGGCCACCATAAATGAAATAAGCAAAACCCCCTCCCCATTGCCCACAGGTGTCACACACACTCACCCACACCACTACACAGGATACAAGTTACAAACACACTCACCTGTCATGTCTGGGAGTAGAAACCCTACCTAACTAGTTTACTACACTACAGCACTACGCAGTTACAGTACGTGCCACCGACATTACCGAAGTACATCTTCCCTAAAGGTGTATTTCACAATGAATGACATCAGCAGGCTTACCAAACAAGGGCATGTCAACTCTACTGCAAGTGACTAACCTTTTTTTTTATTTTTATTTTACATTTGTTAACCGGGATAGTCCAGCTGGATACATGTCCATTTTCAGTGGAGGCCCAGGGAGAAAAGCTCCAAAGAGACAATTTTTTACAGTACATAAAGACACACTTTGGTACATATCTCATCTAGATCCATAAGGGTATCTAGTTATTGACACTTATAGGTATAAGCAACAGATACTAATAGGTATAGTCTACAGACAGATAAATTTAACAATAGTCATTAAACAGTTTTATGTTTTTCAGACAAACACTGTTATGTGTATGTTATCAAAACTTTGATGTGGTGTACATTTATATGCAAGTAACAGATAGGACTCTAGTTTAGGGCAATGGTTATGATAGTAATGGTGTGGATCTTGCATTAGTCTGGAATTGAACAGGGACATAACCATTTGTTGTTGTGGTAGTTGTAGATAGCTTTTTTAAATGTAGGTAGTGTGATAATCAGGGATAGGGATGCAGGCAGGGAGTTCCAGATTTTGGCCACATAAGAAGAGTAAAGGGAGTCTCCAGCATGGTTGTTGGATCTAGTAACAATTAACAGTAATTTGTCAATTGAGCAGAGGTGCCTAGGACAGGAGTATAGTTGGACTATGTTAGTTAGTGAGGGTGATATATTTTGTTGATGGAGTATCTTGTGAGCAGTAACCAGCTGATTATAAATAAGTAAGTTAGGTAGTTCCATCCAGCCCAATTGCTTTAGGTTTAGGCAGTGATGTGTTCTGTAGGAGCTGTTGTTAGCAAATTTAGCTATCTGATTGTAGCAGGTTGTCATTTTGTTGATTTCTGTTTTGGATAAGTTAATCAGGATGGGTGAGGTGTACAGTAGTGTTGTGAGAAGGTGTGTGCGTGCTGTAGTAGCTCTAGCATTATGGGTCAGGAATGCTTTATGTTTGTAGAGGCTACCTAGCTTTTTGTTAGTATTTTTAATGGCCAGATTGATGTGTGCATCAAATATGAGCTTGTTGTTAATAATAATACCTAGTAGTTTTGTTTGGGTTTCAGGTGATATGGGAGTGCCATTATTAGAGTGGATAGTAAAGGTGCAGGTGGGGGCAGTAGTGGTTGAGGGATGAAATAATAGTAGCTTGTTTTTTTGGGGTTAAGTATCAGGCCATTATCAGTTAGCCATGTTACCACTGAGTGAAAGTTATCCTGTGTCTTTTTGTGGAGGTCTTGTAAAGTGGGGGCATTACATATTATAGTTGAATCATCTGCATATTGAATAAGGCTTGAACCTTTTGCAACTGAGTGAAGATTATTTGTAAAGATTGAGAACAGCAAGGGGCCTAGTATAGATCCCTGAGGTACTTCAAGTGTTACCGGTAGGAGTGGAGACAAGTTATTATTCCATAGTACTGCCTGTTGTCTATTGTTGAGGTAGTTTTTAAACCAGGAGACTGATAAGTTATCTAAGCCTAGGCTTACAAGATGGGAGATTAATGTTTCATGGTTGACCATGTCAAATGCCTTTGATAGGTCTAGGAAGAGGGCTGAGGAAAGCTTACCATTATTCCTGTTGTGATTAATGGTATCTATGAATGCTAGCAGGGTGGTGGTTGTGCTGTGTCCTGGCCGAAAACCATGTTGTGTATGAGATATGAGCTCTTGATCAATAAGATGTGTCATTAATTGATGGTGAATAAATTTTTCTAATATTTTAGCAAGTGGGGATAATATTGCTATTGGTCTGTAGTTTGATATGTCATAAGAATTGCCTCCTTTGTGTAGGGGTATGATATAGGCAGTTTTCCAGATCAATGGTACTGAACCTTCTGAGATGGATCTGTTTATTAGGATTGAGAATGGTTTTGCTATTTCGTTAGCTGCTAGTTTTAGGAATTCATTGGGGAGGGAATCGGCTCCTAGTGTAGTTGGTTTTAGTTGGGATAGTAGTTTTCTTATATAAGAGGTTGAAGTGGGTTGTAGCTTAAATGTGGGGCAGTTGTTAGGTTTGGGAGGGGCACTTGTAGTATTTGAATAGGTTTGGTTTTGGGCAAGGGCAAGTACAGTCTCAGTAAAGAATGAGTTAAATGATTCAGCTATATTTTCTTTTGTTAGGTCTGTTGTTGGAGGTGGGGTAGTGGTTTTTCCAGGGTGTAGTAACCTATTTAAGCCTGCCCAGAATTTTTTTGGATTGTTTGAGTGTTGGGTTTGATGGGTGATAAAGTAATTTCTTTTATCTTACATTACTAGTTTCTTAGTAAGATTTCTTAACTGTTGATATGTTTGCTGTTTTGCTGGGTTTTTGTTGGACCTCCAGGCTATCCAGGCTCTATTCCTTTCTTTTATTTTTTGCCTTGTTTCCCTTGATAGCCATGGAACTGTTTTAGATCTAATTCTGGTAGTTCTTGCAGGGGCATGCCTGTTTAGTATCTCTAGGCAGGTAGAGTTGAAGTGTTTGATAGCTTCGTCTAGGGGTAGATAATACAGTTGTGACCAGTTGTAGAGCTGTAGGTCTTGTAAGAAGTTTGGTAAGTTAAAGTGTTTTTTGTTTCTTATTGTTTGAAGTATAGGGGTTTGGGGGTGGTGGGAGTTATATTTGAGTAAAAAGGTAGTTTGATGATCACTTAGTGAGTCAGGAAGGGTACCTGCTAAATATGAGCAAGGTATTTTGTTTAGTAGAATCCAATCTAAAAGGGATTCTCTCTTACTGTTTCTGTCGGTTCTAGTGGGTTCTTTGATTACTTGAGAGAAGTTAAGTAAGTTGATATGATTAGCGGGAGTCTGGGAAGAGCATGTTAGCCAGTCAATATTAAAGTCCCCTAACAGAAAAGTTTCTTGTGGCATGGTTTGTGATAGCCATTGGAGTAGGTTTTCCATGATGGGGATATTATTGCCTGGGGGGATATAGCCTGTAACTAAGTTGATAGTTTTGCTGTTACCTATTTTGAGCTTAGTTAGTAGTATTTCTGCCTTGTCCAGAGGGGGTAAAGTCAGCTCAGTTTTAGCTATGGATAATGTGTTTTTATAAAGTAGAGCAATGCCTCCAACTTTCTTCTTTGGTCTATCTTGACGAAGGATACTGTATCCAGGTGGTAATAACTCTGTATCCTTGGTGATTGGTTTTAGCCATGTTTCTGTTAAACTGATTATATCTGGGAGATATTGTGAGATTAGAGCATGAAGCTCTAGCTCACTACAAGTGACTAACTTAAAATGCATTGTTGCCCTACACAGACAGTGAGACACACACAAAACATCCACAACTGACACGTGTGGGTATAGAACCTCCTTGACTGAGGTCTATATCACACTACAGCATGGAGCTGTTATAGGACACACTACAGGGATCACTAGAGAAACTCTTCACCAAAGGTGTATTTCACAATGACTGACATCAGCAGGATTGCCAAAGTAGGGCATTTGTAATGTACTGCGAGTGAGTAGCCTATAATGCATTGCTCCATACATAGACATTGAAACACACAAAAAACATCCAGAACTGTTATGGATGGAGATGGAACCCTACCACAGTTCTAAATCACATTACAGCAGTACGCAGTTACAGAACATGCTACAGAGATTACTGAGCTACAGCCTTCCCAGAGGTGTATTCTAGGTGGGTGACATCAGCAACCTTGCCAACATTGAGTAAATGAATTCTAAGTAGTGTGAGTACCCTAAAAAGCATTGTCTTTAGTCAGTCAGACACACACACACATTTGGCAAGTCTGGGGTTAGAACACTTACCGATGTACTTCAGCAGTACACAGTTATAGGATGCGCTATGGAGATTACTGTGTTATGACTTTCCCAGAGGTGTATTTCTAGGTCAGTGACAAAATTGAGTATATGAATTGCACAGAGTGTGAGTAGCCTAAAAAGGCATTGCATGCTACTCAGTCAGACACACACACAGCTGCCAGGTCTGGGGCTAGAATACCTACCTAACTACTTTAGCACACTACAGCAGTACACAGTTACAGGACGCACTACAGAGATTACTGGGCTATGACTTTCCCAGAGGTGTATTTCTAGGTGAGTAACATTAGCAGCCTTGCCAAAGTTGAGTATATGAATTGTATGGGGTGTGAGTAGCCTAAAAAGCATTGCTCCCGGCTCAGTCAGATATGCACACACACACACACACAGTTGCCAAGTCTGGGATTGGAACACCTACTAACTACTTTAGCACACTACAGCAGTACACAGTTACAGGACATGCTACAGAGATTACTGGGCTGTGACTCTCCCAGAGGTGTATTTCTAAGTGAGTGACATCAGTAGCCTTGCCAAAGTTGAGTATATGAATTGTAAGGAGTGTGAGTAGCCTAAAAAGCATTTTCTCTACACAGTCAGACACGCACACAAACACACACTCACACAATTGCCAAGTTTGGGGTTAGAACTACTACCTAACTAGTTTATCACTGCAGCAGTACATAGTTATGGGACGCACCATGGAGATTACTGAGCTACAGCTCTCCCAAAGGTGTATTACACATTGGATGACCTCAGCAGGCTTGTCATAATACTGCTATGGGGAGGGCGGTGTGTGCATGGGCCATACCCCACTCACCGTGCCACATGCGGACACACACGGGGTCATATGTCACAGGTACGTGTATACAGCTATGAGATGGCTACTTCCTTGTACAGTCATGTTGCACAGCTGGCACATGCACCACATAGTCTGTCATGCTGACAGGTACTGGTGGCTAGTATCTGCAGTGAGTTACATCCACACCTAATGTGTTTGGGGCCCTTTGGCTGTGTGCTGGGTGGGACAGGCCCGGATGGCTCCTTGTCATGGTCACCCTCTTCCACACATCTATGCCCATCTACATTTGGCTTATTATAGTGTGTTGTCCTTACATATAGGTCTGTATTCCTATCCACTGTGTGTGCAAGACAGGAGTGGTGCATACTGACATGTGTCTGCACTGAGAACTGCGAATGCCAGATATGTCTGGTCCACTGGTGTTTGCAGATATGGCCTTCATGTGTTCAAGTGTGTGAGCATGCCCAGTATAATCTTTCAGTATGTTGTTGACTGACAGTGCCTTCATTCCTCTAAGTGTGTGGGCATGCCCAGTATGGCGATCTGTATTGCATGTGTGGATCAAGTCCAGGTAATTTGTACTTTGGTGTTGACCTTTGTGTTGTACACCGACAGGTAGCATGCTGTGTCTGCAGGGCATCCATCGGTTATTTGTCATTAACTGTTGCTACATTTCTGCGTAATGGAGGGGGGACACCTGACTGTTTCTACTGTTCTACACAGGAGTGGGGGGGGGGGCACACCTGACCATTACTATAAGTGTACGTTGGATGGTGGGGCACACCTGACACTTGGACACATTTGCTAGGACTGTACTGGTATGTCAGGTACTCCATTTCAGTCTGTAATCTTACCTATCCTGCTGGCTAGAGGCATACCAGTGTACTACAGATCTTAGCTTTGTTTACCTACATATTAGTTTCTGACTTCCTAGCCTTCACAACTTACATCCAACTGCCTGACCTGCTGTGGTCTGTCTGTGCAGGCCTGGGGGAGGGGTTACCCATAGGGCTCATTTAGAGGCCATAGTACAGCATTTGTTTGTGTTTGTCTACACCTGCCCTGCTGGCTAAGACTGTTGTTGGGTATGTGAACTTTCCTGACTGGCATGTGTGGCTCTTATGGACACACATGTCACTCAGCCCATTTCCTGTAATGGGTTTTGTCTGTATAGTACTGGCTACTATGGTGACGCCAGTATGTGTTACACATGTCATGGTGCCACTATGGGTGTCTACTGTCTGCTGCCTTAACATTCGGCCACCCAATTCCCTTTCATGCTCACATCCATACCATAGCTACAGGTAACAACACATTCTACTTCATTTGGCAATTGGTAGGTTTATTGACTTACCTTGAGGGTGTGCTGGACTTGAGGATGGTGCTGGAGGGCTGCCTATGTCAGATGCACATAGTAAACTCCCTATACATGGTTGGGCACAGGTAGTGTTATGTTTGGCATCTCTTTTACTGTCCGTGTGAGTCAGAGAGAGGTGTCATTCCCTGGATCCCTACTGTGTCAGGGCATATGCTATGCGTTGCCTGTTTGCCAAGGCCAGGGCATACTGGGCAGTCCTCCTTCTGCCTACTGGGGCAGGCTCAGGTTGTTCCTCCTCCGAGTCACTCTGTGTCTGTACAGGCCTTGGAATTGGTGGGGGGCTGTGTGGCCCTGCTCCATGCTGTTCCTGCTGCAGCTGTTTCTGCAGAATCATATTGTGTAGCATAGCACATACCATAACAATTTGGGTACATGTAGCTGGTGAATACTGCAAGGCTCCACCAGATGTGTCCAGACATTGGAACCATGACCTGAGCATCCCAAACACATGCTCTATTATATGTCTGGCCTGTGCGTGTGCCTCATTATGGCATTGTTGTTCAGGTGTGTGTGCATTTCTGATGGGTGTCATAAGCCATGGCTCCAGTGGTACCCAGCATCCCCCACTAGTTGACTGTAGGGGATGTCCACATTGGCAAATCTGTGGTACAACTGCATCAGATGCCATATGTGTGAATCGTCATAGCTTCCAGGGCAGCCAGCACACACATTCATTACAATGCCCTGGGCATCACATACGACCTGGCAGTTGATGGAGGGGATGCCCCTGTGGTTGATGTAGGCCCTACCCTGCTCACCGGGTGGTGCTTTGATGCATAAGTGCATGCAGTGTATAGCACCCACTACCCCAGGGTATTCTGCTATTTGGTGGAAGAGATACATATTGCTGGTCAACACCTCATGTGTGTTGAGGAAATATACGTGCTCACTGGCATGTGCTGACATGGCATCCAGGAACTGGTGGAATACTCTGGATGCTGATGTCTGTGAAATGTCCATGATATCCCCAGTTGTGCTTTGGGAGGTACCTGTGGCTAGTATACCTAGGCCTACACATACCTTGGTATCCACTGGGATGGGTTCCCCTCAGCCAGTTTGTTGTGTCAGGTGTGGGCGACACAGCTCAACAATTTGCTGTAGGAGGTCTCTGTCCACTCTATAGTGCTCCACTATCTCCAGCTCATGTAGCCCCTGGTAAGTTATCCTGGGTCTGTACACTCTTCTCTGTCTCCTCATTGTGGGTTGTTCGGCAGCATTCACATCCTCACCACCCTCAGCCTCTTGCACACATTGTTCTATGTTGCCTGCTGCAGCCCTTCTAATTGTGTAGGTTGGTTAAACTTTCCCCGCTTGTATAAACCAGTGGTGTAGAGTGTGGAAAAACCAGAGGGGAAGGTGTTTGCTTAGTTTATAGTAGTGTTCTGGGCTGGGCTGGTCTGCTGCCTGTGTAATTAGCTGATTCTGATACATTTCACCTGTCAGCTCAGCTAGTTCTCCTTGATTACCTTCCTACTGCTGTTTTCCCTTCCCATTGCCTCCCTGTTCAAATGTGCACAGAGCTGCTATTTCCTGGTTTACCTTCTTTTTTCTTCCTGTAAAACCTGGTGTGCGTTGCGCACACCCATTTACACTTTGTAAAGGGTGCTAGGCAGGTTTAGACACACCCCTAGCTTAGCTGTGTTAAGCTAGGAGCAATCCCGAGCCACAGGGCTCCAATCCACTTTCAGTATGCCTGACACCCCACCCCCCATGATGTCACCTATATCCTAGTATTGCACCCAGGTATTTATATTCTTGCACTCTTGGGACCTGCCTCACACCCTGGGGAAAACTGGGATTCACTATCCTTCACTTCATTTGCATAGGAATGCCTGCTAATGCATAGTTACATGTCTCACACTGAGCCTCCACCCTTAGAAACCATTACTCACTGGCCAGGTTGCCTTGTGTCTGCCACTGACTTGCATGGCAGACTACTGCTTTTAGTTGGAGTGCTTATTTTAGGTTTATTTTCTTATTTCCCCCCAATCCCATTTGTGTGCCACTGCCCTATGCTTCAATTGATGTGATCGGCAGACATTTTATAAAAGTTGTATTTTGTACATTTGGCATTATTTGCAATGCCAATGGCCTTCTACTTGGCCATTGGCATGCTTCCTCAATGCTATGCAGCCTTTATTTGGAGCTGTCATAGCTCTGTTTTGCAGTTTGCAGTTCCGTACTCGGTTACTAACCGAGTACATTTCTGCATATTACACTAGTCCTGCATGCCCTGATTCCTGCTTCCTGGATGGCAAATTTACATTTACATGGTTTTCACCTGCAAATGGGGTGATTTGCATACAGGGGCTGGGGATGTGCAGCACTAGTGCTACAGTGCTCGCGCACGTCAGACATGCACGTACGTGGATTGCTTGGCTGCCATATTGGCAATATTTCATCTAACACTAATCATGCACGCTGTGGAAGCTTTTGAGAATCCAGGAGAGAATGATTTAATTTTAGATATGGGCTGTTGTAGTGTGTAAAGTCACTGTGAAAGACCTCTGCAGTCAGCCTTCACAAGTGAAAGAGATTTAATTCATAATTGCTGAAAAGTGTGATTTTGTTCTTATTTTTGCAGACTTTATAACCAGAGGAAAGGAAACCGTGTGACTTAGTCTTGTTTTGGCAGTAAGCGCAGAGCTAGTGACACAGTACATTGATTTTCAGTCTTTTTTTCCTTTCCACTTGGTTATTAGTGATTTTTCTCAAATTGTTTGACCACCCCAAATATTTAATAACAGTTCTGAAACAAGCCTTTGTATCTAGCTGGCCTTACAAGGAAAACATATAAAATGAATAAATAGTCTTAATTTAAATGACATTCAGGCAAATCATGGTATTTGCTGTGGTCACAGTTCATAGAATGTGTATCTGTCAACAAGATCGCAGTATGACAGGAACACATTTTACTTCTCAAAATCACCATTTCCACAATGAGACAATAATGCCTTGTATACTGTAATATTAAAACATAAACTCATAATAAATAGTTTGAAAGTTTCATGAACAGAAAACATCATACAAAAAAGATACCTAAAGAGTCCTTACATTTCAGGGTTAAAAAAATGTCATTCACATTTTGCCATTTTTTTCACATTTTTATTATGGCGTTCTGTACCTCTGGAATGAAGGCTAACAGATACATTATGATATAACACTTTCCTTTGACAAATAAGATTTATTGCCCTACTGCATTAATATGAAGGAATTAGCTGAAAGATGCTTTGCTGTCCTATTGCTCCACCTTGTGGCATACTAGTTTCAAACATGCCTGTGCTGAGCCAGCATGCAAGCTTTTAAATCAAGAATCAAGGACAAAGCCAAAAAGAATCACAAAAAGACATTAAATCAGTAACAACAGAATATAAATAAAGACAACAAAAGTTTAACATGAAATTAAGGGCATTCCTGAAAATAGCAACAGCCACAACAGAAAGACAGAGGGGGAGAGAGATACGATTCAAATCTTTCTAGAAAGATTAAATTCAGTTTCAGTTACCAGCAGATTGGAAACATACACAGCAAAGCTAAGAGGTTAAGAATGTCAAGCCTTCTCACTTTTGTAGCAAAAAGGTCAATAGTTAATGCATAAGCTTTCACGAGTGGCTTTCTGTGAAATTCTGATCCTCCCCTTTGATCATACTACTTTTTTAGATACTTAATTACACCTGCCTGATAAAAGACAGACAGTGCTGGGAGGACTGGTGGTATAACCACGATTCTTCATAAATCATCCAATAACTTATATTATTTTGCCAAAACAATGAGACAGTTGCACTACTTAAAGTTTCTGAAAAATGCCTTTGAGAAGTACAAAATGTATAATGCTTCTGGGTCTGTGTCCTTTGAAATAGCTCCTTATTTTCTTAAAACTGGGTAGCACAGTGGTGTTGCAGTTATTGATGCTGTCTTACAGTGGCTGGTTCTCTGGTTCATTTCCCAGCTGGGGTGTCTTCTGTGCAGTGTTTGCATGTTGCTTCTTATGCCCACGTGTTTTCCTTAGGGGTTTCAGTTTCTTTTCACATCACTAAAACTTGGAGATAGGAGACTTTGTGAGGCTCAGTATTGCCCTTGTGTGTGTGTGTGTGTGTGTGTGTGTGTGTGTGTGTGTGTGTGTGTGTGTGTGTGTGTGTGTGTGTGTGTGTGTGGGTGTGTGGGTGTGTGTGTGTGTGCATGTGTCCTTCAATAAACCACCCAACTCCCAACCAGTTTGGGATTATTTCCTGCCTTATGCCTACTCCTTACTGGAATAAGCTCTGGATCCTTACAGTACTGTGATATATAGAGCGGGTACTGAAAATAGATCGATGGGCGTTTTGGAATCGGGACTGCAGCAAATATTATCTCATTTATCACTACTACTATAGTGAAGTAATAAAACAGAATATGGTCACATGGCTGTTGCATATACTGTGCATAGAGCATAAATGCCCTCCTTCATATGATTGTTCACTTTCAGTTGCCCTTACAACTATCACTGTGATATACTAAACTGATGCTAGCAATATAGATTATTAATATGACATTGTATTGGATGAGTTACTGCAGGTACTCCAGTGTATTCTCCTTGAAGACTGTCACAAGTATTGATTTACTTCCATTTTGTGAGTTGCTAGTCTTTCAGAGCACATGGAGGGAATTTAATAAAGCCTACATGAAATTTTTTTCCATGTAGGCATCGCTTAGCACTGCTAAGACAGACGTGAACATTTTTAGATTCACTAAGCTCTGCTGAGCTGTGCACACGTGCATGCCAACGCAGAAATGTCTGTGGCATGCAAATCACCTCATAAGCAAGTGAATGTCATGCAAATGAGGTGGATAGAGTGATCCAAGAGGCAGACAGACAGCCCTGCAGACCCCGTGTCAGTGTCCATAGTGTACACAAAAAAATTCCTTGTACAGGATAGTAGACAGACAAAAGGGGCTGTAAAAATGTAGGTAGATAGACAGAAATGGCATAGCACACACATATTTGAGCAAAACTACCCTCTGTGTATGCCAAAAGTGGCATTACATATATTAAATTATCATTTTTTTAATAATCTTAACATGTTTGTGCAGCACGGCGCAGTGAGCAAACATGCCTTAGAAAAACAAAAATAAATAAATCATGGAAAAATCAAATATTAATATCATGAGAGAGAAATGCATCACAACACCCTGCATGCAGTATCTACAATGGTGCATTGGTGCTGTTGCTAAGGTGGAAGGGCATGTAGTATCCAGGCTGTATGCACAGATCCCCATGCAAATGAGGTGGAGCGATTGAATAGAATAATGCGGTAACCATGTCTGCATATCCCCACTGTGTAGGCAGAAAACCATGTTGGTGTCCACACAGGAGGTTGCTGACATCAGGATAGGGTGTATCTAATAACTTCTAAGCTGATTGGAGCTGATTGGAGTTTGTGTGGTGCACCGCCATACTGAGCGTGGAAGCCTGAGGGGATGTATGCACTGATGTCTGAGTTTTGTTTACCTATGGGTTCATGTGTTTCTGTGTGTTTACGTGGAGCAACACTTTAGTAAGTGTGAACATTTATGGGGGCTGTGCACTTGCCCATTGCACCACAGTGCTCAGAGTATCTAAAAGGGCAATGATGTACTAATTAGTGTTGATTGTTGCTTAACTTGAACTCGGGCCATTAAATTATGTCAATGATATATTAGGCAGGTGTAATGCATCATAGGTAGCCAATCACACAGGCAACACCTACAGTAGAGCACTATAAAGTATGCATACACCCTACAGTCTGATTTTCCCCCATACTCTACACCATTGGAGTACAGACTTGGGAACTGCAACTGAAAGAATGCTAGGGGCTGCTGCAGGTCTGCTACATTTGTATGTGTTAGATGCTGAAGTCAATGCTGCTGCTGCTGACAATAGTCCTAGGCAGAGAAGTAGAAGCGTGTTCAGGACCAGGGTAACCTTCCAGGAGCTACATGAGTTGGAGATTGTAGAGTGCTACAAGGTAGACAGGGACATACCACAAGAACTCACTGAGCTCTGTCACCCTCAACTCAGGCCCAGAGCCAACAAAGGGGAACCATCCCAGTGGAAACAAAGATATGTGTCACCCTTAGGATAATAGCCACAGGTATCTTCCAAAGACCAACTGGGGACATGATGGGGGTCTCGCAGGCATCAGCATCTAGGGTACTTAACCAGTTCCTGGTTGCCATGCTACCATATGCCAGTGAGCACATATATTTTTTCCTCACCCTGAGGCGAGGGCCAATTAATGCAACACTTCTATCATCTAGCACACTACCCTGAGGTACTGGGTGCCATAGATTGCACACATGTACACATCAAGACACCACCCGGTAAGGAGTGCAGAATTTACATCAACTGCAAAGGGGCACCACTCCATCATCTGCCAGGTCGTGTGCAATGCCCATGGCATTATCATGAATGTGTGTGTTGGCAGCTCTGGCAGCTATCATGACTCTCATATCTGGCACTCATCACAGCTGTCCCTGATGTTTGCTAGGGGGGGGGGACATCCCACATGGCCATTTACTGGGTGATGCTGGCTATGCACTGGAACCGTGAATGATGACACCCATCAGAAATGCACAGACACCCACAGAAGAATAACATAATGAGGCACATGCACAAACTAGGAACATCATGGAGCATGTGTTTGGGTTGCTGAAGTCATGGTTCCCCTGCCTCGATATATCTGGTGGAGTCTTGCAGTACTCTCCAGCCACATGTGCACATATGTTCACAATGTGTGCCATGCTGCACAATATGATCCTGCGGAAGCAGCTGCAGCAGGATCAGCATAAGGAAGGGATACACAGCCCACCACCAGTGCCTAGATCACCACAGCCATGCTCACAGGAGGACTCAGAGGAGGACAAGTATGCCCTGGCATTGGCTAAGAGAAGATGCATAGCACATTCACTGACAACCTAGGGCCCCAGGGACTGACACCTTGCTCCTATTCACATACATATATTAAAATAGCTGGTGCCAGGCAACCCACACAACTTGTAAATATTTATGTATTGGCTGTGTACCACCTTGCATTATACAGAGTCAACCCTGAACTACAACTCTGTCAACTGCTGCATTCTCAAGGTAAGTCTCTAATTTACACACTAATTGTAAGGATTACAATAAGAAGGTATTATATGTATAGATCTGCTGCTGTTATGCAAGGAAATATAGTGGGCTAGTTGGTCACATTTAACATCCACATGAGACAACCAATACCCAGTCCAATAGTATGTCCTCCTTAATATTCCCTAGGCCTCATGGTTGGAATATTCACAACATCAGGCAAGAGAGATGTTAAACAATGGTCACACATGATGTTTGGACTACTGTCTACCCACCCTGATCATGTGCTGTTGTTCTCTCACCCCCAACACATCAGTGTACCCATATAACCACTTTAATAGAAAATCAGCTATGGTATATCACTGGACCAGGCAATCTCAGGCCTGTAATACAGATAGCACTCACACATTGTATGTCTCTCTTCACGCAGGATAACAATGTAAATATGTATGCTGTTGATTTTGTGATGAATGACCCCTCTCTGTCTAGCGACCTGTGTGGCTCAGTGGACTAGGGAAGCTAGCATGGTTGATGGTGATGATGGTTCTAATTTGGAATTACTCACATCCTTTTAATGTGAGGTAGCAGTATGTTGGTGTTTTCAAATGTCATACCTTCCAACCTCTTAGTGAAAGAAATCTGGACAAAGCCAGAATGAATGGGAGACAAAGGCCCAAACATAGTGACAGAGTTTAAATATTGGTCACATAAACCTAGCTGGATGTAAAGGTGTTGCAGTAGTACATATATTCTGTTGGATACAAAGTCTAACACACAATTCTTTGTCTGTTGTTAGTACAATGTATTGATGTGTACATTTTGAATAAAGCACCAGAAATCCACAAATGTGTGTGGAATAGACCAAACATATCAGGCAAAACTCTGGACGTTCTTTGAAAATCAGGATAGTTGAGAGGTATGCAGACTATCAGTCTGTTGGTGCTGTAACATTACCAACCCCAGCACATATTTAGTATAGCAGACAGTTGGGGAATGCTGTGGACATTTTGAGTGAAGTGCAGTACTGCAGAAACAGGGGTGGATGTTAATGTCTGTAACATACAAAATCACGGAGTGGAATACAGGTAGGTGTGGCCTGTAGTCACATTATAAGCACTGACAGTCCCACTGGGCATGCCTGTACACAGTAAAAGTTAATGCAGTTCTGTTGGTCCTGCATTGAAATGACCTATTATGTATAAATGTCTATACGTATAGACATATACGTATACATATCCATCTGTCAGTATCTGTCTCTCACATGCATAGTATATATATTGCTATATAGTGTCAAATAGATCTATATAGCTATATATACTAAAATGATATATAGACTCCCCCATATATCTACAGAACACATATACATATCATAAACACACACACACAGCTACATTTATATATACAGCCCTATTATATTCAGAAATATGTTTGTGAATGTCTGCATTGTCCAACATACCCTAATAATGGTGAGTAAACTGCACTATCACACAGCCATAATGTTGCTCAATGGATCCAAAGTAAGGGTGCAACAGTACATAATCCACTTATCTGCAGACCCCTATGCCTGCTGGATATCACCACAGAGACAGATACAGGTGAGCAGGTGGTGTAATGTATAATGGTGTCAATGCATTATGGACAGGGCGCATTGTCCATGTCCACAGTGTTGCCTGTCTAACTGCAAGCAGCTACATATGGCCATACTGGTAACTGTACACACATAGCTAGGATAACATCAGTTATCTCACTGCTAAAATACTAGATGTAGATAACAATACAAACTTATATCATTCTGCATGCCACAGATGCTGTTCAACACAAGCCTAGTTTGTGTAATGCACAAGTACTGTGCCTGCAATCACGCATACAACAGACTGAACTTGTGGCATGTGTAATAAGTACTGTGATCTATAGTGTAAGAGCCTGGATAGGTAGAGATTCTAATCTCATTGCAGCTCACTTTGTGTGTGTCTGTATATATACCACTGCAAAACAACAGACATGTCCTCATGGGCTGTCCACCTGCAATAGGTGTGCACGTTTTGGCCCATAACTTGCTGCTGGATTCTACAATCCCCTATTCTACAAGGCCTGATGATGTCAGCCACCTTAAGACTACCATCTGGCAGTATAATAGCAAGACTTAACCTGTGGTGCGTGTGATAAATACTGTGATCTCTAGTGTGTAATACTAGATAGGTAGGGGTTCTAATCTCACTCCAGGCTACTTGGTGTGTGTGTGTGTGTGTGTGTGTGTGTGTGTGTGTGTGTGTGTGTGTGTGTGTGTGTGTGTGTGTGTGTGTGTGTGTATATATACCCCTGCAAAACAACTGACATGCCCTCATAGGATATCCACCTGCAATGGTTATACACTTTTTGGCCTGTAACTTGCTACTGCCTTCTACACTGCCCTTTTCTACAAGGCCTGATGATGCCAGCCATCTTAAGACTATCAGCTGACAGCATAGTAACAAGACTTAAGCCATGGCGTGTGCAATAAATACTATATTCTATAATGAATAAGCCTAGATAGGTAGGGGTTCTAATCCCACTTTGCTCAGCATGGTGCTTGTGAATATCAATATCAGTAAAGTAGACATAGGTAGGGTTTTGCATCATTTAATTTTTTAGCGGTTGATGTGGCCCCCAAATGACTGACCACAACAAGGCTTGCTGATATCAACAAGCATTATATGTTCTAAACTGAAAGCATTAGCAGACATGAGTTGTGCTGTGTGCATCAGGTTCTGTGATCTGCAGTGTATACCAGTACATAGGTAATTGTTCTACTCTACATACAGCCAACTTGCAGTATGTGTGTGCCTTGGCGTGTCTTGTATGCAGTGAGTGGAAGTGGTGCTAGCCTGAATGTTGCCATGTTTGTGTGTGAGGCTGTTACAGCAGTATACATAATGTAGCATATGTGAACATAACTAGCAAAATGGCCATACACCCATCACAATCAGAGACATCTGTATACCCCTTGGTACAGGACCAGCACATATTGCCAAAGTCCAAAAGGGACTCAGGCAGATGCCGTGTGTTGAGATGACAGCTGCCCAACCAATCAAACAGATAGCATGTGCTGAGGTGCACTGAGGTGCTCTGTGTACCATTAGGCAGGATCTGTTTCAAGGGTGTGTTAATGTCTGCTAGACAAATGGCTCCTACAAGCATGTAGTACTTATGTCACATAGTAGGTTAGTGTCCTTACAGTGAGTCATCCATCTACTAAGCTCACTACAGATAAGCAGCATATGCACTCCAGCAAGGTTACACCTTGCCCTGTAGCAGACCTTATCACAAATTATAACTGTATGAGTACACTGACCACTGCCATTGACCTTGGTAGACTGTCATACAGATGAGTACCTATGACGCTATGCACGTACACTGCTGTACTTTGATGAAGTCATATTTCTGATGTGCTGCCATGCCATGCTGTGCCACTTCACTGCCATCATGTGTCCAGTGGTTAGCCCCTCAGACTCCTGCAACAGAAACATACACAAGTCTGTGACATACCTCTCATTGTGTAACAACACCGTCAGCACAACATCATACAACATAAGGTCCACGAAAGTATGTTACATGCTCATAACACATGCCAGCATACAGTGTATGTTGGTGATCACAACAAGTGGCATGCAAAACAATACTGCATTGCACAAGTAGATGTCAGGTAATATAGTCACCCTGTGCATCAGGCACATAGCTTTAGTCTCCTGCATCAATGAGAAGGATGACAGGGATATAGTACAGGTATAATCACTTGCACAGGGTGATGTGTGGGGGTGCTGGAGGTATAGGCTGTCCCAAACAGTTGACAATATGTGTATGAGTCAGGAGGGGGAGCGGGTTAGATGGAGCATGGAGAGGTGCCGTGTGTGTCCATAGATGACCTGCATGTGACAAGGGTGTGTGAGTGTGTGCATGTACACTGTCAAGCTCAGTGCTAGCCCTACACATGTGTATACTGGACAGCTGTAGGCTGTACATGGTAGAGGTGACAGTTCACTGTCTCCGGTGCTGAACTTGGGAACTGACTCTGCCAGAAGTTGCACTGGCACCACCATGCCCAAGGTCAGACTTGGTGTTAGTACCTGACTGTGACTGCTGTCTGCTGGGACCGTGTCCCCCACAGAACCAACCAGGACCACGTGCCCATGGCCTGCCACATCATGGTGTGGACAGCACACTCATCTCTGTAGCACTGGATGTACTGCCACTACAGGAGCGTAACTGTGTATGGCCACATGGACTCTCAGCAGATGTTGCTGACCTGCATCCACGAGTCCGATGCCCAACTCCAACCACACATCCTAGCACAGAAAATTGTGCAATCCAAGACAGATGCTGTCTCAGTCCACCGTCTGTCCACTGCATCAGTGAACTAATCTAGGGTGTCCCCAAAGCGGTGGAAGCAGTCACGGATGTCAGACTATGCTGCATCCATAACCCTAAGCATATGTTTGGTGTTCCTTTCAGAACATGTCTGTGCCTCCATGATGGCCTGAAACATGCACCTAGTGTCCCATGATGTGACACCTGCAACAGGCAGTGAACCAACACCAGTCCTCCTATGAGCACCCCTGTCAATCCACCAGTGTGGGACATCACCAGGTCTCTGGCTATGGCCAGTGTCTACACTCACTGAAGCCATAGTTGCCATACCTGCCTGTTTAATGTCTCCACCCTCTGACTGTTCCATATATGAGGTCTGTGGGGACTGAGTATGTGTGGACATACTGACTGCATGTGGTGACAATGGGGGCAGAAGAGGGATGTCAACCTCTGGGACAGATTCAGCCCCTGACAACCTCACCTGTGCCTCACTGTGGCCACCATCATCATCAGATTCGGAAGAGACACTGACTTCAGGTGGTGTGGGGGAGAGATCCCAAAATCCCAGGTCACCTCTGGAAACCAAGACAAAAGCAGTACATTACTACCTGCACTATTATGTATGGAAAATCCACAAAGAGTCATAATAATGAGGATCCACAACTGCTTTACCACTCTCTCATTCTCTCAGCTCCACTTCCATGCATAACAGACATCCTCACAACAACAAACACATTCGACTTAAGGCCTTTATAACAAGCACATCAGGTACATCACATGACACTTGGTCAGTACAATGTACCATTTAGGTATGTAATATGGCACTATATCTGATAAGATAGCACATAAAACCCAGTATACCTATCTTAGCAAATATATACAAAAACAAGTTTCAGTGCCTAAGGTATGTACCATCGACCTTTTGGTATGTACAAGCCATGTCGAATTAATTGCCTCATGTACACCCAAAGGCCTATTCACTCTGATCTATAATATTCACTCTGATCTATAACTGCAATGGTGTTTCTGCTCATTCATCTACACTCCTGTGATTACCCACTCTAGGAAACTATCCTGGCCCTTACCATAAATAGCATATGTATGTCTCATAACAAAACAGTATCAAGCTTACCAGAAGCAGGACCATGGCCTTGGACAACTCCTGATGGACCTGTAAAAAGATGAGGGTGAGGTAATTTCAGTACCACCGCATGTTTCAGCACAAGGTAATTTCTGCATATATGTCACATGTACAGTAGCTACTGTGTTACATGATGTAATGCAGACATTCTGAGTATGAGTATAGAACTGAGATAAACCCTGCCCACAGCACATAGACCTGACAACCACGTAAAGGTATGTACAGCCTGACAGAATGACTGCTACAAGATTACAATGGTGATCACAGTATGCTTACCTGCACGCTCCTCTGCTGTGGACACTGTGGTACCCACCTCTATGATGTACAGTGTGATGGATGCCTGGGAGCTGTCATGTGACCCTAGGTTTGCCAGGAATTCCTCAGTGGCCATGAGTAGTTGTTCTGTACAGACCCTCTACCGGTGAAGGCACAATCCCTGGCAACATCAGTTGCCTTTCATCGTGCAGTATTCACCATCTTTGTAGCGAGGTGTTGAACCTGCTCATGTGTCCTGTCCTGGTGGCCAGTTTCATTCACATCCAGGACAAGATCTGCCCACAATGCAGCCCACAGTGTCCTGTTATGCCTCCCCCTGGATAGGAGGATGCTACCATAGTCCTTGAAGTATAGGTCCATTCTCTGCATCTGAGAAGGGGGCATGCCTTCTCCGATACATTAGTCCTGAAAAACACCAAAAGGGAAACACATTACAGGATCAAATACATGGATGTCCATTTATGTAGAGATACAGCAAGCACAAAATAGCTGGCACTATCCACTGCTTGCTCACACGTCATACCCCACAGTGTGACAACATACAACATGTGTGGATACAACCAAGATAATATCATTACTGAGGTAGTTCCCTGTGTGCCATGAGAGATTCTGCTGTAGGATCATACACCCAACACTCCGCTCCACTGTGGTGTGTCCCCTAAGACCAGCCACCCAATAAAATGTCATGAGACCAGTGCTGGACAAATAGCAGTGGGCTATTATGACCACTATATTGGGACAGTCCAACAACAGCAGTGTGCCACAATGACAAAAAACAATGCAACCCTGATATGCTGTACATCCCCTGTATCTATAAGACAGCAGGGTATCAATGACATGCCATTACCACAGGTCTAAGACAGGCTTACTGTTGTAATCCCTATTCCCCATACCTCTATCCTCCCATCCAAATCCTGTTATATACAAAAAACAGTTACATACCTGGTGGAGTGCAGTACTCCTCTGTTGAAATGTGCTACTAGTACTGTTTCGTAATGGTGTGCTCTGTGTGAGGAAAGTCACATACAGAATGTTTGCTCATAGCCAGCTGCTTGCATTTTAACATGCTTCTCATTAGCAGGTAATTGCCTCTAAACCAATCTTTGACTCTGATATGCTAATTACAGCCAAAACAGCTGAGTTGCCCTATCATTAGCCAATGACGTGTAACTACTGTGCAATATATAAGACCTCCATGTAGAACAGGGCCCCTTTCTTAGCTGTTGAGATGGACATTACTGGGGTGGGAAGACTACATTGTTGCAGGGGGTAGGTCTGTGTCAGAAACCTTTAAATAGAGCTGTGTGTACCACAGACTGCAGCTGCTGCTGCAGGTAATAGACATAGGCAATGAGTGTGAACACTTTGGAGGACAACAAACTGTAGGTGTATCTGTGTCAGCCTTGTTGTAGAGGCAGAGTCAGGGTGTCAGTACCTTTTACACTCCAACTGTGGCATGTGCTTAAGGTACATATGTTAGGCAACTGTGTCAATAACAGAGTACTAGGTGACATATAGTGTTGCTATACGGATACATGATGTGTGTCCCTACCTTCAGGCCTTTGACTTCCAGCAGTGAAAAGCAGTTATTTACTTTGCAATGCTTTGTGTGAATAATGAGTGCATCAGTCATTGATTAATTGCTGTCTTCACAATAATGTAATTGAAATGCAGCACATTACTGGATTTGAACCCAGGACTGTGTGTGGCAAATTGTACTGTATGCAAGCAGGCATTTAACAGACTGCACTACTGAGTCACTGCTACAGTAGATGTATTTGCGAGATATATGTGCACACATACAGGCTGTGACAAACATTTTCTACATCCATCAGTATGCGCATGGCTTTATATGTATGTATTTCTGCACCAGAGTCCCAGTAGAATATGCATTTTACCATGAATGCTTTAGCAGGTGACTTTTTAATGTTCCTGATAAAAGGGCACATTTACCTGCTTTCACAGGCCTCAGTTACACCCATTATCATGTGTTTGGCTGTCTAGTGGTGTACTGTTGCACCACAGTCCAAGATAAACTCCCATTTATTCCATTACTTTTTAAACAGTTTAAACAGTGTGGTGTGGTATGCAGCTCTGCTAAAACAAAGCTGATGACTATAATTGACAATTACTATGTTTTGTTTAACCACCTGTTTTAAGTAAGAGTTGTGTGGTGTAGTGGGTGAATGCAATGTGTTGCAGGTATGATTGGCTTGAGTTCAAAACATAGCTTAGGTATTTATTTTGTACATGTATCTTACAATGTTGGAAACAGATATAGTCATTATAGCTGTATTTAGCTGAGCTTAGCAATGCTGTGTGAAGCAGTGTGTTGTCAAAAAACAGAAACCTGTAATACACTTGCCATTAACAATGGAGTCCATTTTTGTTTGTTTGAAGCAGTGTGTTGCACAGCTACGTGCTAAAAAAATATAAAGAAAAGAAAAAAGGGGAGATAGGAAAGTGGTGAAATGGAGGCAAGCAGAGGGGAAAACATAGTGAAAGGCAGGGAGGGATGTGCAGGAAGGGTACATAGCTATCCATTTTTTGTACAGAAACAACTATGCACTTTGACAGGATTTGTAGATGAATTTGGATTTTCAAATCCCAGAGAGAGGGGTGAGGACAACATAACTGTCAAGCCAATTGGACCAAATTACGTGTGCCCACTGGAAACGTGTGTGAAATGGAGAGCTATGCATGGGACAATTTCTTTTTAGGACAGATGCAAAAGCCATGGTCTTAAACTCAATGCTAAAAAATCCACAATTATACCCTTTGGGAAATCAACCATCCTGGCTAATTACCATGTTGATAATACACCCCTAAGAGTTGACCTAGTGATCAGGGATCTGGTTACACACGTAAACACTAGCCTTGCCTTAGACCACAATGTGGCAACAGTGATGAGGAAATCCTTTTATGTTGCATAACCTATAAGTAATGGCATGGTATCTAGGTCCAAAGAGGTCATTATCCCACTGTAGTCTGCTCTTATCAGACCAATCATAGAGTACAAAGCTCTCTTTGGTATGTACCTGAACAGGCATATGCAGCAACTAGAGCAAACTCAAAGGTTCCTTACAAAAATAATACAAGGAGTAACAAACCTGCCTTATGCAGAGTAACAAAGTCCTTTCCCTCTACTCAGTCTCCTACAGATTGCTGAGGGGTGATCTATGCTTGGCTTACAAGGCATCCACAAACTGGACAGTTATG
Organism: Protopterus annectens; assembly: GCF_019279795.1. Lineage (NCBI taxonomy): Eukaryota > Metazoa > Chordata > Ceratodontiformes > Protopteridae > Protopterus > Protopterus annectens. Next base: position 1,824,834,021 of record NC_056728.1, read on the forward strand.
AATCTGCTATATATTTGGAAGTTAAAGTGTACCAGAAATACAAGTTCTGGGGAACAGAATTTTGTCTGTGACATAAACAGAACATGCTGGAGACACAGGTATGTGTCCCAGAGACTGCCCCTCCTATGGAACAGGCTTCACATCCATGTGAAGCTCAGTTCGTCTAGTACCCAGTTTAAGCACAACCTAGACAAGTGGATGGGGAACAGGAAATTTACACCAGGCCTGGTACCCATGTCCCTTATGGACTGAGGTAGCTTATAAATGCCTGGCCCTTGATGCCCTATTTGGATGCAGAACATCATTATTATTTCTGGATAACTTGGCTAGGCTTAGAGAGGACCCCTGGGTTGTTTGCCTAGTTACAGTCTTTGAATCTATGAATCTATATTGGCACCTGCCAATTGCACCTTCTAGTAGCTTGCACATGGGGTAGCTGCCCCATTTACCCTACCCTAGTTATGACTCTGGGCTGATGGGTCTCAAGCCATGTCTCCAGCTTTAAAGGCCAGTCCTTCAGCCACTATGCTGTACTTCTGTTTTAAGACAGAGATTCCTTTTTATGAACATATTGCCAGGGAGGTTTCATTGCCATAATATGTTTGAAGTAACTAAAATTAAATTCAAAATTAAATCATACTTTTTACAGGGAAAATAAATATGAGGCAGACCTCAGGTCTGATTTGAATTATTTATAAGCTGTGGTCTTCTTATGCTAGAACTATAATAATAAGTATCAGATCTAATGGTTATAAAAATGCCCACACATGAAAAATGTAAAAACTTACTGTTTTTGCATTAAGAGCTTTGACTGAGTTTTTCGAGAGCAAACAGAAAGGTCCCACAATGACACAAGAGAGTGAACGGAAGTTAACAAATTTAAAACTGCAGACATCTAGCTAAGGTAACAGCAGTGTGAGAGCTGTTGGATATAGCTTTGAAGCGTTACTCACTAAAACTGACATAGACTGACACACATCAAAGATAGAGTCTGCCAGGCATAACTGCGTAATACTGTTTCTAAATGCTCTGCAGAGTGATGCTAGTAATCATCACTGTCCAGAACACCTTCAAGGCTTGCAGAAATTGTTGACTTTGAAGAGCTACCAAGTTTTTCTAACAAATAAGAAATCTTAGGAAGACACAATATATAGATTTAAAGTGCAAGTATAACCAAAAGAAATTGTATACTGCCACAACAGTCTGGGCCCTAAATAACAAATATTAAGCTATTATTACACACAAGGGATGTATTTAATATAACACAAGAAGGAGATAGTTAACTAAAAAAAAAAATACTCAAGAAGTAACGCATAGGGACAAATTTCTGAGCTCCTTGTGCTATTGTAAAGGATAAGCTAAGATACCTTGTGAAGGATCATAATTTGACCACTTTATCTCAGATCTCATCTTTTCAATCCCTACACAAAGCTTATGGTTAAAAGTGATGAAAGGACCCATCCCCTTTACCTTCACTAATGAGCAAGACCTTGAGATTACTTATATTCCTTTATTTGATATAGTTGCTCTCATTCTTAATGGCATACATTTAAGTCTTCAATGTATGTGCAAGTGAAGCCTGATTCATCAGATCCAGGAAATGTAATTTAATTGATCAAAGACATATTTTAATTTAATACAAGATTACGCCACCCCGGTGCTGGTTACAATAAATAAGGGGATGCAGGAGAGAAGTCCCTAGCATGAAGATGTGAGAAATTTACTCTCCAAATAATTCAGGATATTTGGTTTGGCACTGATAGATGAACTAATTCCAGTGAGTCAAGTTTCACTTAAAAACATATGAAAGACAAAAGCCATACTCCATCTTACCTGTGGATAGCAAGTGACTATTTTGCAAGAAAGAACCATGACCTCTGATTGGCAGGTGCTGATTTTTTCTCAGTCACTGCTACATTGCATAGTGGGGATCACAGTTATTTGAGGTTCAAAAGGCCATAGCTTCTGCAAATAAATATGCAACCATCTCATTTGCCAGACTGATTCTCTAGACATTTTCAGTAAGGTGATATCCTGTCCATGAAAATTATGAGCAAGTGATGAGATGACACACCTTGGCAGAGACCTGCCCTCACCTTCAATGTATTTGACATAATGCTAAGAATGTAAATTCAACTCTCATGACTCAGATACAGGGACCAGATAACATACAGTCGTGGCTTTGTGATCCTGTACTCTTACTACATCTCCTGCAAGGCATTCTAGGGTGCACAGCCATATGCCTTCTCTTGATCCACAAAAAATGTAGACAGTACTGGCAAACTTCCATGGTCCCTCCAATATCTGAGAAAGTCATAGAGTTGATGCGCTTTTCACCATCCATGATGGAATCTGCATGAGTCCACCCAAATCAGTGTCTTGACTATTGGATAAAGCCTCATCCCAGCAGCTAGCATAGGCTTTCCAAGGAAAACCTAAGACCCAGTACCCAAGTTTGACAATCTAAAGATACTGTACTTCCTTTCCGCATACCACTGAAAAAGCATATTAATCAAAATACCCCAATAATATATGGCACAATCAATAATTCCAGCCAGATCTCATGCATTCCTGTAGGCTTGCTACAGTGGAATTTTTTAATCACCATAGTGACCCCATTTTCTGAAATAAATTGAATTTCCATAGCTGATTTGGACAGTGCCTCCTCAAAAGTAGGACTGTTCACTGGAGCCAGGAGTTCCTCAAGGTGTTCCTTCTCCCCTGCAATATCTTAGCTGAGGTCAGGATTTATCTACCCTTGCCTTAAATATCCTGGAAAAAGTCTAACCTATACCCATGAGTCAACAAATGGTTTGCATAAACCTCTTTGAGTTGAAACAAAAGTAATTATCCAAGGCCTCAACAAAGTATTCATACACTCTGAATTTCTAAATGCTGTAGCCAATGTCTTTTGGCTTGTCAGTACCAGTACCTCCTATAAGCATTGCATAGAATGTCTTTTTCTTTAACTTAATGGTTTCATTTTCCTCTGATGTTCACAATAAAGTTTTAGGGTTGCCAATGTGATAGGCACTTATATGTTTTATTTGTAACTGTACTTCAGCTACTGATGTTTGAAATAATTTTACTTTTGGACTTTGCTTTCTGAGTTTCCTAAGGCGCAAAATAAATTCTTCTCTAGCTCTTATCCCACACAGTGGCATCAGCTGGTGTTCTCATGATGTTTTCGCACCATGCTTGGGTTTCCTGGGTCTGATCCAGTTCACTAAAAGATGATAATCATACCATTAAGTATTACCGCTCCACAGTTCATGGCCTCATGTCTGATGATATGACTACAAGGTGGATCACAGACCTTTGACTCAAGGTCCTCTGGTACCATGTATATATGTAAGCATGTAAGCATCCTTGTGATCAAACATGGCATTTGTTAAACTCGCAAAAAAGTCCAAAAGCAGTTCATCACTTGATTTCATATTAGGCAAGGCATTCCCCCAGTCATGCCCCTCCAGGTATCTCAGTCATTACCCATTTAAAAGTTAAGTGTTCCAGAAGGAATATGGAAACAATAGGTGTCACCCTATCAGACACATTGCCCATGGTCTCTAAGAAAACTGAAAGATCTGTGTAGCTGTTTCACACATATGCACAAGCGAGATGGAGAGTTCTTCTTTCTATAACCTTCAGTTTATTTTTTATTTTATTTTATTTTCCATCTGTTTACCGGGTTAGTCCGACTGGAGACAAGGTGAATGTTTTCAGTGGAGGCCCGGGAAGAAAAGCTCCAATTACATAGTAAAAACATATAAAAATAATAATAAAAATAATAAAAAAAATATATAAACATAGCTATTTTGTACAAAGAGCATAGAACCTATAAAAGGAGTAAAAATCAGAGTTTTACAATTGATGCAGCATACAGTGGTTAGAATATTGAGAAACAAACAAGATATTATCCAACAAATATATAATTGCTTGAACATACATTCAAAAAGAAGTTTTCATAGACAAACAGGGTCATAAACTAGAAATCATAACTATAAAGGTGGCCTAAACACCTGGTTCAACTACACAGTACACATGTGATCTAGTGATGTTGAAAGTCAGGAACAGGTGAAATTAGTCTGGTTCTGTCCAGGATCAACTGAATAGGAGATCTTTTAGTAGGGGTTTAAAAGTATGTTTACTATTTAGACATCTAATGTCAGGGGGGTAGAGAGGGGGTCAGTTGCATTAAGATGACCATCTTACTTAGTGGCATAAACTATAGGTAAACCACAGAAAGCCAGGGCTTGCAAGTATCTTCATACACACCCCCAGACCTTTCTTGAGGGTAAATTCCTAAGAAGAAGATGGAGCTTATGAGTATCTTCACACACTCAGAACTTGTCCTGAGAGTAAAGTCCAAAGATGAAGTAAGACTACCTGCTCATAAATGTACTTACAGATCCAGTGTGGAATGTACAAGTAATTCAACCAAAAATAACTGAATAATTTCAATCTTCAACAAGTGCTCATGGTCATTTCATAGCACTGAACTGACATGTAATGGTCCAAAAGTACATTTTCATTCCCCCAGTCTAGTTCATTTTAATCTTCCTTGACCCCACTGACATTTAACTGGCATTACATCTGCCACCCTTTACATTGTGAATGGTGAGACCCTACAGTTCTTCACAGCTTGTTCAGACTGAGCAGGCTATGCTGTGTGGCCCACTTGGCCACCAGACACTGATCTACAAACACTACTCACTGGTCTGGTACCAAAATTAGTTCCCGGTTATGTGTGTTTATATTAAGTTAATAGGTTATGGGGGTGTCTTTTTTGTTTGATGGTTTTTATTAAAACAAAAAGTCTTGTAAAATATTACATAGGTTCCAATATTTACGATATGAAAAAATGTATAAAGGACTGACCTGCTAAACATCAATGGGTGCATGTATCACAAAAGGTGAAGACAGACATTTAAAAAAGCTTTCATATATATATATATATATATATATATATATATATATATATATATATATATATAATATGTAGAAATAATGACTTCTTACCATAATGGCAACATTCTCCATATTACCTTGGAATGTCAATGGTCTCACGGGAACTGACAAAAAGGAAAGAATACCTAATTATATTAAGAAATGCAGAATGCAAATAGTAATGTTGTAGGAGACATATTTGAAAAGAAGTAAGGATGTGAATTTGATAAAGGAAGGATTTCAGGTCTGATATTCTTCAGAATATCAGGGAAAAAGGAAAAGAGGAGTACTTATATTAATTGCTAGAGGAACTCCAGTAGGTTGGTGGCAAGGAATGAGGATTATGCTGGCATGTTTTTACATTACAACTAAAACTGCTATATTGGAGTTTAAAAAGTTTTGGAATAAATAATTACATTTCAAAAGGAAATATTACAGGTAGGTGGGGACTGGAATTTGATTTGTAACAATGAGGATGTATCTGGGTGGTGTAAATGGGAAAATATAACAAACGAGTGTATATTTCTGAAGAAATTTATGAAAATATTTGGTATGAAAAACATGAATTCAATAGTAGGAACTCAAAGAGAATGTACACATTATTCTCCAGGGTACAATAACTGGGCTAGACTTGACAGAAATTATATTTCACAGGAAAATATCCATTTAATTGAGAACTTTGATACACATTCAATAACTATTTCAGATCATGCAGTAATAATTACTAAGATAAAAATGCAGGGTAATGAAGTAAAGATGAAACACTGGTGCTTTAAAAAGAGAGAAATTTAAGAAATGGGTAGTGGAAATTATCCAGGAGTTATTAGGGGAAGATAGAAAGTACCCCAGACATTATAACTAGTGAGTTGGATAAAATGAAAGTAGAGTTTAAAAATAAGATAGAAATAAAATAAGAATAAATCTGGTTAAGAAATAATAATGGCTGATGAAATAAGGGGAATCTCACAGAACAAGAAGAGGCACAATTACAGAGTGCTAAATAGAAAAATAAGGAAGTACCTGGATAAAATGCATGGGTTTAGAAAGATTGCTGTTAAATAACTGTTTTTGATAATAACTCCAGAACACAAAAACTTTTGGCATATCAACTTAAGCAACAGAAAGTGGAAAGGGTTGTTACCAAATGTAGGGAGCCTATAACTAGAAATATAGCCAGAAAACTTGTAGAAGTATTATAGATTTCATAATTTTTATGAAAATTGTATAAAGCAGTGAAGTGGGAAAATCAAGAAAAAAGCACAAATGGAAATATTTTTGGAAGACTTAAATATATCAAGGTTAAAGGCAGATGAGGCTCAACAACTAACAGTTAAGATAGGAGAAGATGAGATAAAAATGGAGATGTATAATCAATCTATAGGAAAGTCTCCAGGAATAGATTGACTTAGATAGAAAGCTTGGAAATTTGGAGGGAAGAAAGTGATAAAGATCTGGAAGGTTTTGTTTAACAATATTTAAAAGAAGGGGCGCCACCAATATCTTGGAAAATCTGTGGTAATATCTAAAGAGAGTAAATACCCATCTGATCCAGCTCCATATAGGCTCATTTCAATTTCAAACCATGATTATAAAGTGTTTATGTCTATAATAGCTAAAAGAAAGGCAGAGATTATGCCAAAATTGATAGATACGGACCAATGTGGTTTGTGGAGGGAAGGAAAACATTTAATAATATTAAAAGAACAACGATTATCCAAAAGGAAGCAGAATACAGGAAAATACCACTGTTGCCGGTGGGTCTTGATGCAGAGAAAGCATTCACAGAGTAAGCTGGAATTTTATGAATAGGGCAACTGAAGCATTTGCATTTCCTGATACAATAATAAGGTTAATTAGAAGGATATTTGAGGGATTGGAGGCAAACATCAAAGTGTGTGTGTGGGGGGGGGGGTCCTCTCTGATAAGTTGTGTCTGAATAGAAGAACCAGGTGGGGGGTATCATCTTTCTCCTTTATTTGCATTAAATTTAGAGCCATTGACAAAGAAAATAAGGGACTCAGAAATTCAAGGATATAATTGGTATGGTATTCAAAAAAAGTTGGTTTTATTTTCAGATGATTTTATTTTGTACCTGATGGAACCAGAAAAGGACATCTCATTTTGTGGAATATTCTGAGAATGTTCCAGGTTTTTTTAACCTTTAAAAATTAATGAAGATAAAGCAAAGGCTATACCAATAAACAATGTACCTACACATGGACTGGTCCAGCAATAGTCATATTTATCGGGACATGATAAAGTGAAATATTTAGGAGTATGAATTAAAAAGGATTCAGTATTAGCAGCTAAGGATATGTGGGAAGACACTAAACAAAAGATAGTACAAAAACTGTGAAACTGGAACTTGCCTACAGATATGGATAGCAAGATAAAAGCAGTAAACATGTTTTAGTCCCTGTTTTAGTCGGGTCTATATAAGTTGAGCGAAAACCCCTTTACGCAAATACCTAAACATCGAATCCTATACCTCGAACTGCAAAAATCCCGAATGCACTAAACCGTGAAAAATAAAATATCGAGCTATCATAGTCGGACAACCCCACCACCCGCTACTTAGTACCTACCCAAACAAAATAAATAAACCACATACATAAACTAATCAAACCCTACAGACATACACCCAAACAAAATAAATAATCCACATACATACATTTAAGAAAACCCTACTTCCAACACTACACTAAACCCCACATACACAACTATCTATGCACTATCCTTAACCCCTCCCTAACCTTAAGATCCGTAACTACCGCACACTTCCCCTACAGACATACACCCAAACAAAATAAATAACACACATACATACACTTCAAAAAAGCCTACAACTAACACTGTACTAGCACTGTACTAAATCTTACATATATTACCTACCTATGCACTTACCTTAACCCAAATCCTAATATATCAAGGTTAGAGGCAGATGAGGCTCAATAACTAACAGATATATCGTACACTTACCTTACAGAGCTATACCGCAGATGGGCCAACCGAAACAAATCGACATTTCAAAATTTGCGGTTTTGGACGTTCGAGGTTTACGTATTTCGCACAATGCGGCTCGACGTATTTGTATTCATGTAAAGGGGTTTTGCTCAACTGATATAGACCCCTTTAGTCCCTTTAGTTTTATACACAGATAAGGCATATTTTTATCAACCAGAAGAAAACTTGTAGGCAGTAATTAATAAAAAGTTGAAGGATTTTATTTGGGAGGGGAAGAGGGCAAGAGTCAAGTGAGATAAGTTGCTCCTCCCAACAGAACAAGTAGGTTTAGGATGACCTGATTTGAAATTACATTTTTAGCTACACAGGTAAGGCTCTTATACATATCACAAGCAGGAAGCTGCAATTCAAAGTGGAAAGAGATGATAATGAAGCAGGGGGGTATTCAAGAAATAAGAAAAGAATGGGATTTTGGATGCAGATCCTTAAGGAGAATAACAACAATCATGCAGAATATTATATTCATCAAGTAGGAGAAAGCATATTAAGAACTAAGCCAACACGGGAATGGAGAAAGATTCTGCCAATAGGGATGACTGCAATTAGGAGTACAGATAACAGACAAGAGGGGAGTGGAATTTACTGCTGGAAGAAGCTGGCAAAGGAACCAATGAATTGGGAACAAATAATTAGAGAAGGTAATAGCATGGGAAGAGGCCAAGAAGCCATTTGTATTGAAGGCTAGTGACTGCCTTCCCTATCAGGGACTGATTTCAGATTATGGACAAAAAGAAAGGGATATGGGAATCCTAAATGAAAGACCTGCACTGGTTGTGTTTTCAATTGAATCTAGAATAGAAACTGCTGTTAAAAAGGAATAAATAGTAGAACATTAAAAAAAGTGTACTATAACTATCAGAATCAATCAGAAGAGGTCAGAAAAGATTGGGAAGAGAAATTAGATATGCACTCCACAAAGAAACAATGGGAGGGCATATGTACGGCACCCAAATATGCAACAAAGTCTAGAAGATTTAGGAATTTTACCTTTAATTGTTTGCATAGATACTTTTATACCCTAAGCAGACTCCAAAAGAATGGTTCCTGAGGTAGATGGCAATTGTTGGAGGTGTGATAGGGAATGATGAGGTAAATGAGAATATATGTTTTGGGAGTGTAGTGAATTGGCAGACTTTAAAATTTTCCTACAGGCTACTCTGTCAAGAATACTGGGGGATCAAATTAGTGTAACTAATTTTTTTTATTTTTGAGTAGAGATACAGTATTCAAATTGCCTAGACATAGTAAAGCTTTGTTAAGTTTAATTCGGGTGGCTGCCAAAAAAATCAGTACTAGAAAATTGATATCAAAATCTAAACCAGCTATACTTGAAGTAGTGAATATTGCAATGAAAATAAGAAAACAGGAAGTAGGATCCTTGGAAAGGGGTAGGAGTAAATTACTTAGAAAGAAGACCTATACACACTGAGCATAGTGGAGGAGGGGCATTGACTACAACTCTGATCTGAGATATATAAGTATCCTTTTTTTGGCTTATTTATACTGATTATTGCTTTTAGCAATTTATATATAACACTTTTTATTGCCTGCTGCATACTTTTTACTGTATTTTATTGCTATTAACTAATCTGCATGGATAACTGATTTGTTTGCAGTTAAAAGCATTCTGTAGAGTCTCTTTGCTCCTTTATCTATTTAAAAACTTTCATTTTTTGGCTCACTGCTGTCATAAAGATTTCTGTAGTGTTTACTATCTAAAGAGTGTAGGCTAATAGCTTTAGTATTGTTTCAGTTCAGATTTGCTGGCTCTGGGCCTGTTTGTCTTTGCAGTGATTATTCAGAGCACATGAACAGGCCATCTTGAATTAGCAGAAGCCTTTTTTTACCTTCGTGGCTGGATTGTGTTGATTGGCTGCTGGCTAATGGGGGCTGGTTCTCTTGTGCTTTTTAAAAAAAAGTTGTCTAAGGTTGTATCTTCTGGTATTTAAACCCTAACTTTGAGAGGATTTCTGTCTATACACACTAAGCAGAGTGGAGGAGGGGCATTGACTACAACTCTGATCTGAGATATATAAGTATCCTTTTTTTTGGCTTATTTATACTGATTATTGCTTCTAGCAATTTATATATAACACTTTTTATTGCCTGCTGTATACCTTTTACTTTATTTTTTATTATTAACTAATCTGCACAGGTAACTGCTTTGTTTGCAGTTAAAAGCATTCTGCAGAGTCTCTTTGCTCCTTTATCTGTTTAAAAACTTTCATTTTGTGGCTCACTGCTGTAATAAAGATTTCTGTAGTGTTTACTGTCTAAAGACTGTAGGCTAATAGCTTTAGTATTGTCCCAGTTCAGATTTGCTGGCTCTGGGCCTGTTTGTCTTTGCAGTGATTGTTCAGAGCACATGAACAGGCCATCTTAAATTAGCAAAAGCCTTTATTTACCTTCATGGCTGGATTGTGTTGATTGGCTTCTGGTTAGTGGGGGCTGGTTCTTTTGTGCTTTTTTAAAAAGAAAGTTATCTAAGGTTGTATCTTCTGGTATTTAAGCCCTAAGAGAGGGTTTTTGTCTATACACACTGAGCAGAGTGGAGGAAGGGCGTTGACTACAACTCTGATCTGAGATAGATACGTATCCTGTTTTTTTTGGTTTATTTATACTGGTTATTGCTTCTAGCAATTTATATATAGCATTTTTTATTGCCTGCTGCATACATTTTGCTATATTTTATTGCTATTAACTAATCTGCATGGGTAACTGATTTGTTTGCAGCTAAAATCATTCTGTAGAGTCTCTTTGCTCCTTTATCTATTTACAAACTTTCATTTTGTGGCTCACTGCTGTAATAAAGATTTCTGTAGTGTTTACTGTCTAAAGACTGTAGACTAATAGCTTTATTTTTGTCCCAGTTCAGATTTGCTGGCTCTGGGCTTGTTTATCTTTGCAGTGATTGTTCAGAGCACATGAGCAGGCCATCTTGAATTAGCAGAAGCCTTCCTTTATTTTTGTGGCTGGATTGTGTTGATTGGCTGCTGGCTTGTGGGGGTTGATTCTTTTGTGCTTTTAAAAAAAATGTCTAATGACTACAACTCTGATCTGAGATATATAAGTATTCTTTTTTTTGGCTTATTTATACTGATTATTGCTTCTAGCAATTTATAGATAGCACTTTTTATTGCCTGCTGCATACTTTTTACTGTATATTAACTAATCTCCACAGGTAACTGATTTGTTTGCAGTTAAAATCAGTCTGTAGAGTCTCTTTGCTCATTTATCTGTTTAAAAACTTTCATTTTGTGGCTCACTGCTGTCATAAAGATTTCTGTAATGTTTACTGTCTAAAGAGTGTAGGTTAATAGCTTTAGTATTGGTCTGCACCCTCCCTCCCTGTTGATGTCTTGTTGGTATACTTGGTGGCTTTGAAGTTGCCCACCCCTACTGTAAATTTAATCTGGGACACTCCTCCCAGTCTAGTGTCATTAGCTCATTCTACCTAATACAGAGAGAACACCTGAAGAGGCCTTCTGTTACTCCTTTCTCACTTTCTTAAAAAAAATGCCTGAATCTCCTTGTGTTCTGACTGTGCTTCTCAAACATTTTGGAAATATAGAGTATATTTTAGTGCATTTATTATAACTGTATTTGCCTTAATATTGCTACAACTCAAGTGCTCTAGGTTGCACTGCATCTGAATTGTTTAAGTGTGTTTTAGCTTCTTTTCTGTATATATAGACTTCTCTGTATATGTAGACTAGCTACTTATTCTACTTTATTACTGCCTCTTAAATTATTTTTCAGTTGTGCACTTGCCTTGCTTCATTTAAAAAGTTTTAAATTGCTAATTATTTAGAGTTGTAATTACATTTGCTGTTTAGGACTACACACACAAGTGTGTTAGCCTTTTCTGTGTTTATTTACTGTATTACTGCATTGTTTAGCCTGTTTTAACAAAAAATACTATCTTATTTGCTCGTTTCCCACCTTTCCTAGCCAGTATAGTCCAGATCCCAGGCTTTGCTTGTTTCAGGACTTTATTTTCTGTGTTCAGAGCTATCCAGACCGTGCTGTGGTAGAGGAAAGTCCTACTGCTTACCAGTGGGAGTGGTGAGCATTGTACTGCCTATCTAACACTAGAGGAGTGGTTTCCAGCTCTGAAATTGTAATTTTATTAGCCTTTTTGGGCTGATTTCTATCCCTTTCAACTTTCTGGCTTAAAAACGCATGTGTTTGTGCATTTTTCGCATCGCACAACACCGCGGGGCTACAGTTAAACTATTCCAGGTGCCAGAAAGTCTGCTCTTTAAATTTTTCCTTAGAACTAGCTGTTGTCTCAGTAGTAGCACTAAAATCTGAACCCCTGTGACTAGCACTTGCTCTAGAACCTGCTGGAAAGCACAAGGAAGCCTGAAACTGATACAAGCACTCAACTCTCCTTGTCAATAAGGAGAAATTAATTGTAGGTACTAAACAGCCTGTAATTGCAAAATACCTTGCAAAGGTAAGGGAAAACAGCTCTTGTACTTTACAAAAAAAAGCACCCAAACATGCCTGTCCAAGGGTCAGCATCCGGTAATTTCTCCTGTCCACCTGGTGAATCTGGGCATACTGGGGCAATGTGGCAATTGCCTCATGTACACAGACAACCCTCTCTTCCTACCACCCAACACTACAACATGCGAGAGATGCACTTACATAGCCAAACTGGAAGTAAAGCTATCTCCAGCCACGGTTGTGCTAGACAGTCAAGAAGAGAAGGTTAGCACCTGCACTACACCTTAAGCAACTCATAGCCCTTCAAAACCCACACCAACATCCACACATAGCAACACTAAACCCACATATGCTGAGGCCCTTAACATTAACCTGCCCAAGCAACAAGGACCTCCGAAGCTGAAACGCAAACAAACACCAGTCACAACCAAAGTGACACATAGCTCACAACACCAGTGTGCCACCCAACAACAGCCCCTAAGGCAAGATAATGTACCCAACACTTTAGTCATAGGTGACTCTATAGTCAGCCACACTGATGTCCCTCTCACCAGGCTGAACAAGGAGAAAATTACAATCAGCTGCCTGTCGAGTGCCAGGATCGGCCACATAACGCATGCACTCAAATCACTCCACAACAAGTGCAAATGCGACTCTGTCATTGTCCATGTTGGAGTGAATGATTTGAGATGTACCTCCCTGGACTACATGAAAAGAGACATGGAAGAGCTCTCATATCATGTGGCCCAGGCAGGTATGACCCTAGCCCTAAGTAGCATCCTACCTTTGCCCAGAATGATACCACAGTATAAGGACAAAATGACTGACGTCAACAATTGGCTAAGCTTCTGGTGTCATTCAAAGGGGATCCAGTATCAGTCTGCCTGGGAAAACATGATCAACAAACCATGATGCTTTGTCAGAGATGGTCTGCGCCTGTCACCCCTGGGATTCAGGTTACAGGCTAAAGCACTTGCCACCCCTATAGTGCCTTTTTTTAGGCAAGGTTCAAAGTACAAAACCACCACCATAACAGATACAAGCATGAAAAATCTGAAGGTAATGCTACTCAATGCTAGAAGTCGAAACCTCAAAATGCACTCTCTCAAGGCACTCCTAAAAATGGAGAACATCGTTATCTGTGGAGTAACTGAGACCTGGTTCAAGGCTTCAGTGAGCACCCCTGCAATACCAGGCTACAACTCTTACCACACCTTTCGGCCACAAAACCAAGACTGAAGCACTAAAGGTGGAGGAGTGTCCATATTCACCAAGGATATTCACACCTCCAGGCTAGTTGTCCAACACAATGCATCAGAAATTCTCCAGGTGCAACTAACACTAGGTAAGACTGCAATCCAAATTGTAGCTTGCTACAGATCCCCCACCTTGCCCCAAGATTCTCACTACACCTTTCTAAACATACTGAAAAATATTAAGATACAACCAAACACCCTAATACTGAGTGATTTCAACTACCCTGCCATTAACTGGGAAAACTACTCGGGTACCAAAACCTTTTCCCAACGGTTCATGGAATTCATAAATTCCAATGCCCTGGATCAACTAATCCATTGTCCCACCAGGGGTTCCAATATCCTAGACCTGGTCATTACCAACATGGGAGATAGATGCTCCACACCAGTGGTCACCCCCTCATTGGTCAGGTCTGACCATAAGCAAATCACCCTTGACATCCAAATCCCACCCCCACCCCCCAGTAAGGAAACTCCATAAAAAACTTCTCCAAAGCCAGCTTCATGCTACTGAAGTCAGAAGTGACAAACATCTTGACACCCATGCAGATGGGATCTGAAAGTTCGACTGCTGAATGCTACACTAAGGCACTGTATGAGCACATCCACTCGTGCATGAATCGTGCCATCCCAAATAGAACCAAGATGCTCTCCTCCAAAAAAAGGAAGCCAATCTGGTGGTTCCCCTCCTATAAACAAACTATACAACAGAAGGAAGAAACTGTTGCAGAAAAGAGGAAAATCCCAGGATGCAAGAACCTCCCTCACCAGCCACAGTAAGAAGCTGAGATCCCTCATAAAATCCTCAAAATCTAGTTACAAAAATAAAATTGCCAAAGATTCCAAAGACAACCACAAGACATTCTATAGTTATGTCAAGAATCTAAATGGCAATGCTCAGATCTGCCCTGAGCTACAAAAAAATTGCATTAAATATACTGATCCCAAGGATATTGCCAGTATCCTGGCAGATCAATTTAGTGCCAACTTCACCCCCCTCTCACCCCCTAAAGGGCCCATCTCAATACCAAAGGATTGCCAGATTCCGGTAATCATGGCCACACAGGTAGAAACTGCACTCTCCAAAGCTAAGAATACAGCATCCATTGGACCAGATGACATCCCAGGCTGTGTACTACATGAACTACAGAATGAACTGGCACCTCACCTAAGTGTCATGTTTAATCATAGTCTCACCTCAGGCTTCATGCCCACAGTTATCCCACTCCACAAGGGGGGATCCACCTTGGATCCTGGGAACTACCGTCCCATCAGTCTGATGAGCCTGATCTGCAAGGGCATGGAACGTATTATCATGGAACTTATAAACAAAGACATTGGCAACCTTCAAACACTAGATTCCCACCCAGTTTGGGTTTGTGAAGGGTCGATCTTCTCTCCTGAACCTGATTGACCTCTTCAAATCACTCTCCAGAGCTGTGGACAAGGGTAAGGCAGTCCACACAGCCTATCTAGACCTCGCCAAGGCCTTCGACACCATCCCCCACTCTGGAATCATAGATAAACTTACTAAGCTGGGCATTAATCCCTACGTCACTTGATGGGTTGCCAACTGGCTTACTGACAGAACCCAGACTGTAAAAGTAGCCGACTCCAAATCCATCCCCAGGCAACTGACAAGTGAGGTACCTCAGGTTTCAGTCCTTGGACCACTCTTGTTTGGCATCTACTTCTCTGAAGTACAGGCCAACACTAAGGGACTCTGGCTAACAAAGTTCGCAGATGACTGCAAACTGGGAGCCATTACTGAATCCCCAAATTATGTGGATATTCTACAAAAGGGCCTTACAGAAACAGATGCCTGGTGCCAGAGCCATGGGCTCAAGCTTAATGCCAAGAAATGTATAGTTATCCCCTTTGGAAAAAAACATGTACCCATGAATTACCACATAGGTGGCAGTGCACTAAACATTGATAGTGTGATGAGAGACTTAGGGACACAGGTGGACAGTGGTCTCACCTTCGATAACCACATTGCCACAACAGTCAGGAAATCCTTCTATGTGGCACACCTCATCACTAAGGGCTTTTCATCCAGAAAAAAGGAGGTCATTGTCCCACTGTACTCATCCCTCATTAGACCCATTATAGAGTATAACGCCCCATTTGGTATGTACCTCACAAGATATCTGCAACCATTGGAAAGGCGACAGAAATACCTCACTAAAAGAATCACAGGCCTAAAGCAGATGCCATATGCTGACCATCTAAAAAACCTCCAGCTATACTCTGTGGCATATTGTCTACTCAGAGGTGATGTCTGCTTAACATACAAGGCCATGTCAAACCCTGAGCTGTTGGACATGTTCCACTTAAAGAAATCCCAATCTCTCAGATTCACACACTCTAGGGATCTAAACCTTGCCATCACAATGAAAAAAAACATGCTGGAGGGATAGGTTCCTGACCCAGAGACTCCCCATACTCTGGAATAGACTGCCCATACATGTCAAGCAGAGCGCCTCCTTGGCCCTCTTCAAAAGGAACCTTGATGATTGGATGGGAGATAGGAAATTCACCCTGGGGATCATGTCAGTCACCCTGTTAGACAGGGGTCCAGGGAAGTAAATATTGTGTGTAGAAATATCCAGGGAATTGTTATGGCTAGGCTTGTATAGGCCCTAGGGCCGATAGCCTAGTGCCAACCTATGAACCTAAGAAATGGAAACTGGGGAACAATACATGCAGAAAAATGATTTGGTGGAGGTTTAAGTGGTGGCAGGAATTGAAAAAAATGTATGTAATGTAATGATTATAGGATTATAAAAAATATATGTGATGTAATGTTTGTAAATGTGAACTTGTTAATATGGTTTGATTACCTTTATATAAATATAAGTCTGCCTATGTCACAAGTGATAACTTGATATAGTCGTTTAAAAATAGTTTCTAGTATCCCTGTTCTGTGCAAGGTTTTCTGATTCCTTAAACAGAACCATAAAAGACAGATACATTTAGGATTTTGATTGTCTTTCCCTCATCTCAGGACAGTTTGGCAAAGATGACCCTACCATAAAGTTAAAGCCTAAAGGCTAAAAGGGCTGAATCCCCTTTCATCATGAAAATGTGTTCATCCGGAGGTGTAAAGACATAAGCACTGGGAATATTTGAATACCTTGCCTAGTGCTATCAGCATAGCCTTGTGCTAACAGAAATAAAATATATTTATAACGTCTATTTTCTCTGTTTTCATGAAGAATAGCCCTCCTCTATATATCAGCTAGAGCTGGTATTCAGTATTACAGTAGCAGGACTGTTATCTTTTTTTGGTGGAGGAATTAGTGAACTTCCAGATTCAGTTACAAGCTGCTGTTCTAGGCTGATCAGCATACTTCCTTCAGTCCATTTGAACCCTCACTTCATAAATACTTATAAAACAAGGAAATAAAACCACACTGACAGAAAATGACTTTCTCCAATAGGCTGTCTACAGCTGGTAAATATAGCAAGGAAGTACTATCAAGGATGACATGACCCATTTTTACCAGCATCACAATGACAAAAACATTGTTTTTTTCCTAATACAAGCAAAGTAACTGCTGAATTATTGAACCTGAGCTAATATATACATCTGAGAGAATTCCAAGTTGTAAAATTGTCTGTTAATTTTCTTCAAAATCCAATAACTTTAAATGGGATAGATTGCAGTGAGGAATAATAAACTACATCCCCCACCATGCCCCAAGATTCTCACTACACCTTTCTAAACATACTGGAAAATATTAATATACAACCAAACACCCTAATACTGGGTGATTTCAACTAACCTGCCATTAACTGGGAAAACTACTCGTGTATCAACACCTTTGCCCAATGGTTCTTAGAATTCATAAATTCCAATGCCCTGGATCAACTAATCCATAGTCCCACCAGGGGCTCCAATATCCTAGACCTGGTCATTACCAGCATGGTAAATCGATGCTCCACACCTATGGTCACCCCCTCGTTGGTCAGGTCAGACCATAAGCTAATCACCCTTAACATCCACATCCCACCCCCCACCCCCCAGTAAAGAAACCTCCATAAAAAAAACTTCCCCAAAGCCAACTTCATGCTACTCAAGTCAGAAGTTACAAACTTCATGACACCCATGTAGACAGGAACTGAAAGTTCGACTGCTGAGTCCTACACTAAGGCACTGTATGAGCACATCCACTCATGCATGTGAATCATGCCATCCCAAATAGAACCAAGATGCTCTCCTTCAAAAAAAGGAAGCCAATCTGGTGGTCTCCTGCCATAAACAAACTTTACAACAAAAGGAAGAAACTGTTGCAGAAAAGAGGAAAATCCCAGGATGCAAAAAACTCCCTTACCAGCTTCAGTAAGAAGCTAAGATTCCTCATAAAATCCTCCAAAGCTAGTTACGAAAATAAAATTGCCAAAGATTCCAAAGACAACCACAAGGCATTGTATAACTATGTCAAGAATCTAAATGGCAATGCTCAGATCTGCTCTGAGCTACAACAGAATGGCATTAAATATACTGATCCCAAGGATATTGCCAATATCCTAGCAGATTGATTCATCCCCCCTCTCACCCCCTAAATTGCCCATCTCAATACCGGAAGATTGCCAAATTCTGGTAATAACTGCCACACAGGTAAAAAACGCACTCTCCAAAGCTAAGAATACAGCATTTATGGGACCAGATGACATCCCGGGCTGTGTACTACAAGAACTACAAAATGAACTGGCACCTTACCTAAGTGTCATGTTTAATCATACCCTCACCTCAGGCTTCATGCCCACTGAGTGGCCCACAGCTACAGTTATCCCACTCTGCAAGGGGGGATCCACCTTTAATCTTGGGAACTACCGCCCCATCAGTCTGATGAGCCTGATCTGCAAGGCCATGGAACATATTATCATGGAACTTATAAACAAAGACATTCTCAACCTTAAAACACTGGATCCCACCCAGTTTGGGTTTGTGAAGGGCCGATCTTCTCTCCTGAACCTGACTGACATCTTCAAATCAAACTTCAGAGCTGTGGACGAGGGTAAGGCAGTCCGCACAGCCTATCTGGACCTCGCCAAGGCCTTTGACACCATCCCCCACTCTGGAATCATAGATAAACTTACTAAGCTGGGCATTAATCCCTATGTCACTTGATGGGTTGCCAACCTGCTTACTGACAGAACCCACACTGTAAAAGTAGCTGACTCCAAATCCAGCTCCAGACAAGTGACAAGTGGTGTATCTCAGGGCTCAGTCCTGGGACCTCTCTTGTTTGGCATCTACTTCTCTGAAGTACAGGCCAACACTAAGGGACGCTGGCTAACAAAGTTCGAAGATGACTACAAACTGGGAGCCATTATTGAATCCACAAATGATGTGGATACTCTACAAAAGGGCCTTACAGAAACAGGTGCTTGGTGTCAGAGCCATGGGCTCAAGCTCAATGCCAAGAAATGTATAGTTATCCCCTTTGGGAAAAAATATGTACCTGTGAATTACCACATAGGTGGCAGTACACTAAACACTGAAAGTGTGATAAGAGACTTAGGGACACAGGTGGACCGTGGTCTCACCTTCAATAACCACATCTCCACAACAGTCAGGAAATCCTTCTATGTGGCACACCTCATCACTAAGGGCTTTTCATCCAGAAAAAAGGAGGTCATTGTCCCACTGTACTCATCCATCATTAGACCCATTATAGAATACAACACCCCATTTGGTATGTACCTCTCAAGACATCTGCAACAACTGGAAAGGCCACAGAAATACTTCACTAAAAGAATCACAGGCCTAAAGCAGATGCCCTATGCTGACCACCTTAAAAAACTCCACCTATACTCTGTCGCATATCGTCTACTCTGAGGCGATCTCTGCTTAACATACAAGTCCATGTCAAACCCAGAGCTGTTGGACATGCTACACTTAAAGAAATCCCAATCCCTTAGAGCCACAAGCTCCAGGGATCTAAACCTTGTCATCGCAATAAACAAAACATGCTGGAGGGATAGGTTCCTGACCCAGAGACTCCCCAGACTCTGAAATAGACTGCCCATACATGTCAAGCAGAGCGCCTCTTTGGCCCTCTTCAAAAGGAACCTTATGATTGGATGGGAGAAAGGAAATTCACTCCAGGGATCACGTCAGTTGCCCTGCTAGACAGGGGTCCAGGGAAGTAAATAGTGTGGGAAGAAATAGCCAGGGAATTGTTATGGCTAGGCTTGTATAGGCCCTAGGGCCGACAGCCTAGTACCAACCTATGAACCTATGAACCTATGAACAAAATAAGGGGTAGGAGGCTTCAGTGCATGGCACTACAGGTTCATAGGTGAGTACTAGGCTATCACCCCTGACTAGCCATGCTTCCCATTGTTACCCAGCTGTGTTATTCCAAAGGTTTTTAATCATCCTTGTCATATCTCTATTTAAATACTACTCATTTGTACTGGATTATTATGTTTGGGTCTCACCTTCAGTTAATTAAGGGTCCCTACTATAATATGGAGCATTTAAGCACTGCCTTTGTTGATTAGGAGGATAGTGGTCAGTCATGGGGTAATATTCCTGTTCATGGAAGGGGCTTGTTTGATGTATATGGGAAGTCTGTTCCATAGTAATGGCATCCTCTGAGATATGTGCCTGTCTCTCCAGACCATTCTGTTTACATTGCAGAAGAGGCTGAGGTCTCTTGAATGGGTTTTTCTAATGCCATTTGACTTGCACATGTACAGTAGGTCCATTAGTGCTGGGTCTGTGAATGCCTTATAATCCAGACATATGTGGCTTTTTAGTAATCATCTGTATGAGATCGAGAGATCGAATATAGAGACAGGACATTGAGTCAGTTCATGTAGATCATGTGCCTTAGGTCCACAATTGTTTTTGTAAGGAACCTCTGCAGATGGTCCAGTAATTGCAACTGGCTGGACAGGTAAATGCCAAAGGGGGCATTGCACTCTTTGATGGGCCTAAATTAGAGCTGTGTAAAGTGGAACAATGATTTCTCTGGACCTGGATGCTATCCTTTTATTATAAGCTGCACAATACAGGACTTCCTCATGACAGTGGACATTTGTTAGTTGAAAGTTAGGTCACTGTCAACATAAGTGTCTCAATCCCCAACTACTGAATATATTGTTTTATTTCTGAGAAGTAGTTGCCAAAAATGAGCAGCCTCAGAGCAGAGCCATGTGGGACCTCACTTGTGACATGTTTTTTTGTTGAGGTGGCAAGCCCTGTCCTAACAACCTGTATCCTATCTGTGAGCCAATTTCCCAACTATCAGGTGACATATTGATTTATTCCTAAATTAACAACTGTATCCCTAGTGAGGTATAGTGTCAAAGGCCTTGGCTAGGTCAAGATTGGCAATGTGTAGTGTTTTTCCTTAAGCTATTACTTTGGTGACTTTTTCAGAAAAGTTCACTTGGTTGAACAGACGTGACCTGCCTTTGACAAAACCATACTGTAATGGGTCCAGTGTTTGGATGCTCCTGTGTTTTTATTGATTAATTCCATAATAAGCCTTTCCATGGTTTTACATGTGAGACTGCTAAGACCTCTGAGATGATAATTGCATGGGTCAGAGAATGGTCATCCCTTGTGCAGGGGTATGATTGCTGCTGTACTCCATTCACTTAGTGTCAAGCCAGTTTGGGGAATGAGGTTGAAAAGTCTTGCTAGGGACATAGAAATATCTTCTTTAATGGTGTTAAGGAAGCCATGGCCCCTAAAAGCCATATTTCTGGTCTTTGAGAGTGCTTCCCAGACTTAGTCCTGTGTGACAGCTGGGGTCGTATGGTTTCCTAATATTTCAAGTGAGATTACTGGGAATAAGAGTGAAGTTTGAGCTGAATTTGTCAGCTAGTAAGTTTGCTATAGCCACAGCTTCTGCTTATTGCCAGAATTATAACAAGTCACACAAAGCATCATTGAATACATAAGCACAGAATGTCAAGATTAAGGGCATGTTTTTTTATAAACCAATTATCACGCTGAATATCTGTGACCATATAAGAAAAAGGGGTATCATACATATTTTCAACAATCTGAGGGTAACAAGAGAGACACAAGATAGCCACTGAGTAGTTCCTATTAGATGTTCTGCAGATGACTGAGAAATTTGTCATGAATTTTTCATAGACGTTAATTCAAAAGAAGTCATATAATTTTAAGACTTTTCTTACTGAAATATTGCTGAATAATATATTTGTGGTTCTGGACATACTTTATAGACTTTCCTTCAACATATAAGTCTGGATCAAATGAAGAAAATTAGCCTGTTAGATCTTACCAACATGACATGCTTTAAACAAAATGACTTACAGTAGATTATATGACTACCATATAGAAACTGTCTATGAAAATAAACTTGTTTTCAGCCAAAATGGACGTAATCCAGCAGAGCTATAACAAGCAGTCATAACTCCTTAAACCCATGACTCAACAGCAAGGAGGTTTAGTGGAAGACTTAGAGACTTTTCTGTTTCTGGCTTATATGGCAGGTTAACAGAGAATGAGTTGCAAACTGAGTTCTTGTTAAAACAAAACATGGCTGTTTGTCATGGATGGTTTAAAGAACGGGGAAATGATAACACTGCCTAAATTAATAGAGTGGCAAAACATGAAGGGAATTAACATGGTAAACATTTTAACCACCTGGCTTCCCAAAATCCTAAACTTGCAGGAAGGATTCTCCTTTGTAAGAGAAAGAGCTTGCAGATGTCCTCTACAATACCTTCCAAAGCCATAAGTATGTCCAAAATCCATAATTGTTAAATGTATTTCCTATTTGGGAAGGAACATTCTAAGAACAGCTTGGTCTAAGCCTCCTGTCAAATTAGGTAATAATATTTTCACATCTGAAAAGTAATAATGGAAAAAGGAAAGCGTGTTGGGCCCGGGTGAAAGTTCTAACAAATAATAATATTAAAGAGCATATTCTTTATCCATCCAAACTAAAAGCTTTGCACCTAATGAGACAATATGTAATATACTTGGGTAAGCTGTGTCTTCTGTGGAAAAAGGATAATATAATGTCTAAATGTGGAGATATGGACTGAAATTACTCTCCTGTGAAGAGGCATGTTGAGGAAGACAGTTGGAAAGCATTGTTATACTAAAGAGAACAAAGCAGGACAACTAATGTTATAGAAATAAATATATGTAAACTATATAAGGCAAATACTCATATAAAAGTGCAGAGCTAGGCTGTGTATATTTCCATATCGGGGAGGGGGGTAAGAAGTGAAACCTGAAAAGAGAATGGCTTAAGTTAATTTTCTGCATTATTATGTTAATGGGTTTAATGTTCTCATTGTTTAGAATGAAAGGAAACCCAGGCTCATCAATTTTCTGTGAAATGTAATGCTTTATTTGAAAAGAATATTTAACCTAAGTGTACACTGCAGTTACATTACTAATGTGTACAGATGCCCTTAAGGTCATTTGTATGTTTCAATATGTAAATTGACAGTTTACTTCCACTTTCTTTATAAATAGTTCACAAATTTCAAAACAGTCATTGTATGCTGTTTTTAACATTATTGAGCACATATCATCCTCAGGGACACTTTCATTTAATTTCTCAGTGCAAATATGTTTTTATTAATTAATTTATTTATTTATTTATTTATTTATTTATTTATTTATTTATTTAAAAAAAATATAATAGGTGTTGGTGTCAGCTCTGTATAAACCTATTTGTTCTAATTTGAAAGACACTTAGTCAATAATAATATCTCACAGTGAAAAATATCTTCTCATTGGAAACAAAGTTACCTTCGTATACTTTCATGCAGTCCTTTCGCGACCTTGTCCTGACAGCCTTATCCAGGCAGTTAAAAACGGTCACAGAATTCCGTTATTCTCCCGTTTTCAAAAAGTGTAAAGCAACTGGTAAAGTAGAACAAACTGTCCTTTAAGAAGAATCTGCCTTCCGTAATAAAGAGAGCCGCAACATGCAAAAAACCATGAATGTTTCACAACGAAAGTGACTTGCCGTTGGAAACAAAGTTGCCTCAATACCAAAGTACACAGTCTATTCACGACTTATCCAAACTGCCAAAGGTAATCTCAAATATTCACTTGTCACATGTGTTGAAAAAGTAATGGCAACAAAAGTGAATATAGAGCAAAATGTCTGTTGGAATGAGTTTACCTCTTGCTGTAAACACACCCGTAACAGAACGAAAAAATGCAGCAAACAAAAACAGACCTTTCGTTTTGGAACGCTGCCTCGCTTTGTGGTTAGACGCTGTTCTATCAACAGCTAAAGCTTATGGATAGCCCTTCTATTGTTCCGCTTACACACACCGTGCTTCGTAGGGCTTAAAAAGTGAATATAGGCGTTGAACTAGTTGTCACATATAAACCAATGTCTCTTCAGACCGAAGATGGACCGCCAAGCCTTCGGAATGGTAAACGTGCCAAATGCTGTAGCATATAAAGGTTCAGGTCTATTCAGACCATGCAGCTAATAAAAACAGATGTTCCAAACACACTCGTACTTCCAAAAAAGCAGAAGGATTTCAAAATAATCTTTTAAAACAAATTGGATTTATTGGATTCCAAATGAAACAGTGGTAAGCGCTTTCGCAACAAGTGCTTTTTCAAACCAACAATCAATCCGTTTCAAAACACACCTTTTATACTTAATTGTTAAATTTTGAGGAGCCAATGACACCCATCATTAAAGGCCTTCCCAAAATTCACAAAGATGAACTCAACCCCCCCATGAGACCCATTGTCTCAGGGCGAGGTTGGGTGACAGAAAATATGTCATATTATATAGAGAAAATATTACATCCGCTATTGGAAAAACACAATACTATACTCATGGACTCTAAGAACTTTTTATTAAACTTTTATGAGGTTACTAGGAATCAACAAAACAACAATAATTTGTTGTTAGTAACCATGGATGTCAAATCCTTGTTCACTCAGATACCTAATGATTCAGGCCTGGAGTTTCTGCATAATTATCTTATGCTTCATTCAAGTTTCACACCAATAAAGATAGATTTTCTATGTACACTAATGGAGCTTATCCTTGATAGCAATGTATTTTTATTTGAAGAGACATACTACTTGCAAAGGAATGGCGTAGCTATGGGCACACCATGTGCCAATAGCTACGCCAACCTAGTAATGGCCCATTGGGAGGAAAACATGCTATGTAGATTACGGAGTTTCAAGGAACATGTATTATTTTACAAACGTTTCGTTGATGATTTATTTTTCTTGTGGCAAGGTGATGTCCAAGAATTGTTAAAGTTTGAAAAAGAAGTTAATATGTTGGTGAACTTTCTTAGTTTTACCATGGAATACTCAGACAACACAATTTCTTTTCTGGACATTCAGATATGGCGTTTACCCAATGGGACTTTCAATACAGGTATGCATAGAAAGTCATGTCATAGGAATAGTCTATTAAATAGAGACAGCATGCATCCCCCACATGTGTTCAGGAACATCTTAAAAGGACAGGGCATGAGGGTCTCAAGATTAAACTCCAGTGTAGATAATTTTGAGAGAGAAATAGAAGGACTAGCAGACAGATTTAAAAGTAGGAAATATAGAAATGGTGAAATTAATGATGCTTTGTGTAAAGTCAAGGAACTGAGACATGATATTGCAGCTCCTTTCTTTTCAGAAGATGGAAGTAGTGAATATACACACATTCATAATCAACCAGCCTCTAACAATGATCAAAATTTTATTAGGTACACACTCCACTACACTTTGGATACCCATGCAATTAAGGAATGTGTTATTAAACATTGGAATATTCTTCAATTAGATCCAGAGATTTCAAGATTTATAAATGATCATCCAAACTTTGCCTATAAAAATAAGCAAAATTTACATAGATTACTATGCTGTGGTGACAATATCCAACAAATTGGTTCAGATCTAGTAGGTACGATACCATGCAATAGCTGTAATTATTGTTGTTTCATATCGGATTCGCACATTTTTGTTCATCCAGTTACAAGTGAAATATTTTATTTAAATGTTCATGCTAACTGTAGAACACAACATTTGATTTATTTAGCAAGATGTTCGTCATGCAATTCCTTTTACATAGGAAAAACTGATAGAATGTTAAAGGAACGCATTAGGGAACACATTTATCAAATCAGAATAAAATCACAAGTGAATGCTTTATCCAAACACATCCTTAATACAGATACCACACATAATTTTTCTTTTTCAGTGTTGCAAGTTCTACAGCCCAATATAAGAGGTGGTGATGTTAAAAACATTACCGAAACAGTAGAGGCCCAATGGATAATAAAAACTAGAGCACACTGTTTTCCTGGATTAAATGACAGGGTTCCTTTGAAACCCATGTTAAAAAGCAGAAGACATAGGCCCAAATGATATGTAACTAGACACTAGTGAATGAATTTAAACACTGAGAATATTTTTGACAATTTTGTTAATGAATTTATCAATTTTTTATATAAGATTATCAGGGAACTGAGTTTATAGTAAAGTTTAGCATTTTATATTATATTACCCATATATATATTTATCTATATATATATATACATACTTTTTTTCACATATATATTATATATATTATATCATATATACTATACACATTATAAATTTAATTTTATTTACATATATACACACATCATTCAGTATTGGATATATGTTTTTTATTTTCATTTATATATATATATATATATATATATATATACATATATATATATATTTTTATGTCTCACACTTATAATTTTATATTTACATTTATATTTATATTTATTTTTATTCTTATTTTCATTTAACAATATGAACAACATAACACATATATATATATGTATATAAATCTTGCAAATTCAATGTATATATCATATTTTTAAAGAATTGTGATTATTATAAAATCATAGTTAGATTCATACAGTATAAATTGTTGTTTTGCATATATTGAGGAATATCTATGTATATTATTTATATGCATATATATATATATACATATGTTCTTTTTTATATGTCTAATAATTTATATTGATTTTTATTAGTTTCATTTATTTTGTATGTTTATTAAAGTTAAATAAAGGAAATAGATTTTAAATAATGCATTTATATTATATTTAGCAAGAACAATTGCTGTGATTTTATGTGTCCCTTTAAATGGATGGGTTTTTAACCGCCAAAATTTAACAATTAAGTATAAAAGGTGTGTTTTGAAACGGATTGATTGTTGGTTTGAAAAAGCACTTGTTGCGAAAGCGCTTACCACTGTTTCATTTGGAATCCAATAAATCCAATTTGTTTTAAAAGATTATTTTGAAATCCTTCTGCTTTTTTGGAAGTACGAGTGTGTTTGGAACATCTGTTTTTATTAGCTGCATGGTCTGAATAGACCTGAACCTTTATATGCTACAGCATTTGGTACGTTTACCATTCCGAAGGCTTGGCGGTCCATCTTCGGTCTGAAGAGACATTGGTTTATATGTGACAACTAGTTCAACGCCTATATTCACTTTTTAAGCCCTACGAAGCACGGTGTGTGTAAGCGGAACAATAGAAGGGCTATCCATAAGCTTTAGCTGTTGATAGAACAGCGTCTAACCACAAAGCGAGGCAGCGTTCCAAAACGAAAGGTCTGTTTTTGTTTGCTGCATTTTTTCGTTCTGTTACGGGTGTGTTTACAACAAGAGGTAAACTCATTCCAACAGACATTTTGCTTTATATTCACTTTTGTTGCCATTACTTTTTCAACACATGTGACAAGTGAATATTTGAGATTACCTTTGGCAGTTTGGATAAGTCGTGAATAGACTGTGTACTTTGGTATTGAGGCAACTTTGTTTCCAACGGCAAGTCACTTTCGTTGTGAAACATTCATGGTTTTTTGCATGTTGCGGCTCTCTTTATTACGGAAGGCAGATTCTTCTTAAAGGACAGTTTGTTCTACTTTACCAGTTGCTTTACACTTTTTGAAAACGGGAGAATAACGGAATTCTGTGACCGTTTTTAACTGCCTGGATAAGGCTGTCAGGACAAGGTCGCGAAAGGACTGCATGAAAGTATACGAAGGTAACTTTGTTTCCAATGAGAAGATATTTTTCACTGTGAGATATTATTATTGACTAAGTGTCTTTCAAATTAGAACAAATAGGTTTATACAGAGCTGACACCAACACCTATTATATTTTTTTTAATACATATTGAATTCATCTGGTTGGTGTAATAATCGGCAAGGTGTTTTGGCTGGTTTGCTTCATTTTTATTTTATGCTATTTATTTATTTACTGAAATTTGTGTGACTCTACCAGCATGGGAAGTATCTGCTGACCTTGAAAAAAATGGCTGGCCGGTAACCTCAGGTTCTGGGAATGCAATGACTTCAGAAAGGCGTATCAGAGCTTCCAGAATAAAGAAAACTGAAGTAAATAGTTTTGTATTGTTCTGAAGTTTTTTAGGATTTCAGTTGTTTATAATTATTTATAAGTATGATAAATTGAATGTTACACTGTTAGGCTGAACAGCAAATGTGTAAGGGACAGTATACCTTTACAAAAGCAACAGATGAAACACTAGATAGTTATTTTAGCTTGAAGATAGTTTCAATCAATGTAAATGCTATGTTTCATTAAAAGGTAGAATCTGTATGGATTGTTTAGATAGAATATTTAAGCAACATTTCTGCTTAGAGTGCTGCTGCAATGTGTTATGCATATATATTAACATATGTATGCATTTTTTTCTTTCAGCTTAAGTGGTTTGGTGTGTGGTTTGACTGCAGAGTTTATCTGATTTGTTAATCAATGCTTGCTTGCTGCCTTTTCTGTCATCCTTTTAATGTTTAAAAAACATTTAATTTTTAAGTGACATTTTAAAAAATTGAATGCAAAAGGAATAGAAGGAGTTAGAACAATCTCACTTCAACAGTTGGAAAGGACAGAAACAATGTAAAAATCATTTGCTTAGACCTTTTGAACAGAATCTAAGCAGATTTAAATATTAGGCCAGAATAACGTGCTATTTGGAATCCATCAAACAGTTGTATGTGATGTGTAAAGCCACCAAATGCAGATACATGATGAAATATGCTAATGAAAACATAAAGAGCCAAAGTATTTGCTAATTAACCAATCCAACATGGCAGAGATATTCAGGAAAATATATGCAACGCTTAGAAAAAAAAGCATGCTAGGGGTTGCTGCTGCAGTTATTATGTAATATGTGCAACGGGCTTTAAATCAGGGTGATGCTGCTATTGCCAGACTTCAGACAAGAAGAAAGGTGTTTAGACCCTATTTTACTTATCATGGACTGCATGAAAGAGAAATTGTTGAGAGATAGAGGGAAGCCAGGGAAACACTGGAGGAAATATGCAATCTCTGCTGCTTCCACCCCAGGCCCTAGGGAAATCGTGGAGAACCCATCCCAGTGGAAACAAAGTATGTGTAGCATTATGTATACTAGCTGCTGGTACATTCCAGAGACCCACAGGGATATATTAGGGGTGCCACAATAAATCAGCCTATAGAATATTGCATCACTTTTTAAATGCCCTGCTACTACATGCAAAGGAGCATATCTGTTTCCCATGAACCCCACAGGAGAGAGCAAGAGCCATGCAGGAATTCTGTGCAGTAACACACTTCCCTGAAGTGATGGGGGTCATAGATTGCACACACATAAAAATAAAAGTCTCACCTGGGAAACAGGGAAGGAGATACATCAACAGAAAAGATTTCAACTTGATAAACTGTCAAGTTGTCTGTAATGCCCAAGGCATCATCTACGATGTCTGTGCAGGTAACCCAGGCAGTTCATAGGTTCAGAAGAGATTACTAGCCTAATGGCTCAAGAGCCTTTACAAGCCTAGCCATTATTAACCAGATTTTACCAAATGTTCAATCCTTAACGGCTAGAGGATGGCTTAGGTTTGTCCCTGTGCCTTTGAGCATTTTACAGACTGCCCTTGTCCATAAGAGACATGGGCACTACCCCAGGAGTGACTATAAGATTCCCCATCCATTCATCCAAACTGTATTTGAAGAAGGTCAGGGAAAGGCTCTGCTTTATGTGAATAGGAAGGCTGTTCCAAAAAACGAGTAATCTCTGAGACACATATCGGTCCCTGCAGCATGTTTTGTTCACATCTCAGACCAGGTTTATATCTTTGGAATGGGTAATCCTTGTGCAGTTTGTCTTGCAAATATGTAACAGTTCCATCAGGGCTGGATTTGAGACTTGTAGATTAGGCATAGATCACCCCTTAGTAGTCGGGTCTATGTTACATGAACAAATGATCAAAATGTCGAGTACAACACACTCGACAACCTTTGATCGAACGTTCATGTAATCGGAGACTCCAAGTGTCGACATTTGGAGTTCCAAAATATTTTGGTCGGCCATCCTAGTCAGTGTAGCGTGTGACGTAGACATGCTACACTGTTCTAATGGCTAGGTAAGAGGCTGCTTTGTTCAATATACCAACTCCGAGATCGCTCTACATCGGGGAAAGGGCAATTTCCTGGTAATTGCTTGTTGCGATTACCAGGAAATTGCCCTTTCCCTGATGTACAGAGATCTTGGAGTTGGTATATTTAGTTAGGGGGGGGTATGGGGGCAAAGCCCCTCACTTTATTGTAAAAGTAGGTGTGTTTTTCTATTGGTGTGTAAGTGTTTGAATGAGGTGAGTGTGTAGGGGTTTGTATGCATTGGTTGTATGTGTGTGTTTTGTATGTTAGTGTAGGGAAGGTGTGGGACAAACAAAATCTTTCGATTTTGTTTGTTTTGGGGTTTTAAGGTTTCGAGGTTTTGAACTTTCGATCATAGTTTTTCGAGTATGTTGTACGTGACATTATGATCATTTGTTCTTTTAACATAGACCCTAATAGTCCATGCAGGAAGTGCAAGTCACGCTCTTATATTAACAGCAATAACAACTTTGTACATCCCATTACATCTAGAGTCTATAAGCTACATATGTATGCAGATTGTAATGTAAAGAATGTTATATACGCAGCACTCTGTAACTCCTGCTCAGGATTTTACATGGGAAAGATGAATAAACCCTTTAAAGAAAAGATTCTTTGCCATTTAAGTGACATTCAACTTGACAATGACACCAAAGCTTTATTATTACATATCAAAAAGAACGTTGGACATGATTTTTCTTTTATGGTGTTGGAAGTGATTTGTGATACTGTAAGGGGAGGGGACCTGCATAATAAAATGGAGATTAGAGAAACCAAATGGATAATTAATCTGCAGGCAGATAAAGCTCCTAGTTTAAATGGAGTAGTTCCCCTTAAACCTATACTGAAGGGGCAGAGGCTTACCAGATGATTGTGGATTGGCTGAGACTTATATTTAATTGAATGTTCACTACTGAAATATGGATCTGAAGAAAGTTTTATACCGAAAGAGCTTATCCTTTTAGTTTTAGAGTTTTTTTAGTTGAATTTAATGTTTATTGTTTAATAAATCCTTTCCATGGTGCACCAGCTGTCTACGTTCTTCAGTGTATTTTGTTTTTGGTGAGCTGCCTTAAGTTTTCTGAAGTTTCCTCACACAGTACCCCTTAATAGTTGGTAGGAGATAGAGTAAAGGGAAATGGCTTTTAGTCTGTCTGCATAGGACATGTTGTTA
This sequence comes from Protopterus annectens, assembly GCF_019279795.1. Classification (NCBI taxonomy): domain Eukaryota; kingdom Metazoa; phylum Chordata; order Ceratodontiformes; family Protopteridae; genus Protopterus; species Protopterus annectens. The sequence goes on from NC_056728.1 coordinate 1,824,865,305, forward strand.
ACAAGCTGCAGTTTATTTGTGAGCCACCTCTGCAGTCACTCCAGCTGTTATAAGTGCCTAGTCATGGCACTTTGTACTTGATTATTGCTCTAAATGAGATCTGAGTAGGGTAGGACTATAATCTCGCTGGATCTGAATGCCATACCTTTACTTATAAGTTGTGCCACATAGAAGGACTTCCTTACCACTGTGAACATGTAATGGTCAAAGTTTAGGTTAACATCTGTGTACATGTGCACCCAGATCCCTGACCTCTGAGTCTACTCTTAGAGGTGTGTTGTTAATGTTGTAGTTAGCTGGGGTATTTATTTATTTTTATTTCCCAAGGGGTATGATAATGCTTTTCTTCATGTTTAGTTTCAGGCTGTGGCTCTGACACCAATCATTTGCCTGATTTAAACCCTCTTGAAGGATATCTACATCACTGGGATATTCTACGATTGCCCCCAGCTTGCAGTCATCAGCAAACTTTTTCAATTAGAGGTCTTCCACATTAGCCTAGGCATCCAAGAAGTATATTTGTAACAGAAGTGGTCCCAGCACCACTAGCAACTGGCATCTTGATGGAACTGGATTCACCAACTTTAACCTCATGTGTCCTGTCCATGAGCCAACTAGCTACCCATCTGGTGATATAGGAATTTATGCCCAGTTTTGTGAGTTTACTTATAATACCTGAGTGGGGAATTGTGTCAAATGCCTTGGCCAAGTCAAGATTTGCCCTCATCCATGGCCTTAGTAACTTTCTCAATGAAGTCCACCAAATTTAGAAGGCATGACCTGCCCTTGACAAAGCCAAATCGGGTCGGGTCTAGTGTTTGGAGGTTTCCCATGTTATTTATGCGGTCCATGATTATTCTTTCCATGGCCTTAGAAATAAGATTAGTCAAGCTTTGGGTCTGTAATTTCCCAGGTCAGTTAATGGTCCTTTATGCAGTGGGATGATTGTAGATGTTTTCCACTCTATTGGAAAAAAGCTGGTCCAGAGGCTGTGACTAAACTGAGATCCTACTGGGCATGACAGGTTCTGATTTATGCTATTTAAGAAACAACCTGGTGTATCATCAGGCCTCATTGAAACTGTGTTTTTAGGTTTAGAGAGTACAGTGGCTACCTGTTCCTTGGTGAAAATTGGCAGAGGAGTGTGGGGGGGTATTTCTTTGGGAAGGACTGGGGGTGATGGGGAAGTGCAATTTGAACTGAATTTATCAGCCAAAAAAATTGCTATAGATGCCATCTATAACTAATTCCTAACATAGTTGGGTGTTGCTGTTAAGATTATGGACATAACTGAAAAATGCCTTATGATTATCCTTAGCTTTGGAAGCTATTTTTACCTCAAAGTCAAGTTTCAGTGACTTGACTAGTTCCCTGATTTGCTTGTTTATACTAACAAGGGACTTATTGCTATGTTGTGCAGATTCCCTCTTATTTCCTGACAGGATTTTCTTCCTTTTTTGTACAACCTATTAATACCATGTGTCCACCAGTGTGGCTTGTTTTTGCAATTTGATCTGGGCTTGTTTCGGTCTGGTACTGCCATTTCTACGCAGTTGCTTATATGATTGCACAGGGCTTTTATGTATGCCTCTGCATAGGCTTCTGTGATTTCTGGGCTGGGGGAACTTGGAATCTAGCTATACCATCACTTAATAGGAAGTAGTTTGTCTTAGGAAAGTTCTTGAAGTTTTTTGGGTTCAATGGGGGTCTTAGTTTTTACCTTAATTTCCAGGGAGACCACTTTGTGATCTGATCTTACCAGTGAAGATATCACACATGGGGGAGGGTGTACCGCTCTCCCATATTTGTGAGTACCAGACATAAGATATTTGTTCCTCTAGTGGGGGTGCAGACCAGCTGCTCCAGGGCATTTGAATTTACAAAGTCAAGAAATGTTTGGGCCTGCATGCTAGTGGTCCTGTATGTCTCCCAGGTAATAGAAGGGTAGTTAAAGTCACCCATGAGTATGGTTTTGGGCTGGATGGTAAGTAATTCAAATAACTTCAGATATGATGTGTGGGTTTCCTGATTCATGAAGGGAGATGTGTAGCTGGCAAGAATATGTTAGTGGATTTTTCCCAATCCTTTATGTAGACAGATAAACGTCTGCCTTCTAGTCTTTCATATTTAGTGGATGAACACAATGCATGAGAGTCATTATAGCCATGCACTGTCAGAGTGTTTTCCATGGCTTTAAGCCATGTTTTGGTAACTCAGCATTCTCCATGGTGAGGAGAGCTTCTAGGGAGTGCAGTTTCTTGTTAAGAATCCTAGCATTGAGAAGTAACACCTTTAGCTTGTCCTGTATAGCTTTTATTCTGTTGGAAGGTTTGCCTGTTTGGCAATGCATAAAAAAGGCACTCTAGGGGTGGATAATGTTTTTGCTAATATCTGAAAGCCTAGCGGTGGCAGGTGAAGACCATCCCTGGCAAAGCAACATGGCATGTTGGCCATGTCTTCCCAGGTTGACAAATATTGTACCCCTTTGGAATGACACCAGTAGCTAAGCCAGTTGTTAAAAATCAATCATTTTCTGTTGGTATTGTGGCATCATCCTTGGAGACAGTAGAATGCTGCTCAATGTTAGGCTCATACCTGCCTGTGACACATACTCTGAGAGTTTAGTCATTTGTCTCTTCATATAGTCCAGGGAGGTAAGTCTCAGATCAGTCACACCAACATGGATGATGACTAAGTCATACTGGTACTTAGGGGTAAGTGACATGAGTGCTTGTGTGATCTGATGGATCCTGGACCCTGACAAGCAACTAACTGTAACTTTCTTCTTATCCAGCCTTATAAAGGGGACATTGGTGTGTCTCACAGTGGAGTCACCTAGGCCAGAATATTTGGTTGTGGCATGATTCATTTTATTGGTTTGGTAGTTGAGACACAATGAGATGTGGCGTTATGTGTTGTGATGATAAATATGTTGTTTGTGTGCATGCAGAATTTTTGAGGAGTGTATCTGAGAGGACTTTGAGGTCTGGGTAAGTTACACATGAGCACCTCCACATATGCAGGTCTATGTTTATTGTCATTTGTGGGGGCAGTGGTGGTGTCTGTGCATCAGAGACAACCTGTTTGTTGCATTTTGTGTCTGTATGTGAGAGTCTGTCCTCCAGTGTCAATGTGTAAGTACATCTCTGGCATACTGCATTTGTCTGTTGGAGAATTAAGTGGCTGTCAGTGTACATGAAGCAATTGCTTCATTGCTTCACGATGCCCATGTCCAACAAGCTAGAAACAAAGATGGTAGGAAAATGTTCATCCATGAGTGCAGGTCCTACTGTATTTTGGAAGGCATAAGAGTGGAGGGTGTTTATAATCTGATGAAAGGGGTGTTTATTTGATGCAATTTGCAGCTAATCTAGTCAGCGATGCTGCCCAGCACCTAAACCAGATTGTCTCTGAGGAGCCACAGTCCTGGATGCTATGTTAAGATAATGCAAACCTAAGTAGTTCTAAATGAATGTGCAACTGCTGATCACCACGCAAACTAGTTACCCCATGAGTGCTGCAGGGCTGAGATAAAGTTCCAAGGTGTTTTTTTTTCAAGTTCAGGAGATTGCATATATACAAGGCACTAGTGACTGCTGCTGTGTGAAGAACAACTTCACATAAATGTGAGGCTTATATATGCTCAAAAACAAGCACGTTTTACACTAAGACCACAAAGCCATCAGGTAAGCACACAATGAGCATTTTACCAGCAATTCCCAGCTCAAACAGGTGAAATCAGCCTTCAACTGCCACAAGAGTGAAGACTTTGACCATCTTTTTTTTAAACAAGAAACATCTATCATGTATGACATAGGCCATATTACATTTATACTAATGACAATTAACCGTAGCAACACAATCTCAGTTGCAAACATTATACATTCCAAACTGTGCAACGCAAATGTAGCTGAAAACATTATACATCACTTTTAACATATCCAGTCATTATCAACCATTACATAGGATATCATTCAAATTCTGCTTTCTTTTATACCTTGTTCCTCCTCTGTATGTATTGATTCCACAGTTCCCATTTTATCCTATGTAATTTGCTCCTTCCCATTTTTAAAGATCTCAGTTCCAGTTGTTTCAACTCTGTTACTATCTTCACTACTTCTAGTAAAGTTGGTTTAGACTTTAATTTCCATTTTCTGGTAATTGTTTTTAGCAGCCATCATAATTAGACTCAGCAAGATCTTACTATGGCTAGGCAATTCCGAGTTTGTATCATAGCTCAAAAAAATAATTTCCCTAGTCACTCCAAATTGCTCACCCAGCATCTCCGACCTCTTAATGTAAAATGACTTGTTTGAAACTTAAGTGCTGAGGAACAACAAACAGGTACTTGGAACTAAGTAAAAAAATAATAGATACAATGTAATTCGGTACTGAACAGCAGCCCTCACAGCAATATTAAAAGCAACTTAAACATTAAAGAAGTGCAGAAAAACAAAGAAAAAAAAATCACAGTAAACCTTCGCATTATAATGAGAATAAACAATGCAAGTGAAAAATTGTTTTTTAGCCTCTGATGGCTTCAGATGCATGCAGAATATTTCAAAGTCTCTGGTGTCTTTGCTAAACGATGAGCAACTCTGGGTAAATGAGCCAAGATTTGCACAAATGTGAGGCTTATATACACTCGGGAACAAGCAAGTTTTATACTAACTCAGATGGCTTCAGATGCTTGGAAAATATGGGGCACTTGGGAGCTGTAAACCTGTTTCACTAGGGGTGACATTCCTCAAGGGCATCCAGTGGGGGATGCAGGTTATGCACTGGACCCTGGCTCAAGACACCCATGAGAAGCCCACAATACCCCAGTGAGGCCCACAGTCAAACTAGGAGTATCATAGAATGTCTGTTTGGATTGTCGAAATCAATGTTCCATTGTCTAGACACATCAGAAGGTACACTGCAGTATGACCTAGGCACCTCTGCTAAAATACTTACAGTCTGTGCCATGTTATACAGTCTAATGCTCAGGAAACAGCTTCAAAAAGGACAGCTAGGGGCTGGACCACAGTTTCAAGGATCAGAGGCAGGGCCAGCAGCAGCAGTAGGAATGGATGAGGAATCTGAAGGAGATCCACCAACTGCAGACAATGATGGCAAACGGAGGCATGCACAGTATGTCATGGCTCTGGTTAAGATGCAAAGAATAGTAAGCAGACTTACTGCCTAGTCAAAATCTAAGAGCCTGCCTACACACAAATAGGAAAATTGATGCCTTTCAAGCAGCACAACATTTAGTTGACCATGTAATGTCTGTGTTCTGATGGCATCAGACAGGGACAAACCCCGGGACATGATTTGTGCCTGCACTAATGACAAGATAAGTATTGAACCTGTAATGACAAACAAATATGTATAAATATGTCATAGAACTGATTACTCTCGTATGTTAATATGTAATATGCCCCTAAACAGAGCTCTCTAAGGTTTACAGTTATGTAAGTAATATCTCCATTGTGAGATGTTTGCTATATTCATGTACATATCACAAATAATACCATACAGCAAGTATTTCAATTGACCGTAATCTATAAAACATGGATCAGGTCAATTGTACCCTCATTTGCACAGCTATAATAAGAATCATGACTGTCGTACCTAATATTTCCATTGTTATTACAATGCTAACTGAAATACAAAGAAGTTCAACAATTATGGAAGCAATCATTTACAAATGACTATGAAGAAAAATTCCACAACTTTTATTCTCTAATACTTATTGATAAATGCAATCTTGTAAATAAGCAAACATTAGCTATCCTCTGTGGACATCAGACATATATGACTGATCCACTGTGTGCATCAGACATATATGTAACCCTAAGTCACACAGACATGTGCAAAGGTCAAGACACAGTCATCATCATTTGCACCAGGTGGGGGGGGGGCAATTCTGATGCCAAAAAAGTGAGTGCATGCAAGTAAGAACCAAATTTGTTTTCCAGAAGGGGGAGAACTATATGTTATGTGGATATTATGCAGAAGTATGTGTTGAACTGTATGTTATGTACAGAGCTCCAAGAATGTAACCACAGTGTACCCTGATGGAAAAGAGCAAAAATGTGTATAAACTATATACATGTGCAGATGTGTGTTTTAATGGTAGAAGTTGGAACATACAGCGTTAACTTGCAAAACCTCAAGAAAATAAGTCAAAATTGTTTTATGTTTCTGTTATCTCTGTTTCAGCTCAGAGCAGACACAATGTCTAGAATTGGAGGTTTTCCTATTGCCTTGAAAAAGAGATAATTTCTAGGTTTCAAATGTAAAAGTGTTTAACTGTTTTATGACTTCCAGTTATAGGCAAACTTCTGAGAGATATGTACCTCTGACACAGAGGTGCTAAATTCTAAGTTTCTGTTAGCCTGGGAACTGAAGACAGGTGACTCTGTGCTTTGGCCGGCTAAGACCTACCGGCAATCAACTGGACGCATAAGTGAATTTAAGTAAATCTTTATCTGCACTTTTTTCAAATAATACAGCATTTAAATTGATTTATTTGTGTTGCATTGAATACTATCTAGCTGGAAGTTGTGGCTCTGTTTTTTCAGTTAATGCTTGTTAGAATTTAGTGCTTGTTAGTATTCCTGCATAGCCAGTGATAAGTGGGGGTAGTTTCACTTCATTGATATTCAGTTTCTGCCTTATATAAGTTGTACATTTTGGATTATTTTCTGCTTAAACTCTGAGCTTTGGCTGGCTAAGACCTGCCTGCAATCACTGGACGTATAAGTGAATTTAAGTAAATCTTTATCTGCACTTTTTTCAAATAATACAGCATTTAAATTGATTTATTTGTGTTGCATTGAATACTATCTAGCTGGAGGTTGTGGCTCTGTTTTTTCAGTTAATGCTTGTTAGAATTTAATGCTAGTTAGAATTCCTACATAGCCAGTGATAAGTGGGGGGTAGTTTCACTTCATTAATATTCGGTTTCTGCCTTATATAAGTGGTACATTTTGGATTATTTTTTGCTTAAACTCTGTGATTTGGTTGGCTAAGACCTACCTGCAATCAACTGGACATATAAATGAATTTAAGTAAATCTTTATTTGCACGTTTTTCAAAGAATACAGCATTTAAATGGATTTATTTGTGTTGCATTGAATACTATCTAGCTGGAAGTTGTGGCTCTGTTTTTTCAGTTAATGCTTGCTAGAATTTAGTGCTTGTTAGAATTCCTGCATAGCCAGTGATAAGTAGGGGTAGTTTCACTTCATTGATATTTAGTTTCTGCCTTATATAAGTGGTACATTTTGGATTATTTTCTGCTTAAACTCTGAGCTTTGGCCGGCTAAGACCTACCTGCAATCAGCGGGATGTGTAAGTGAATTCAAGTAAATCTTTATCTGCACTTTTGTTCAAATAATATAGCATTTAAATTGATTTATTTGTGTTGCATTGAATACTATCTAGATGGAAGTTGTGGCTCTGTTTTTCAGTTAGTTCCCCACCCACCTTCCCTGCTTTTGTTTTGGTGTTAATCTTGGTAGCTTTGAAGATGCCCGCCCCTATTGTAAATTTGCATTTGGATACTTCTCCTGGGTCCATCTCATTTGCTCACTTAAAAAAAAATTGCACTTTATTCATCTACTTATACTGTATTCATGTTTCTTTCTACTTTATTACTTTATTTTGCTTTTGTGTCATCTTAAAAGTACTCAATTGTATTTATTACTGCTTGGTGTAACTATCATTCTAAGCCTTTTGGTTTAAGCACTTGGGCTTCAGACCAGTTGTTTTACATTAAGAAGGTTTGTGGTCTGCACTGTTCTGGCAGGATAGGTAGCGTACATCCTTCTAAGTTGGGAACTGCTGATTGAAGGCTCAGTATCTGTTATTCTAAAAGTTTATTAGTTCTGGTTTAAGCACTTGGGCTTCAGGCCAGTTATTTTACATTAAGAAGGTTTGTGGTCTGCACTCTTGTGGGAGGAGAGGCTGGACTCTGCCCTTCTGAGATGGGAATTTCTGGTTAAAGGCTTATAGTGCCTGTATATTTGAACTGTTTCTTACTGAATTTGGTGCGCCTTGTTTGCTGTAGCATAGACTGGATCCAGGCCTGCTGAAGCTAGCTTTGTTTGTATAACTTGAGCACTAATCCAGGCCTTTTTAAAAGTACTCAATTGTATTTATTACTGCTTGGTAGTTGTTGTGTCTTTCGGCTTTTCCCGGTTAGGGGTCGACATAGCAAAACTCTGTTCCGCTAATGATTGGCAGTTGATTTTTACGTGCTGAGTTGCCAGCCCTAACACACAACCTTCAACGAAGGTACGCCCATTCATGCATGTCTCCACGCAGAAGACGCTCTAGCTGAGAGTTGAACCGGTCAGCATATTACTGTGAGGCGACAACACTACCGCAGCACCACCACCACGGATTACTACTTGGTAGTAACCTGATTAAAGTGTAGCTATCATTCTAAGCCTTTTGGTTTAAGCACTTGGGCTTCAGGCCAGTCATTTTACATTAAGAAGGTTTGTGGTCTGCACTCTTGTGGGAGGAGAGGCTGGACTCTGCACTTATGAGCTGGGAATTTCTGGTTAGAGGCTTATAGTGCCTGCATATTTGAACTGTTTCTTACTGAAATTGGTGTGGCTTGTTTGCTGTCTCATAAACTAGATTCAGGCCTGATGAATCTAGCTTTGTTTGTAAACTTGAGCACTAATCCAGGCCTTCTTTTTTGGAGAAGGTTCCCCTGCACCCCAGTGGCAGGAGTGTGTAGTTAGAACTTGTCTGAAGACTACAGGAACAGGGCTCAGTTTTGAGATTTTTTTACTGGTTAATTGGGTAATTTGTTTAAAAGTCTTTTCTGATTGCTTGTAGTCATCTAAAGCTGTTTTAAGTGCATTTTTTACTGTTTGTAGTCATTTAAAGCTGTTTAAGTGTATGTTTTGCTGTTTTGCCTTATCTTTTCAAAAAAAAATCCTTGTTTCCCACCTTTCTAAGCTAGTATAGTCCTGTTTTCAGGCTAGTACTGAATTCAAGGCTGTGTTACAAGTTTCTGAGTTGCCCATACCTTACTTGAATAGAAGGAGGTTTCTATGTTCACCTGTGACAGAGGGAGCTTTGAGCAGTCATCTGTCCCTAGAGGAATGGTTCCAGACCAGAAGTTAGTAGTTTATAGGCCATTTTGGGCTAATTTCTATCTCTTTCATTTCCCTGCTGTAAAAACCACGTTTGCATGGTTATGCACATGTGGGCAGCACCGGTTAGCTAGGGCTAAATTATTCACGGCTCCACCAAGTCTCCTCTTCAGTTTTTCCCTTGAAAGTAGTCCAACTCTCAACCTAAGCACTTAAAAAGCATCCTACAGTCCAGCACTTGCTCATACCTAATAGCAAGCACTAATATACACCGACACTTGACTGCCCAGCAGGGCAAGGATCATTATTCACCCTTCACTAACCAAGTGAATAAGCAGCTCACCCTACTATTCAGGCATGACCAAAGGGCAATATCAGGTATACTCTCTAGTCCAACTGGTGAACCTGGGTATCCTGAGGCAATGTTACAACTGCCTCATGTACACAGACAATCCTCTCCTTCTACCACAAAACATTAACATATGTGAGAGATGCAATTATATAGCTAAATTGGAGGCTAAGCTCTCTCCTTCCAAGACTGGAACAGGCAGCCATGAGGAAAAGGTTAACACTTGCACCACACCTCCAGCCTCACACAGACATACTAAACCAGCACTGGCAAAAAATACACATAAATACACAAAATCATACTCGGAGGCTCTAAATAAAAACCTGCAAAAGCATCAGAGACCTCCAAAGCAGATACCCAAAAAACCTGCACCTCCCGTCACAAACCAGACAACACATAAAACACAAAATCAGTGCGCCACACAATCACAGCCCTTAAGGTGAAATAACATACCTAACACACTAGTAATAGGCGACTCTATAGTCAGGCACATTGACGTCCCACTCACTAGGCTGGACAAGAAGGTTACTGTTAGCTGCCTGTCGGGAGCCAGAATCCGCCACATAACACAAAGCACTTAGGTCACTCCAGAACAAGTACAAATATGACTCTGTCATTGTTCATGTTGGTGTGAATGACCTGAGATGTACCTCCCTGGACTACATGAAAAGAGACATGGAAGAGCTCTCTGATCATGTAGCCCAGGTGGATATGAGCTTGACCCTGAGTAGCATCCTGCCCTCACCAAGAATGATACCACAGTATAAAGAAAAAATGATCAATTTCAACAATTGGCTAAGCTTCTGGTGTCATTCAAAGGGGATCCAGTGTCTGTCAGCCTGGGACAACATGCTCGACAAGCCTCGTTGCTTCGCAAGAGACTGCTTGCACCTGTCACCCATAGGCTTTTGAATACTGGCCAAGGCTCTTGCTGCCCCCATAGTGCCTTTTTTAGGCAAGGCTCAAAAGTCAAACCCACCTCCGTAAACAGCACAAATAAAAAAATGAGGGTTATGCTACTCAATGCCAGGAGTTTAAAATCTCAAAATGCATGCACTCGAAGCACTCCTCAGTATGGAGAATGTTGACATCTGTGCAGTAACTGAAACCTGGTTCAAGACTCCACAGAACACCCCAGAACTACTGGGCTGCAACTCATACCACAAATTTTGGTCACAGAACATGGACCGAAACACAAAAGGAGGGCGTGTATTCATATTCATCAAGGATACCTACACCTCCAGGGTAGTGGCACAGCATGATACTGCTGAGATCATCCATGTGCAACTAACATCGGGCAAATCTGCAATGCAAATTGTTGCCTGCTACAGATCACCCTCCATGATCCAGGACCACCACTCCACCTTTCTGGAGACACTGGAAAACATGAAGGTCCTACCAAACACCCTGATATTGGGTGATTTAAATTATCCTACCGTTAACTGGGAAAACTATTCAAGTAGAAACTCCCAGGTCCAGCGCTTCCTGGAATTTATCAACCCAAATGCCCTGGATCAGCTGGTACTCCCCTACCAGAGGTGAAAACATATTGGACCCGGTCATCACCAACATGGGCGACAGGTGTTCCTCACCTGACGTCAACCCGTCACTGGTTAGAGCAGACCATAAACTAATCACTCTGGATGTCCACATCACACCACCACCCTCAACCAAGGAAACCACAGTGAAAAACTTTTCTAGCAAACTTCACCTTACTTAAGACAGAGGTGGTAAGTTTCACAGCCCCCACACTAAAGGATAACAGTTTCCAAGATGCAGGAACCTTTACAAATGCACTCTATGAGCACCTACAAGGATGCATGGATCGTGCCATCCCTAGCAAAACCAAGATTCACTCCCCTAAGAGAAGGAAACCAGTCTGGTGGGCCCCTGCCATAAAAAGGCTATACAATAGAAGGAGGAAACTAGTTCAGAAAAAAGCAAATCCCAAGAAGGAAAGACATCCCTGATCAGTATCAGTGAGAAACTAAGGTCCCTCATAAATTCATCCATTGATAACTTTGAAAGAAAAATAGCCAAGGATTTGAAAGATAACAACAAAGCCTTCTTTAGCTATGTCAAGAATCTAAGTGGCAACTCACAGATATGCTCTGAGCTAGTGCAAAATAGCACAAAATATACGGAACATACTGATATTGCCAACATTCTGGCAGATAGATTAAGTGCAAACTTCACCCCCCTCTCACCCCGAAAAGGGCCCACAGCAATACCGGAAAAGTGTAGTGTCCTGGAAATCACAGACGCACAGGTGAAAACAGCCCATTCAAAAGCCAAAAGCACAGCGTCAATGGGGCCAGATGGTGTCCCAGGCTGCATCTTGCATGAACTACAGAAGAAACTAACCCCCCACCTAAACACACTGCTCAACCTCAGCCTCTCCACAGGTTACATGCCCATAGAATGGTGCACAGCAACGGTTATTTTGCTCCACAAAGGAGGGGCCACAACTGACCCTGGTAACTATCATCCCATAAGCCTGACTTGCCTGGTCTGCAAGGCTATGGAGCGCATCATCATGGAACTCATTAACAAAGACATTGGGAACCTCCAAACACTTGACCCGACCCAGTTCGGCTTTATTAAGGACAGATCATGCCTACTAAACCTGGTTGACTTCTTTGAGACAGTCACCAAGGCCATAGATGAGGGGAAGTTGGTTCACACAGCCTGCCTTGACCTCGCCAAGGCTTTCGACACCATTCCCCACTCAGGAATTATAGAAAAACTCACCAGCCTGAGCATAAACCCCTACGTCACAAGATGGGTTGCCAACTGGGTTACAGACAGAACTCACACGGTAAGAATAGCAGGCTCCAGGTCCAACTCTAAACCAGTTGCAAGTGGTGTCCTACAAGGCTCAGTCCTGGGACCCCTACTGTTCAGCATATACTTCTCAGAAGTACAGACAAACACAGGAGGACTATGGCTAACCAAGTTTGCTAATGACTGCAAACTGGGAGCCATAATTGACTCTCCGGCTGACATGGACATTCAACACAAATCGCTTGAACTCCAAGAAACTCACTCACAAACTCCCAACAAATATAAAAGTTGTTGATTTCAACAACTTTTATATTTGGAGGAGCTTAATGGAGTTCAACATTTGTATTTGGTCAGCAGTTTAAGTTTTTTTACCAGTTTGTTCTTGACATGGACATTCCCCAAAAGGGCCTTACTGAGACAGACACCTGGTGTCAAAGTCATGGTCTCAAGCTAAATGCCAAAAAATGCATAGGCATCCCATTTGGGAAAAACAAAACACCCATGAATTACCACATAGGTGGCAGCCCCCTTAATACAGAAGAGGTAATAAGAGATCTGGGGATCCAGGTAGATAGTAATCTCTCCTTTGACAATCATATTGCCGAGGTAGTTAGGAAATCCTTCTATGTAGCCCATCTAATTACTAAAGGGTTCACATATAGAAATAAAGAGGTTATAGTGCCCCTCTACTTGTCACTCATTAGAACCATCATAGAGTACAATGCCCTATTTGGGATGTACCTCACAAGACACTTCCAACAGCTGGAAAGACCACAAAAGATCTTCACCAAGAGTATTACTGGCCTCAAACATATGTCCTATGCAGCCTGACTGGAAAAACTCCGGCTGTACTCAGTGGCATATAAACACTCAGAGGTGATCTCTGCCTGACTTACAAAGCCATGTCCAACTCAGAATTGATGGACATGCTCCACCTAAAGAAATTCAAGTCACTGCGAGCCACTCACTCTAGTGAGCTAAATCTTGCCACAACAATAAATAGAACATGCTGGAGGGATAGACTCCTGTCACAGAGACTCCCCATGCTTTGGAACAAAATTCCTAACTACATTAGGCAGAGCCCCTCACTAACACTCTTCAAAAGAAACCTTGACAAGTGGATGGGTAAAAGAAAATACACCCCTGGGATCACTTCATTGGCTCTTCTTGACAGAGGCTCAGTTAATTAATCAATGGGGTGGTAAAAGCTGATACACTCTGGCTAGGCTTATAAATGCCCTCGAGCAGATAGCCTAGCACCTACCTATGAACATATGAACCTAAAAGTGATGTCATCCCAGCTAACCCATCAGTAATGTGCATTATTAATTTATGAACTATCTCAGAGAGTGAGTATGTGCATTTTGTATTTGTCTTTGGACCTGGAAACATCCATCTTCAGCACTTCTGCCTTGCTAAAGTAAGTAACTACAGAAAATATCTTTTAGATATAGATAGGAATATAATAAAGATTAGTTTAGATGTTTCTGTATTTATGTGAGACTGTCCTGCAATGTTGTTTTAAAATATTTCCTGTGATTCTGAATTCTGAAGTGACTGTGTCTGTTATTGAGTATTGTCTTGTTCTTTTATTATTTATTATTAAATATATTTATAGGTTCATAGGTTCATAGGTTTATACTAGGCTATCTGCCCTAAGGCATTTATAAGCCTAGCCCAAATTATTGTGGCTTACGCCACCCCTTATATGAAAAAATACTGTGCCCATTAGTTTGTTGTGCCTCTGTCCAGCAGTGACACAGAGATGATTCCTGGGGTAAACCTACGATCTCCCATCCACAGGTCTAGATTTCTCTTGAACAGAGTCAGCGAGGTGCTCTGCCTCACATGGACCGGGATTTTATTCCACAGCATAGGGAGTCTCTGAGTGATAAATCTATCCCTCCAGCACGTCCTATTTATATCCGTGCTAAGGTTTAAGTCGCTTGCTCTAGTGGTTTTGGTGGATTTGGATTTTTTGAGGTGGAGCATGTCCATTAATTCCGGGTTGGACATGGCCTTGTATGTCAGGCACATGTCACCTCTGAGCAGGCGGTATGCGACTGAATAGAGCTGGAGTTTCTTCAATCTGGCAGCATATGACAGATTTTGGAGTCCCTTTATCCTTTTGGTGAGGAACTTTTGGGGTCTCTCCAATTGCTGCAGATGTCGGGTGAGATACATCCCGAATGGGGCATTGTACTCGATCATTGGTCTGATAAGTGAAGAGTACAGGGGAACAATGACCTCACTAGATCTGGATGTGAATCCTTCATGATCAGGTGGGCAATGTAGAAGGTCTTTCTAACCACTTTAGCAATGTGAGTGTCAAAAGAAAGGCCACTGTCAACCTGGGTCCCCAGGTCCCTGATAACCTCTTCTGTGCTTAGTGGATTGCCACCTATATGGTAGCTTGGGGTTACCTTGTTTTTCCCGAAGGGTATGACTATACATTTTTGGCGTTTAACTTCAGGCCATGGCTCTGGCACCAGCTATCTGTTTCCGTGAGTCCCTTCTGAAGGATATCCGTGTCCGATGCACTTTCCACTATGGCCCAATTTGCAGTCGTCTGCAAACTTTGTCAGCCAAAGTCCTCCCATGTTGGCCTGTACTTCTGAGAAGTAGATGCCAAACAATAGGGGCCAAGGACCGAGCCCTGTGGGACACCACTTGTGACCGGCTTGGAGTCTGACACAGCGCCAGCAACTCTAACCCTGTGGGTTCTGTCCTTAAGCCAGTTTGCAACCTATCTTGTGACATATGGGTTTACATTTAAGCTGGTAAGTTTTTCTACAATACCGAGTGGGGTATTGTGTCGAAGCCTTTGCAAGGTCAAGGTAGGCTGTATGGACTGCCTTTCCCTCATCAATGGCCTTGGTGACTGTTTCAAGAAGTCAACCAAGTTCAAAAGGCATGATCTTCCCTTGACAAAGCCAAACTGGGTCGGGTCCAATGTCTGCAAGTCCCCTATATCTTTGTTTATGAGCTCCATTATGATCCTCTCCATAGCTTTGCAGACTAGACTTGTTAAGCTTATGGGCGGTAATTACCAGGGTCCGTAGAGGCACCGCCTTTGTGGAGTGGGACCACAGTTGCCGTCGCCACTCCTTGGGCACGTATCCTGTGGTAAGGCTAAGATTAAACAGCTGCCTTATGTGCGGGTTTAATTCCTCATTTAGCTCGTGTAGCACACAGCCGGGGACACCATCCGGTCCCATTGATGCTGTGTTTTTAGCTTTAGAGAGCAGCTTTCACCTGCGCATTTGAGATGTCCGGGAGGCTACACTCAGCTGGGATAGTTATCTCTCCTTTAGGGGAGAGGGGTGAAGTTTGCACTGAACCTGTCTGCCAGTATGTTGGCAATGTCTGTGGGTTCAGTGATTTTGTATCATTTTGGACTAATTCTGAGCATATCTGGGAGTTTCCACCCAGGTTCCTAAAATAGCTGAAAAAGGCCTTATGATTGTCCTTTGAATCCATGGCAATTTTCTCTCAAAATTGGCCTTAGTTGATTTTATGAGTGCTCGTATTTTTTACTAATAATGACCAGGGGTGACTTCCCTTTTATGGATTTTGTTCTATCATGTAATAGCTTTCTCCTCTTATTGTAAAGCTTGTTAATGGCTGGGGTCCACCAGACTGGACGTTTGCCCTTTGTGGAAAGAGTCTTGGTTTTATTTGGGATTGCCTGATCCATGCAGTCCTGGAGGTGTTCATAGAAGGCATTTGTAAGGGCTTCCGCAGCTTGGGTTGTGGTTTCCTCTGGCTCAGGGGCCTTGAAGGATACCACACCAGTCTTGAGTAGTGTGAAGTTTGCTTTAGAGAAGTTCTTCACTATGGTCTTTTTTGCTTGGGGTGGGGGCGGGATGTGGATTTCCAGTGATATTAGTTTATGATCAGATTTCACCAATGAGGGATATACTTCCGGTGTGGAGCATTTTGTCCCCATGTTTGCGACAATGAGATCTAGTATATTTTCTCCTCTCGTGGGAACAGTGACTAGCTGTTCCATGGCATTTGAATTTATGAACTCCAGGAACCATTGGGCTAGAAAGTTAGGGCTTGAGTAATGTTCCCAGTCTATATTCGGGTAGTTGAAACCTTTTAATTGTAGCTGTTTTGTTTACAGATATTTAAGCTCTTAGAGTGCTTGCATATATATTTGGTGACACTGTATAGGCCACTCCTAAATAGCCCTGGCCTTAGTCACACTTACCATTTGGATAATAGTAACATTACACAGTATGATTGGGCATCCTTTGGTAAGGGCCTTAAAAGAAGCTGATAAGGGGTTCTAGTGGCAGTACTAACTTATTGTCTGAGCAGAAGGGGGCATAGCTAGTAAACCTGTGCCAGCCTTTCTCAGGCGTGTATTTGTGTGCAAATCAAATTTTAAAGTAAGTGTGTGTGTGTGTGTGTGTGTGTGTGTGTGTGTGTGTGTGTGTGTGTGTGTGTGTGTGTGTGTCAGCTACTTGGGCAGTGACACGAAGCACTGGTTGGACAGAGAGAGTTCTGGGAAGACTTAGCATGGAACCCTGGCTAAGGACTTAACTCTATAGCTGTGCCAGTGGGGAGTCTTATTAGGAATCTGGAGAAAGAGGAAGAAACCAGCCCTAGACTGACTGTGATCTCTGTGAGCTGTTAAGGGAAATTGTACTTTTCTGTTTGTGTACTTATCATCCTCCCAATGTGTACATCCCTCACTAGTGCTAATGGTGAGGATTGAGGCTCCTTGATTAATGGGCTAGTGCAGGGGCATCACATCATGCATAGCAGATTACTCAGTTCAGTATCATCACCACTGACCACAAGGACCACCTCTGCCAGGTGTTGCACTCCAACTTCCATGGCCCTAGCTAGAAGTCAGGGTGCTACCTGGGAATGAGGAATGTCTTCTGGATGAACTCTCATGACTACTTCAAGAATAATGACCCACGGTCTACCATGTCAGGGTATGGACACTGCAATCATTGATGGAGCAGTGTATGTACTGTCACTGCAGGAGCGGGATCATGCATGACCCCATCTGCTAACAACAGAAGATGTAGTAGCTCTCTGGCCACGTGGATGTCACCTCTCCCCAACATACATTCCATGACAGAAATTGCCCAATCCAGTATGTTGTTTATCACATCTAAGGAGTTGCTCACACAGTTCAGCGAGTCACTCATGTCAGAATGCATGATGTTTAGTAGTTGCACTGTCTCTTCCGAGGCCATGATGAAACATGTCTGTACCTCCACTATGGCCCTGCACATATGTCTGGCAGCACCTAGTGACACACCAGTATCAGGAGACTAGACAGCAGGCCTCCTGTAAACACCCCTGCCAACCTTGCTGTGTGGCACCACAATCTCACGATGGGTACCAGGAGAAGCAACCATTTCTGCAACCTGAGTAACCACAAAAGCCTGATCAACTGTGGCACCCTCAACCTGTCCTATATCAGAGGTCTCTGTGTCCTGTGTATGTGTAGGCATACTGACTGTGTCCAAAATATGGGCAAGGGATGTGGGAGTCACAGCCTCAGTGTTAGACTGACTCTCTGCACCCCCAGACTGTGCCTCTTCATTGCCACCATAATCATCACAGGCTACCAGTACTCTCACATCAGTGGTAGGAGTTCCACAGTGCCACTCTTAGGATCCCCTATGATAGCAAGCAATAAACACAACAAACAGAAAAAGGAAGAATCAAACTGATCACATATTTCCTTATATGAAAGTTATGTTAAACTTTTTAACAGATGTTAAAATACCATAAACTTTACTTTCATACAGACCTGAATCTACCATATATACACTATTAATAAAAAACAAATGCAGGTGGGCTGTTGGTCTGCAATCCGGAAGTGCCTGTATATCAGGAATTATTTATTATTATTTATTTTTATTTATTTACCGGATATTGTCCGACTGGACATGAATCCCATTTTCAGCAGAGGCCCGGGGAAAAAAGCTCCATATGTAGAAATAGACATACTTGAACAAACACTTTGAACATGTATTATTTAAAGCTATGTGTAAAGCAAAAACATCAGTACAGCAATTGACTAAATATAATAATGAAAAACATTTTTAGCAAAACTTGATATTGAGATTAACAGCATGATTTAGTGAGAACACTGTGCTACAGATTGTCAAAGAGCAATGCAGTCAGTATAAGAGTTTAAAGACCAAAAGTAGTATATGTGTTTACATTTACAAACTGAACTAGAGTGTAGAGCCACACTAGCCTTCAGCAGATAATAACTGTAGTTGAGATAGTAAGCTAGTTAAGGGTAAAATGTAAGGGAGTAGTAGGTGCCTTGGCTATGACAGGAGAAGATCCATTGTTTTGCTAGATGTTCCTTCAGGGAGTGTTTAAACTCATGTATGCTTGGATTTTTAGCTATAGGTGGAGGAAGTAAGTTCCAGAGTTTGACAATTTTATAGGAGTAGAGGGTGGTGCCTTGAGGGTTGTGGGGTTGAGTAGCCATTAACATTAGTTTATTTGAGGATCTTAGTGATCTAGAATTGCTGTTGTTTTGTATTAGGTTACTGAGTGCTGGGCAGTCGTTTGGTCTGTGGATTATTTTGTGGGCTATAGATAGTTGGTTTAGTGTTAGAAGGTTTGGGAGTTCTAACCATTTGAGTTGTGTGAGAACTGAGCAGTGATATGTTCTGTAAGGGGGCCTGTAGTGAATCTGGTTATTTTATAATAGAATGTTTCAAGATTATTTATGTCTACTTTGTGAATGTTTGTAAAAACTTGGGAGCCCTAGAGGAGGGTGGAAAGTAGTTGTGTGCGGGGAGTAGCTAGTCTGGCACTTTCTGTGAGGTAAGGTTTGATTCTATATAGGGTGCCTAGTTTGGAGTGGACTTTTTTGATAGTGAGGGAGACGTAGATATCAAATCTTAGGTTTTCATCAATTGTGACACCTAGAAGTTTGGTTTGGTTAGTGGGTTCTATTTTGGTACTGTTTGTGGACAGGATCAAAAGTGGGCTTAGACACGTTTTGGGTTTATTATAACTGAAGACAATTTACTTAGTTTTGTTAGGGTTTAGTATAAGTTGGTGGTTGGTGAGGTAGTTTTCCATATCCTGAAAAGATTTTTGCAGTTTTGTTTGTAGATCCAGTGGGGTGGGGGCTGAGTAGATTAGAGTAGAGTCATCTGCGTACTGGACTATGCAGGCTACTTGGGATGCAGAGCTGAGGTTGTTAGTAAAAACTGTAAAGAGAAGGGGGCCAAGTATGGATCCGTGGGGTACTCCAACAGTGATGGGTAGAAGGGAGACAGGGTGTTATCCCATTTGGTGGCTTGTTGCCGGTTAGAGAGATAACTGTGGAACCAGGACAGGGCTGATGTGTTGAGGCCATGGGGTGATAGTTTATTTAGTAGGATTTGGTGGGAGATGGTGTCAAAGGCTTTTGACATGTCTAAAAATATGGAGGAGACTATTTGGCCTCTGTTAATGAGACCTTGAATGGTGTTTGTGAATGACATTAGGGCAGTGGTGGTACTATGTTTAGGCCTGAATCCATGTTGAGTGGGGGAGAGGAGGTTGTGATTGAGGAGGTGGGTAAGGAGTTGGGAGTGTATGCTTTTCTCTAAGATTTTGGCTAGAGGGGCTACCTTTGTGTAGTGGAATGATGTGAGATCTCTTCCAAAGTTGGGGGACATAATTTTCCAAGATTAAGTGGTTGATCAGGATTGATATGGGATAGGTTATTGAGGGGGCTGCAATTTTAAGGAATTTGTTAGGTAGTTGGTCAACAGCTAGACAGCTGGGTTTGAGCTTGGAGATGAGTGATTTTATATAGCTAGTAAGGAATGCTGTGAAGGAGAAGGGTGCGGGGGAGTTGGAAGAGGGAAGGGGTACAGTGAGAGGTAGGTCAGTCTGATTACCTAGTAGTGATGTGATTGAGTTAGTAAAATGGGTATTAAATTGTGTGGCTATTGGGTCAGTAACCTTGATGGTGGTAGGTGTGGGGGCTGGAGTATGGCCTGGGTTGAGTAGTTTGTTAATGTTTTGCCAAAATTTCCTGGAGTTATATTGGTGGGGTTGTTCACATGAAAGGAAGTAGTTTTTCTTGTCTGTTTTTATATGTTTTTAGCCTGGTTATGGAGTTGCAGATATGTTGTGTGGATTGCTGTATTTTTGCTAGTATGGTATGCAGACCATGTTCTGTCTCTTTACTTCACCAGTGCTATGGTCTCTTTAGTTAGCCAAGGTATGGGCTTAGTTTTTGCTCTTATTTTTTCTTTGGCTGTTAGGTTGTTAAGTATATTAAGAAAGGTATTGTTGAAGTAAAGGGCTGCCTGATCTAGATGGAGGTATCTAAGAGGTGACCAGTTACTTTGCTGAAGTAAAAGGTTGAAAGTGGAAGGGGAGAAAGTTTTTTTTATTTGTGACATATTTATATATTATGTTAGTGTGTGTCTGTGCTCATTTTCTGTACAGGAAAGTAGATGAGTGGTCACTGAGCGCGTCTGGAAGGCAGCCTGATATGTAACCTAGATTGGGTTTGTTAGTATCAAATCCAGTGTGGACTGCTTTTTTGAGTGTTTGTCAAGGTAGGACAGGATATGGTTTGGGTGAAATTGAAAACATTTAAGAAATTGGATGGGCTGTTAGAGTTGCAGGAGTGCCAGTCAAGGTTGAAATCTGAACTAAAACCAGAGATAAGCCCCAAATCCAGGAGCCAGTAGGACAAGACTACCCAGAATAGAATAGTCAAAGGCACAGTCCAATGTTCAATCACTAAAAATGTTGCCGAGACCGGATAATCACCAGAAACACTTTATTCAAAAATAACCACAAGTGCTTTCATCTCTGTCAGTTCAGAGACTTTATCAAGATAAGAGACAGAACAGGAGCCACACAATATATAAACCCAAACCCAATTAACACCACTTGCAAGACTGTTAGATCAATTAGCCCTGCAGAAGCTTTATACATCACCATCTAAAACATTTATTTAAAAGGATTTTTCTCAAAACCGTCCCTACAAGATATAAAAAGTTGGTAAATTCATCAGTCAGTCCTCCTAATAAAGGCAAGCCTGGTGGTGTATGACAGTAAACCCACACAGAGAATATATATAATTAAAACTAGCACAACATAATAAGATAAGATGCTAAAAAAAGTAATAAAATACATTTAATACATCCAAATCACAAAAATAAAAATAAAAAATCACGAACAAACAAAAAAGGCAGTCATCTTTCCAGTGCCCTTAACCTTAGAAAACAAGCTAGAGAAAACATGTCATTCAAGCCTGGCCAACAAGTTGCATTCAGTCTTAACTGCTATAATGCCTCCATTTTTTCCAGTTGCAGGGACCATGGTCCCCCCTCAGATCCGCCCTTAACATGTCAATAATAACAGACCTGAATGAATGACCATCATGGTCAGTGCAGTGCCTAGCTAGAGCATTTGTTTTA
Organism: Protopterus annectens; assembly: GCF_019279795.1. Lineage (NCBI taxonomy): Eukaryota > Metazoa > Chordata > Ceratodontiformes > Protopteridae > Protopterus > Protopterus annectens. The sequence goes on from NC_056728.1 coordinate 1,824,886,967, forward strand.
TTTTTCAATCTAATGTCCCCCACATGTTCATATATTCTATTCCTGAGTTTCCTCTCAGATTTTCCTATATAGAAGCAGGGACATTGTATGCAGACAGGACAGTACACCACCCTCTCAGACTGATATGTAAACCTACCCTTAAGTCTAAGAAGCTGGCCATTAATGGTCACCATTGAGACATCCAAAATATATCCACAGTGGTTACAGGCCCCACATTTTCTCATAGTACCTTTTACAGGTTCACCCTTACAATTTTCAAGTAGGTTTTTCAAACATCCGCCCTTCCTATATACAATAACTGGGGTATTACTAATACATTTCCTCATCTCATCACAAGAGGACAAGATGACCCAGTTTTTAAAGAAAATATCTGTCAGAGCTGAAAGTTGTGACAAAGGCTGACCTAAAATGTCTGTCAGTCCCTACATCCGGTCTTCCACCATCAGCAGTACAATAAATTACCCCTGGAGGTTCAGTGCCAGAACCCATTGGTTCAAAACAGTCATAAGTTTCCTCGTCCCTGGATAGAATATCCCTTAGGATGATAGCTTCCTGTGTAAAGGTAGTAGACCCCCAAGAGAGTAGATTTTCAATTATGGGTAGGTTGTTGTCTTGGGGGATGTAGGTAGTTATGATAATAATAGTTTTGTTTGGGTTTATTACTAGTTGAGTTGTTAGGATTTCGGCATTGGGTAGGTCAGGAGGGGCACGGTTCACTAGTTCTACTTTGATTGTGTCTTTATACATGATGGCGACACTACCTCCCCTTTTGTTTGGTCTATCGTGTCTAATTATGCTGTATCCATTTGTAATAATTTCATTGTCCTTAATATGGGGTTTTAACCAGGCAGAGGTTAAAATTTATGAAGAGTAGGTCAGTTGTTGGTTTTAGGAAGTGGGAGGAGAGGGTGGTGGTTAGTGGTATGTTGTCTAGAGGTAGGTGCAGAGTAGGGAGGGGAAGAAACTGGGTGGGGAAGGGTTTGAGTGTTTGGCCCTGGGTTGGGATGGATGTCAGCCTGGAGCTTAATTTGTGTTATGTAGTATAGAATGAGGTGTTTGATTTTACTGCTACATTTTACATATTTATGAGTTGTGGTATAACTACTGCGTGTGGGCAATTGTTTGAAAGGTAGGAGGAGTAAGGTAGTTGAGTTGTAGAGCTGGGAGCTAATTGCAGCATAGGTGTGGGTATGACTGTTGGTGGAGGGTAAAGGGAGAGCAGGTGAGTGAAGGTGACTGATGTATGAGTGGAGAGAGGTAGAGTTATGCAAGAGGTACAGAAGGTAGAGTATAAGAGTATTGGATAGCAAGGAGATGAGTTGAGACATAGTGGATGTGGTGTGGAGGTGCAGGTGAGGGGGAGGAGATTGAGAGAAATGGATGATAGGCTGGAGATAGAAGGGGTGTCATCAGGTTAAGTATAAAAGTAATGAAACAGGAGGTGGGTGGGAATGGGGGTAGGGGAGCAAAGAGAGCCTGAGTGTAGCAAGGACGAATGAAGCGGGGCTAGCCCCAGTAAGAGTGCATGCCAACAGAGACTATCAGGTGTTCTGACCCAGTTAGAGGATGATACCTTTGATGGTAAGGTACAGTTTCAAAAAAGAAAAAAACTTTACTGCTTATTTAAATTATAGAGGCTGTTGCTACAACTGCAGGAGTTCATAGCACTGTCTTATTAAGTTGTTTGGTGTAGCCTAATTGAAGGAGACCTACTAGCATTGGGTATGCATTTATAGCATTTCAAATTCTACAACTTGTAGCTATGTAAAAACAATGCTCAACTGTGTGAAATACAGGTCCATTGCAAAAAAGCCAATAGGGGCTGAGTGAAATTGGTAGGCAACAAGTAAAATGGGTGATATGTGAGGTAAAAAGATGAAGGATAAAAAGGGGGGAACTGAGGGATAAACAGCAGGGCATCTCAGCCAGCATGCTCACCCTAGAGGGTACAGTAAGTACAATGGCTAGTGCAATGTCTAACAACACAGGCAGATAGTTTGTAATTTCACTGGGCAGATTCAGTTTTTTTTAGCACTGAGATCTGCAGTAACAACTGTCCAGATATGGTGTTGAAAGGTTGACTGTGGAGACACAGTTAGTTTGTAATGTCGCTGGGCAGATTCAGGTTTTATTTTTAGCATGGAGGAATGGAAAGGAAAGAAGTCTGTGTCACAATGTGAATGAAACAAGAAAATGAGAACAATCCCCTTCACAAGTGCAGATTAAAAATTTTCTTATAAAAAAAATTAGTGAACAGTTGGATTCTCCCTCAACCCCAAAGCAAATTCCAATGTTTCTATGTGACTGTAGTCTGACTCACACTTATCATTGGCTCTATGTGTATGTATTTTAGACATCTTAATTATATGCATATAAAGATATAATGACACTTACTTTGTGCATGCCTGAAAGGACTGCTTGTGAGACTCTGGGTGTATTGTCCACATCTGCAGCAACATCAAGGATTCTAGTGGAATCCTCTGCCGAGCTGTCTGCATCACTGACAGTGGACAGGAATTCCACTGTTTCAGATAGTAGTTGTTTGGTAGCAGGGCCACCCCCTGTAACCACCTGCTCCCATACAATTGTAGCAACCCTAAGGCAGGCAGAGGTTATTATGTCACTTGGTGGTGTCATATTTGAGAATAAGTTCTCCCATCCCCTCCAACTGCATTAATATCATCAACCACCTACTGCCATATCCTGTCAGGCAGACTGGTCACCTCTACCTCTATCTCTCCCTAACAGAAAAACTCCATGGTGATGCAATGCCTGGATAATGACCTCATTTCTGCATCACTATATAGTGGCTTATAGGATACAGATTTATTTTTGTGTGTCATATCCCTGTAAGAGATAAAACAGAAAACAGATACAAAATTAAATATATAATGACAAGACAACACACAGATAGGATGGCTGTAAGCTCAACTATGTGTGACTGCATGCATTCAACATGCATACAATTTGAACATGTTCAATGATGACTTTGACTACACCCAAATCTCCACTCCAAAAAAGAAGTAGATTTAACACTGAAATATCAACCTAGATCTTATAACACTTGTGTAATGGAGATAATGCCAGTTTAACTGTGCAATACATTGCAATACTAACAATAACAATTATAAATGTAGCATTAGAAAAGTAACACCAAACTGATATATCTGCTGTAACCACTCCTGTGGAGACTGGTCAGTTAGAAATCAATAAACAAAACACATTTTCTTGCTCTGCTAACAGATGTAAAATGCCAGACCTTCCTACATAGTTGCAATGCAATCATCTTCAATAACTCTGCAAACTTCAAATGACATACAAATTTAAAAATTGTCATGTCGCATTCAGTAGCATAATTTTAGAAATGCAGACATGGCTGTGCCAAAAGAAAGGGATAAAAGAATAAAAATGTAAGAACAAAAATGTGCTTTTCAGTGGTCACTGACTTCACCTTTTAATGTTAAACTAAAAGCATTATTTAAGAAATAGCAACATACCTTTACAATATGGCACAGTAAAAAATAGATAATTCTTCTAAAAAGTTGTTTTTATTCCTAGCAGTATCGAGCTCTGTGGTTCAAAACAGTCTCCCCACTACAATACAAGGGCAATAGCTACACAATTATCTTTATATAGTACAGAGTCAGCACTGTGAGTACACAAATGAGGTGTGAAATCATTAACATTTCTGACTATCAAAAACTGCACTGAGTATGGAATGTAAACATGGCGTAAGGACCTACACAATTATATGCACTTGCCCTAGTAATGCAAGAATAAGCACTGAGAACTGTTCCTGTTAATGGCTTCCAGGTGTTTATGATTACTTTAACTGCAGGAATAATCAGCTTTCACAGCCTCCCCTCTTTGATGTACACCTACTGAGGGTGTGCCAGGGAGAAGAGACTTGCCTAAAAGGCTGAAAGTACATTGAGTGATTTAGAATAGCAAAAGTCCTAACATTCAAATCTTGGCTTTAATGACCATAGTTACTGTACCTTAGTAAGAAATGTTGTTCATATTAACGAGATCACTGTAAGTACTAGTAAATATAACATATAGCAATAAAACATTGATTTACTAGATTATTATGTAAGCATAGATAATGTAATGAGGCACTATATAGAAAGAAAAGGATACACCTATATTGTTTGCAGTCTTAGTTTAATATAGTGTGAGTACATGGCTATGCTAACTCTTTGTAATACCAATCATTCAGATATTCACTGTCAAATGTGAAAGGACAACTTTCATAATTTGTTTCCGTTGCACTTTCAATGTGACTTAATACATCACATTATCATTACATCTAAACTATTTTTTACTTTACTAATATATGTCTTTGCTTGTGACAACACTGGGAAATACTCTGAAATGATTGCTTCCAATACCCTTGTTTGAGGGTTGAAATCCATACAGGTCCTTGTTGCAACATAACACATTTGGTTAAACATGTAAAATGTACATTTAAAGTTTTTGAACTACTTATTTTTTCTTCATAGGTTCATAGGTGTGTACTAGGCTAATGGCCCTGGAGCCTTTACAACCTAACCCATAGGATCACCCTGGCATCGTGCCACCCGACCTTAGTTCCCAGTGCCTCTGTCGAGTAAAGCCAGTGGAGTGATCCCTGGGGTGAATTTTCTATTTTCCATCCACTCATCAAGATTTCTCTTGAAGAGGGCCAGTGAGGTACTCTGCTTGACATGTATGGGAAGTCTCTTCCATAGCATGGGCAGTCTCTGGGTTATGAACCTGTCCCTCCAGCATGTTTTGTTGATTGTGGTAATGAGGTTGAGGTCTCTGGAGCGTGTGGTGTGGAGGGATTGAGATTTCTTTATATGTAGCATTTCTAGCAGAGCAGGGCCAGACATGACTTTGTAAGTCAAGCAGAGATCGCCTCTAAGTATGCAATATGAGACAGAGAATAGTTGGAGTTTTTTAAGTCTGTCCATACAGGACAAATGTTTAAGGCCTAGGATCCTCATTGTGAGGTAATTTTGTGGCCTCTCCAGTTGTTGCGGGTGTTTAGTGAGGTACATGCCAAATGGGGCATTGTACTCAATGATTGGCCAAATGAGGGAAGAGTAGAGCGAGACAATGACCTCTTTCTTCCTGGATGCAAAACCTTTAGTAATGAGATGTGCCACATAGAAGGACTTTCTGACCACAGTGGCAATGTGGTGGTCAAAAGAGAGGTTGCTGTCAACCTGTGTTCCCAGATATCTTATAATGCCTTCTGTGTTCAGTGGACTACCATTGATGTGATAATTCATGGGAACCGGGGTTTTCCCAAAGGGGATGATGACACTTTTTTTGCCATTGAGCTTAAGACCATGGTTCTGACACCAGTCGGTCTCAGTGAGGCCTTTCTGTAGGATGTCAACATCACTTGGGGAGTTAATAATAGCCCCCAACTTGCAATCATCTGCAAACTTTGTCAGCCAGAGTCCCTTTGTGTTGGCCTGGACTTCAGAGAAGTAGATACCAAACAGGAGAGGTCCAAGGATCAAACTCCGTGGGACTCCACTTGTGACTGGTCAGCAGTCTGACTTGGAGTCAGCTACTTTTACGCTGTGGGTTCTACCAGTGAGCCAGTTTGCAACCCACCTAGTGATATAGGGGTTGATGCCTAGCTTAGTGAGTTTTTCTATGATTCCTGAGTGGGGAATAGTATCTACGGCCTTGGCCAGATCAAGGTAGGCTGTATGAACCACCTTGCCTTCATGCACAGCTCTGGTGACTGACTCAAAGAAGTTGACCAAGTTGAGCAGGCATGATCTACCCTTCACAAAACCAAACTGTGTGGGATCCAGAGTTTGGAGACTCCCTATATCCTTGTTTATTAGGTCCATGATGATGCGTTCCATAGCTTTGCATATCAGACTTGTCAGGCTAATGGGGTGATAGTTCCCAGGGTCTGTAGTCACTCCTGCTTTGTGGAGAGGGATGACTGTAGCAGTCCACCATTCAGTAGGGACAAAGTTTGAGGTGAGGCTGTGATCGAACAGGGCATACAGGTGAGGTGCCAGTCCACTCTGCAGTTCATGTAGAAAACAGCCAGGGATATTGTCAGGTCCCATAGAAGCTGTATTTTTGGCCTTGGGCAATGCTGTTTTAACCTGTGCAGTAGAAACACTGGGTGCCTGGCAATCTACTGGTATTGTGACTGATTCTTTGGTGGGGGTAAAGATGGCACTGAATCTGTCTGCCAGTATATTGGCAATATCTGTTGGCTCGGTATAGGAGGTACCATTGTGTAGTAGCTCAGAGCAAATCTGGGTATTGCCATAGAGATTCTTTACATAACTATAGAAGGTCTTGTGGTTGTCTTTAATATCTGCTGAAATTCTGTTTTCATAGCTAGCTTTAAAGGATTTGATGAGGGATCTCAACTTTTTGTTGAGGCTGATAAGGGAGTTTTTCCAGTCTTGGGACTTCACCTTATTCCACATCAGTTTCCTCCTTCTGTTGTAGAGTTTGTTTATGGCAGGAGACCACCAGATTGGCTTCCTTTTTTTTGGAGGAGAGCGTCTTGGTTCTGTTGGGTATGGCAAGATCCATGCATTTGTGTATGTGTTTGTACAGTGCATTGGTGTATGATTCAGTGATCATGCAAGTATTCTCCATTTGCACGGGTGCCGTGAAGTTAGCCACCTAGGAGCCCAAAGTTAGCTTTGGAGAAGTTTTTCATGGTGGTTACCTTTGCGGGAGGGGTGGGAGGGCTGTATCATTTGTGTGCAGTTTGGCATTGTGCAACATTGACTTGCACTGTTCAATAGCACTGAACTCCATTTCACTGCCCAAGGTGAAAAATAACAAATTTTATTTGGACTGCCATCAACAGTGCAATGAAGACGAACACTATTGCACTTTATTCAGCAGTCTGAACAGTACTGATTAAGTTAATTAACATTGTCACACTCCGATCTCTGTGGCATAATGTGTAAAGGTATTCGGCTTTGAGAAACAATACAGGTGATTCAGGGATCAAAACCTGTTCCCAGATCATCTGCATGAGGGAGTTCATGCTATATCTTGACACTCATTTTGTTGCATGAATATGCTGATGGGAGGAACTCAAGTAAGGTCAGTACTGGCTAAAAGTGAGAGACAGATTAATCATTTGGAATGACATAAATATTCATTGTGTGTGTGTGTGTGTGTGTGTGTGTGTGTGTGTGTGTGTGTGTGTGTGTGTGTGTGTGTGTGTGTGTGTGTGTGTGTGTATGTGTGTGTGTGTGCATGTGTGTGTGCTGTGTGAACAATGAAAGCACTTCTGCTGTTCCATGTGCCCTTCTCCATTATCATGGAATTAGCTAAAGTTCTGATATTGAGACACACATGACAGTACTGATGTGGCAATGAGATGTGAGATAGCTGAATGTATCACTGTAATACATTACTAGCTGTGCTCATTGCTACATATACAGTATGATTCATTTCATGCGTCTTCAAGTTGTTACTCCCCAAAAACTGTTTGAATGCTTCTGATAAATATTGCTTTGTGCATTTGCACACCACTTGGCAACATGAAAGTCACTTTTCCAGCTTTAGGAAAAAAGTGAAAAATTTAGTTTAGGCTGCCTTAGGTGGCACAAACCAGCCCAGCAGCATTGCACAGCCATCAGCACCCAGGATAGTACACAGGGAAGAAAATACACCTGTCAGTTAACTTTCTGTGTGGCACAAGGTGCACATGCAGTGAGCTAAGAGATAAAAGACATCTGATTTATGGTTCAGATCCACTTAAGTGATACTTTTACAGAAGGTTGTCTGAATACATATTTTATGACATACTGTGATACCATTGTGTTGTTTAAAAATGAGCACTATTGCTAACAACATATGATCATTAGTCTGACCACTTTCACATTATTTGTCATTAACTACAAGTCTGATAATGTGTTCTACAAAGTACTTGTTTAATGTTGCAAGATGTGAGAAGAAAGAATTCTTTACTTGAATCATTTCAATTTGTCATGGGTTATTGCTATATATACCCATGTATTGCATTTCATTTACTTGCTGTATTGTTCTCTATCATATATTCATTTTTGAATGTTTCTAATAACTTTTCCACTTGCTATCCACTCAGCAGCTTGCAAACAGGGTTTACTACCTAAGAAAAATTGAAAGTTTTAATTTAGATCAAATATGCCTGTCATCATTGCATGGCGCTCTGCAACAGTAATACTTACTTCATAAAATGCACCTGACAGATGTCAAACTCTGTGGTAAAAGGTATAAAATAAAGTAAATGAAATGTAAGAAAGCATATGAAGCATTACTCAAATCCTGTATAGAGATCACATTTCAATATGCAATGCATTATGCCATTTTTTTCTACTTTTAAGGGTAATTTGTTCTTCACTTGCCAGTGCACAAACACGGTTCACTACCTAAGGGAAAAAATGAAAAATTTAGTTTAAGCTGCCTTGGGTAGTGGAAAAAACACTTGACAACACTGAGCTTTCCTTAGCCCTCTGAACTGTAATGAAAAGAGAAATTCCTCCTTTCATAGAGCTATCTGTAGGCACAATTTGTAAGGTCTGTGACTTTAGATAAAGAACACTGCTGATTAAGAGTTCAAGTCCAGATATAAAATACTTTTTACAAAGGGAGTAAAGAATCCTATTTCTCATAATATTTTGATCAGGACTGTAACAGTAAAGAAAACTGATAATGTTTAACCTGTTTTTGTAAGCAATGTATCTGTAACCCTTACATATAAAACATTTCTGTTTAGAATATATCATTAATGTTTCACATCTAATCTCATGCTGATGTGTGTCCAAGTTCCTGCACATGACAATGATTATATTTAAGATAAAATTCACTTGCATATGTTGGATGGGCACAATACATTTGGTATAATCATCATGACTAATCACATAGCCCAGCTATTATTTAGGACAGTTATGTCTTGTGAAGTATGCATGTTACATAAATCAACCTGTATTAATCAACACATTCAGCTCATCCATATGAAATATATTTACATATAGAAATAATGACTTTTACATATAAATGGATTCCAACAAAGAACTGTGACCACACACATATAGGCCTCTCTGAACTGTATCTCCATTCATTCTGAAATTACTATATGTCTAATTTCCATGAGACAATGGTAGTTAACAAAGCATCTTACAATTTTTGCATCCTTTATCCCATGGGCTCAGTTCTCATCTGCTACAATAATACTTCAACCTTGTGTAAACCCCAGCATAACAATATGGCATAATTTATCATTTTCTCCATCCTGTGTGAAAGTCTTAAAACTATGCCATTAAGCATTCCGTTGTTGAATATTGGAACCTGTGTTAATGGGCTGAGCATCACATGTGGCAAAGCTCAATGCCATGTTTCAAACCTATACTGCTATGTAATGTAAGTAGTGCCAATATGTCTGCCAAGGAGTCCATCTGTTTTCAGTTGAACAAATGCAGTTGGCAAGGCAGTGCATCTTTGCATACAACCATGAGATCTGAACTGAGCACCAATTCAGACATATTTTGTTAGCTTGACTTTAGCAGACATGGCTGGTGAGGGAGAGGATGGTACTAAATTTGAAGCACAAAGGTGGGGTGGATTTTTGTGTCACTCTTCATGTTGTGCTACAACCATAGACTGCTGCAGGGGGATTATACCATATCTCAGTATAAGGCTGAAGCTTGGAATAGCTTAGCCAAGGCTGTCTCCAGTGCAACAGATATTCCACACACTGGTAAACAATGTCATCACAACTGTAGTGAACTTATGAAGTACAAACAGGACTCCCTAAGCCAATGGAAAGGTGAATTTAGGATTCGAAACACCCCCCCCCCCCCCAGTTGTCTTAGCATACTGAACCGTAATCTGTCTATTATATGGCATTAATGATCTATCCAGCCAGCACAGCATTCATTATGATTTAATATATATTTCTTTTCTGTACTTTTTGTACTGTACAGCTGAACAGGTGATAGCTGTAAACCATGAAGTGCACCAGGACAGATGAACTCACCTCAGAGAGGCACAGGGTAAATATGACTCAGGTAGAAATGCAAGCTATAACGTTATTTTCATTCCCTCAAGCAATAGCATCTTGAGCAGACATACATCAACCTTCAACTCAAGCATGCATGCCTTCCCAATAACTCTTGCTGCTTGCGTTAGGCAGTGAGAATACCAGCTTAACTGTGTGTGAGTTCAGTACCCAGAAACAGCAGTTACTTGCTATTAGTGTATATGTATTTATAAAATATTAATAGCCATTTGTCAGGATGAATAAAATTATGGTAACTGCAATCATTAAAATAGATTGCACATTTCTTATCTGTCATAGGGGAAAAAGGCTGATGCTTCTTATAGCATAGCAATGAGATATGTTTATTTTATAATGCATAAATACCTTTCCATCATATATGGATGTGGCACAGGTGTACTTTTGAACATCTTTGTAAGGATTTTTAGGACTTTTTGGTTAAACTCAGGGGAATAAGCTTCTCAGAAGACATACTTTATCTCACCACTGATGTAGTTAATTTGTTCAACATCATTCCCCACAATGTGGGACTAGAATGGTTCTACAAATTTTTAGTGTAATTCACTCACCTTTCAAATAATAAAATCAACACCTTAGCTACTTTGATGGAAATTGTTCTAAAGAACAAGTTCGTCTTTTTTTGAAGGACACTATTTTCATCAGACCAAAGGAGTAACTATAGGGGCTATGTGTATCCTCATTTATGCAAACATTGTCATGCTCCAATGGGAGAAAAAAAATTATATTTAATCACTTTTGGCCACCCCTTGGATGATTTATGTCCAATTTTTGGACAACATTTTTATTGCATGGAAAAAAACACCAGTGATGTTTATAGGTTTATTGATTACACGAACACCACAAACACAGTTTTTGAAGTTTACTTTTACATTTGACCCTAGCAAAATCATTAGATAGTGAGATAATTAAAGATATGGCCAACCACAGAAGTATGAGCAACATTTACAGAAAGCCCACATATTCTAATGGGCTTTTGTATTATACAAGGTGTCACCCTGAACACCAAACAATAAGTTTAGTTAAGAGCAATACATCAGATTAGCGAGAATGGTTTCTGACCAAGACTGTTAAGAAATGTGATAAATTGACTCACATGTTCCTCACAAGAGGTTACCCCATAGTTTAAAACATTTAATGAAGTGGCCCTGAAAAGAAAATAAGGGTGTTGCAACCCCTTTTATTGTATGACATTGTCCTGACCAACCTAAATTTGAACAGGGATCCTAAGAATGAAGACCCTGAATTGTTTTTGCATTCATTTATTACTACCTTTACGACTGACCACTTTAGTATTAGGAACATTTTGGAAAAGAGCTGGGAAGTATTTTCATGTTTTGACAATTTTAGTACAATGTTGTACTTGTACGATGTAAAAAGAAAAAACTATGAACAATTCTTTGTATAAACATATTTTAAATTACCCTACACATAGTTTTTTTATTTTCTGGGCTGGACAAAGTGACAAAAGATCCTCGAGGTGGTCATTGGACTGATCTGATTGAATTGAAAGAACTGGTGTGGCAAATTAAACTAAATGCATGTGTTTTCCCTGGACTTAATGAAAGTCTATTGATAGCAGGTGTCCTTAGGTTACAGTCTTATTTGATTCGAGATTTTATGAGTATAGTAAATTATGATGAAACATATGTTATTTTTAAGGAAAGTAGTACTAAGCATAGACAATTTTATTCAGTATTAATTGATGTCTTAGTTTTTTAAATGCGTCAGTGACTATTTAATATATGAATTATTATTAGTTTTTTTTATTATGTGACTTTGTGAGAGATCTTTAAATTTGGTATGTGACATAGTTTTCAATGATTAAGAAGACAAATTGTTATATACTGACAAAAGCACTTAATCATTTGGAAATTAGTAATAAACCTATTTTAAGAGTTACGCATGGTCACTGTTCCTTCCTTTGACTGGGATTTTGTGGTTTTAAGTCTTTTACCATTGGCTCCTGGTTTTGTTCAGCAGGTGTATTAGACTTTCACAACTATTACAAATAAAGTACTTCTAGCATCAAATTCAAACATTTAGAAACACAAGTTTCTGGGTTTATGGAAAACTCAAGGAATGAAGTAAAAACAACTAGTTCACCCCCAACATAAGAAGTCAGTGAAGAAGCTAGTCATGTTTTCACTCATAATTCGTAAGCATCGGTAGTACTAATTGGAGTACCTACAGCTGCTTCTTCTTCTTTCGACTTTTCCTGGTTAGGGATCGCCACAGCAGATCACCTATCCGCTCATGATTGGCAGTAGAGTTCTACTGTGTCGAGTTGCCAACCCAGTGCCCAACCTTCCACAGAAGGAACACACACATGCACGCACTCACACCTAGGGCCAATTTAGAGTGTCCAATCCACCTACAGCATGTCTTTGGGATGTGGGAGGAAACCAAAGCACCCAGATGAAACCCACACGACCACAGGAAGGACATGCAGACTCCGCACAGAAAGCACCCCAGCCGAGGATCAAACTGGAGAATCTCTTGCTGTGAGGTGACAACGCTAACTGCTGCACTACCATGGCCACCCTTATTGGAGTACCTACAGCAATGGGCAAAAAACAGTGTGAAGCATATAAATTGCAGGAGAAAGAAAGTATAATAGTATTTGTAGTGTGGTCATGATGTCAGAATATAAATGATCTATTCTTAATATGTTATTAAATGAAAATATGTTTTGACCTCCCGGATAAAGATAATCTAGAGAGTTTTATCAGAGTAAGACATAATGCAGTGGTGTAAAATCAGTTCAACCTAGATGTCTCTTTATGTAAAATCTATACATGTTAGCATGTGTTACATTAGTCGTACAGACTACCTTGCATATAATGTAAATAACATAGTACACCATTAAAGGCTATGTTAGTTGTATGTTCAAAATGATGTATGCAACCTGTTTGCTAATGCTATTTGCGAGGATCGGAGAAGAGGTAGAGGGAGGTGATGTTCAGTAGGTGAGGAATGAATGAGAGAAGAAACAGAAATATGAAAAGTTAAATAAGAGTTGATATTAAATGGAAACATTGCATAATCAATTTCTTTTTCTTGGAACAGGTTGGTTGCTAGAGGGTGGTGATGCAAAAAGGCTCAACACAATAAGAAGAGCATATGGAGACATATTTCCTAATCTGTAACCTCTGTATGAGTGGAAAGAGAGAGAGAGAGAGAGAGAGAGAGATGAAGCCTTACTTTATTTTTGTAGTTTGAAACTGCTCTTGTTGACTGCATTTACCAACAGTTCTTTTAAGGATTGGGAGGTCCTCCTATGTGCAGGAACTGTAGGCATGGTTGCAGTTATAAATTGCACGTTATATTCCAGGATAGTGTTTTTTCTGTAGTCTCCAAATCAAATTGTTTTCTTATATATCATATAAGCTGTTAATTGTTTCCAATAGTATTTAAATAGCTACATATTCATGTAGTCCACAATCACTCTTTGTGACTTTAACTATGTTTTGTAAACTTGGCATTCTAGTATTTATTTATTTATTTATTTATTCATTTATTTATTTATTTATTTATTTATTTATTCAACCATTTAATTGTTTGTTTATTTATTGACATTTGATTATCTGACGTCTGACTGGGTAGGAGCCAATTTTCAGTGAAGGCCCAGTGAGAAAAGTTCCAAAGTATTACAAAACATTTTAAGAACAATAATCTTATAGTCTTTAAAAATCATGCAAAAAAACTACAGTTTAAATAATTATGTCAAATTAGACATAATATGAAAACATTAGATAAGAATAGATACAAGTTATATGACAATGATTTAAAATTTAGAGAAATTTTAGCCAGTTTATAGAGAAATTAAAGGTAAATTAGTATAATGCAAACAAGAACTGCAATATGAAGTAGAGAAAAGCAGACTTATGATATATTTTGAGAGAAAGCCAGGGGAGAAAATTTGACAGACATAAGTAAGTGAGTGAAGAAGGGAGAGTAAGGAGATGTAAGGTATGAATATGTACTTGTTCACATTTAGGGATATAGTTTGTCTTGGTATTGAGCAAGAACAGAACCAGCTTTTGTGAGGTAAACACCTTAACCATTAAATGAAGCCCAAACCTAGGAAGTCTTTCAGAATGGTTTTGAAAGATGGGAGAGAGGGAATTGAGCTGATGACTAGAGATAACGAATTCCAGGCTGGATCTACTTTGGGAGCTCAAAGTTTCAAAACGTCAAACTGCAAATGGTCAAGACCACATGATCAAAGTTTTGAAAACTTGAAATTATAATAAATAAATAAATAAAAAACATTTTTTTTTTACATTTTGGCAGTCCCCCCTGCACCTCCCCCCCCCCTGCTAAATAGATATACCAAGTCTGAGATGCATTACAGTGAGGAAAATGGTACATTTCCCATTCTGCACTGTACAGGGATCTCCATTCAAAATGTTTGAAGTTATAAAACTTTCATCCTATGCTCTTGACCATTTGCAGTTCGACGTTTTGAAAATTTAATACAAATATCAAAGAACATAATATTGTTTCAGAATCCCCCAAAACAGGTTTTATTTAATAAAGTACAGGAAAGGTAAAAGCACAATATGTGCCACTTTTAACTTTTCACTAAAGTAAATATGACAGGAAAGACATGGAAAGAAAAACGTTAATACATATCTAAACACAAGAGTGAAGAATCCTTAACTACAGAAGAAAGTGTCTTCGATCTAAGCAATAATGAACAATGTGCATCTAGTATGACAGTGATTCAAAACCAGCAATTAATATATTACAAGATATACATACTATTAACAATAAAAATGTTGGTATATCTAGTCTGTATTGCAACTTTACCATGTTGACCATGCTGAGTTATTTAAAGTGGACTGATAAACAATTTCTGGAAGTTTATGGTGAATATGAAATAGGAAACAGAGTAATTAACTTTCTGAATCAGCACTCTAACAGCATTGAATTTAATACTGATACCAGGATGCCTAATAATCACAAAAGTTTACTATCAAATGACTGAAATCAAAAGACTGAATCCCAAAAAGACTGAAAAGTCAAAATATTGAATGATGGAATTTCCCCTTCTCTACTGTTGTGCGATCTTGGAATTGGTATATATATTTAGCAGGAGGTATGGGGGCACAGCCCCCCACATAAGGGGAGCAGAGGGGCTTGCTCCTTGCATTAAAAATGTATTCAGTATTTTGAATTGTCAGTCTTTTTGGGATTCAGTCTTTTGATTTTCAGTAATTTTATAGTAAATCAATCACAAATCCCCTCAGTTACCCAGAACAGTGCTGTACCTGGAAATAGTCATTATAAATACTAAGAGCTCAAAAACAAAATTAGAATAGCGTCCTTTAATGTACTAAATCATTTAACATGCTTATCTCCTTGTAATAACACACTTTATTGTACTTCTTAAGCTGCTATACCTATTTCTAATTAGCACAATCAAATTACTATTCCATCACTACTTCTCTACTAACACTTAAACTTGTTTATCCCCTCTAATATCCCCCTCTGTTATGTTTTTTTTAATTAGTCCTACCTATCTAATATACTACTCTTCTAGCCATAAATTCTCAATAAAATGCTTGTTTATTAATATTTGCAAATATCAATACAAATTTTATTATACTAACTAGTATGCTATGTATTCACTGAAAGAGCATTATAAAATTGTTATTGCAAATATTGATTGCATAAAATATCATACCTTGGAGATTTTTCACCTGGGCCTCCGCTGCAAAAGGTCACTTGTGTTCAGTCAAACTTTCCCAGTAAACAAATGTCAGTACATAAAACAAATATGAAAAATGCTATTCTTATGGTACATGAAGAAGCTGAAGGTGAATTTCAGTAGCTTATCGTAGGGAAGATTCTCCTGTCTACCAATAGTGTGATTATACACATACCAAGG
This sequence comes from Protopterus annectens, assembly GCF_019279795.1. Classification (NCBI taxonomy): domain Eukaryota; kingdom Metazoa; phylum Chordata; order Ceratodontiformes; family Protopteridae; genus Protopterus; species Protopterus annectens. Next base: position 1,824,902,911 of record NC_056728.1, read on the forward strand.
TCTGTATTTTTAATACTTGGCTACATTATCTTAATCTGGTTTTCTAACATCAGATTAATAATCTACTAGTAGGACTGTGTGCATGATTTAAGAATATATGCTCTTGACAGGCTACATATAAGCAAATATGGATATGGATTTGTCTCTAGTAAAATAATTGGAAGTTATTAGACATTACGGAAAGAAAAGGGAGAAACCCGTCAGTATTACAAGTGGGCTTGATTGTTTTCTGAGGTATTACTGTAATGCCAAGAGTTTAGATAATAAGCATCAAGAACTCAAAACTTTACTTCAAATTGAAAATCATAACATTGCGGCCATCACTGAGGCCTGGAATACTAGTGATATGTGTTTTCATGGTTACTTTAAATATGAGTGTTTACGAGAAGGATCAGGGGAGTGCTTGCTGTTAACTCTTGACAGTATAAAATATTTTCTTGTTTTAGCTAATACTAAATTTTCACGTTTATCTGTTGATATTTATGATGTTTTCTTAGACCCCCCTAAGGATCCTATTAAGTTACTGTAGTCCCAGTCTTGATAAAACATCTCACTAGGATTTTCTTAGTAATTTAGATGAGATCACATTAGAGTTTTTAATTATCCTGACATTAATTTAAATATTTTCTTTGCTAAAAGTAGTTATTCGAGATAGTTTTTAAGTATACTTTTATTTCACAGTCTATAAGAACTAGTGCACAAGAGCTCTAGAGGTAATGGCATTTTAGATATTACAGCAACAAATTTAGCCAACAAAGTCTATGGTGTTTCCATAGTCCCATCCTTAACTACATCGGATCATCACTCTATTATTTTTTTACTATCTAGTTTTCATGATAGCACACAAAATTTCAATAAATATAATTTTAATAAAGTTAATTATAATGTAGTACATCAGTTACTGCATAATGTTGACTGTCCATCTGAAAGCATTTGCTCTGACAGTGATTATGACTGCCATAAATTTGAGCATATACTGAAGCAGAGTATAGAACTCACTGCTAATTTCAAGCTGATTAGTTGTAAAACTCCTCTCCCTTATTAATGATCCTCTAAACTGAAATGATTATATAAAATAATTTTCAGAATTTACAAGAAATTTCCTTACAGTTATAACAGAAAGAGATTAAATTAGGTAAGCAAATGTCTAATACAAATACAAGCTGTCAAACCTCTCTTATTAAAAAAAATGCTAAATACTCATCCAACATGAAAAATTACTGCAGGTATATTAATTAAACGTCTAGACAACACCATATTATTTCACTGACTAAAGTAAATGACACCTTACAAATGATCCTAAGTTGATACAATGTCACTCGTCTTGTGTTTAAAAGATCTTAAGTTAATAGCTAATGAATGTAACAAATCATTGGTAAAGGAATATAGCATCAATAAGCAAGATCATAGTTATGATAAAAGTTGACCCAGCTTCTTCAGGTCCCATTTTCAGTAATGACATCATAATAAAAGTACTATATGAAACTAAAAAAAATCAACATCCATCGGGCCTGGTATGATTTTGGCGATAGTTATAAGTTATATAAAGGATATCATTGCTGAAAGGTGAGTCTGATGTTTAACAGCTTGTTATACTCTGAAACACTTCCCATTTCTGGGAAAATGTCCTATGTCACTTCACTTTATAAAAAGTGTAGCAGAGACAATGTGAAAAATTATTGACATGTATGTCCCATCTATTATGGGTAATTGTTTTGAGAAGTGCATTTCTAAACTTATATGCAGTAATAGTAATCTTGAGATGTTAGACCTATTTCAACATGGGTTTTTAAAGGGTAAATATACCCTGACAAATCTCATGTGATTTTATGAAAGCACATCTCAGACATTAGATGTAGGAATCTCATCAGGTGTAGTGTACTTGGACATGGTGAAGGTATTTGATTTTCTTCCCCATCTGGGAATATTCAGTGCTATAACTAAAGTTGACACTAATCCCTACATTAGGAGATGGATCATATCTTAGTTTGCTGTTAGACCGCAATCAGTTATAATTCAAGGTAAAAATGTTGTCCATTTTGTTCAACATTGTCGTAACAACTTTCCCTAGGAACAGTCACTGGTGGATTAACAAATATGCGAATGACGTAAAGATTGTTGTTTTTTTATCTCTAATGACAATGATGTATTAACTATTAATAACTACCCATTAGCCTCTGGGCTGAGTCTATTCTTCTAAAATTTAGTAGAGAAAAATGTTTGGCAATGTACTTAAATGAATCACCAGATATACCTCTCCTCATTTATTCGGAATGTTGTTGAGAGTTATAAAGAGCTGGGAATGCTGATCACTAATAATTTTAAACATGTGGATGTGATTAAATGAGGAACTATGTGACAGAGCAATGTAAAAGAATTTTGATACTAGGGGTAGTAATTGTCTGACTGATTTATTGTGCATACATATATCAAATTTCAGAGTACACTCTACAGCAAATGTTTTTGCATTTACAACAAGAGAATTCTGCAAAGTGTACAAAGATATTTCACAAAGAGCATCAATAGTGTCAAACATCTGTGCTATAAAGAAATATATAAAATATTAGATCTTTACTCATTACACTTCTTCTACATTCAGGGCAAAATTTTGTTGGCCTATAAAGTATTTCAAGATTCTTTTCTACAGGAGTGTTTTTTACATACAATTAAACCAAAAACTTTATTACTGTGAAAATTCCAGCATTATGGAATAAAATTCCTGTAAGGATTAGAATGATAGATACTCTTAACTTATTTGGGTATTTGGTTTATGGTCCCAACAGGTGGAATCAGTGTTTCTTGATGGTCTTTGACTCTGAACACTGTCACTTTACTTATAAGACTTATGAGAAGAATTTTCTTCAAGCTTTATGTTAAGTAATTCTTTCTTTTGTTTTGTCCTTAAATATGTTCCTCTCCTATTTTGTATAGATGATATGTATAATTATACAGTACCCCTTTTCTTTGTGGCAGTGAGTATTTCACATATATCAAGAGATTTAGTTATGTGTAATACATGAAAATTAGACATAAATATATTTATTGGAGTACAAGATTTAAATCCATTTTTTAAATAATTGCATTGCACAAAAATTGCATGGCCCTTAATTACATTTGATCTCATCAGAAATAATATAGCATGGAAATGAAAACTTAAATTCTGGGAAGAACTATTTGCTTAGCATTTAATTGCACTTATTTCATATATTATTACAGTATGACAGACCATAATGATATAGTTTAAGCATTTCAATCATATGTATTTTTCTGTTCTATTTTAACTTCTTTTCTATTTTTGATTTCATAATTTATTTGTAATAGTAGTCACTTGGTTTAGATCTAATACTGAATGATTAATTTTAAATTTAAACAAATATTTTTCTTTTACACAAAGAGAAGCATGTTCCTTTATATTGTGTTGAGCTGTTTTTCTTTTCAATGACTCATTAGGTAGCTAGTTAGTGTGGGTCAGCTAGGTTAGTTAGGTTGAATGGGATTTCATAATCAGACTGCAAACTTATAACTTCTGTGAAGGTACTGGATTTTTTTTTAGATTTAATATATTAACTTATAATTTACCTTTTGATATGTCATTAAATGCATTACATGTTCTTCAAATGAAAAATAAGTTTGAAATACCCATTTTATACAAGTTTTTTTTTTATTTATAACCTAATATATCAGACATAGGTTAAGATAATTTGAAAGGAGAAATGTCTGCCTTATCATTCTTATCTTTAAATGTAAATGGCCTGGAATCCTGAATAATGGCTGTAATAGCGGGCACTGTTCATATTACTGATATTTCTATAAGAAACTCACTTAGTAGAAAATACAATACAGAAATAGTATTTCAAATAGTATACAATTTTATTACATTCTTCCTTTCACAAAAAGAAGAAAAAGACATTGACTTAATATTATGGATAAATAAAGCTATTATATATAAGGTTGTATTTTCACTCAGTGACCCTAGAAGGCATTTGCAATGGCTAGTGTGGTAGTAATGGTAACTATGAAATACCAGAACAAACTTTTTACCCCTGCCAGTGTGTATTAGACACTGGGATTTGGATCTTTATTTGTGAAAAAAAGACTTCAATTTTAGTTAACCGTTTAAAAAGTATATGGTGTTGAAAATAATTTTAATTGCATTTTAAATACAGTAAGAAAGCTTCTAGAGCAAACAGAGAACACAAACTATTAGCTTTTGCTAAGGCTCTGAAAAATATTAGTAATTTTGAATTTAAAAAATTTAAATGATTTTGTAGAAATAATAGAGCACTGCACAATCCTGTTTCTTGCAAGATAGTTCAATGTGCTATGAGGGAGTGGTTCAAGGACTGCTAACTTTATTATATTCATTGCTGGAGATGTAACACACAACATCGAGCTGATTGTCAACATATTTTTATGATTTTAGTATATAACAGTTCAGTTATGTCAAAAAGCTGAAATCTGCATCCCTTCCAATTGGAAAAAAATCTGTTAGAATCCAATTTCACCAAGGTAGTATTTTAACTGTTTGCAAACTACATACCCACTGCAATCCTATCACCTCTTGCAAAAATACTAATGAAATGCATTCTTGCTCAGCTGTTTAATTTCTTAACTAATAGTCTCCTCTCGAACATTTAGCATGGTTTCAAACCCAACCACAGTACAACTGCTCTTCTTAATTTCACTTACATTATTAACTCAACTAGAAATGAAGACAAGTTTATCTCCTCACTTTTCACTAACATTATCCAAAGTGGTCGACACAGTGCCCCTCCAAAAAATTTTCTCTAAACTTGCCTCCTTCAGCCTAAATCATTCCTCTCTTTGCTGGTTTCACAGCAAACATTCCAATCACCAACAAACAGTTAAATGGCAACAAGATGTCTTACCCTTCCAAACAGTTTCTGTTGGTACTCCCCATGGCTCTTTGCCTGGCCCCATTAACATTTTTGAAAATAAACTGTAGGCCAACTCCAACTTTTCCAGTTGTGTACAATATGATTATATGTTCTGCCCCTTTCTTATCTAGATTTTGCAACATCATCAAAGATTCCAGTCCTGCCTCTGGATCTTGGCTAAAAACTGTCAATTACTCCTCAACTCCAGTAAAACCAAAATTATGCTTTTTACCCTAAAAGTCCTTAGAAAGAAGCATACATTTCACATCACCTCATGTAACAACAACTGATAAAAATAACTAAGTAAATAAATAAATAAGGAAAGCCAAACTGCTGGGAGTCATAATTGATAATAAGTTTAAGTTCGCCTACCATATACTGTAAGCCACTAATAAAACTCATGAAAAACTTGACTCCTTCTACAGAGCTAATTAATATTTAATAGACACTGCAGGGGCTGCCTCTAGCATCAACCTGCCTTCTTCTGACTCTGCTATGTGCTTCCCCTAGTATAACAAACATCTGCACTACTTACATATTTAAACTGGCCTCATACTCCTAGAAATTAGCTAAGTTTACAACCAACCTTTCTTATAAACCATTATGCAACTAAACTGGCTTGAACTCAAATCAACTTACTTATTCATATCTAATCGCCATTTACAATCTCTTATCCTCTCCTCAGAAATGCCCATCATTAGAAAATACTTTACTGTACTACTCACCTATTAGATGTTTTCATGCTCTTACTTTTACTAGCTATCAGCAAATCATACAACACTGCTGGAAATTTCCTCTGCCCCCACTATGTGTCAAAACTATAGAACAACATTACTACTGATACAGTATCTTAATCAATCCAATTTATCCTGCTCACCAGCCTAATCTTTCCTCTGTCCTTTCCACTGCAATACATCAAACCTCCTTTCAATCCTGTACTCTCTTTCTGCCTCCACCTATATAATCAATATATGCATCTCGGTATTTTTAGAACCCATCTCCTAGCTATAACTTGCGCTCTGCCCACTAACTAAAACATTACTCACTTTCTTTCCTCTACCCATTGTTCATCCTCTAGCACTCGTCCTACCTCACCTACTTTACATCCTTAATATTAAAAACTGATAATTTCTTAACAGTTCTCAACTTTGTAAATATACTGTCACTTCATGTTACAGAACTGCGTAACTGTTGCCACTGAAAATAGTTGCATAAAATGCCATCGATCATATGGTTAACCTCTAATGTAAAAATTTATAATTATGTATTTATGTAATTTTGTGGAGCTTTTTTCTCCTTGGTCTTGTGTGAAAATGGGTACTACTCAGTTGGACTTTCCTAATTAACAAAAACAAATAATTAAATTTGCTCAAGCATTGGGTTAGATCAATTTCAGTTAACTAAACATGTAATATTATGTAAAGCTCCAACTCCCTTGTGTCTCAGTAAAGATAAATTAACATTTCCTTGGTTTCTTTTGCACATAAAACTACAAAAATGAGGCAAAAATCTGTTACACCTCTATTTCCAAATTCTTGAATATAATCGTTTTTGCTTATACAAATGAAATAAGCATTGTTAAGATGATATCTAAACAGACAGCTATCTAGTATACATTTTTGACAAACTGTATCTATTGTTGGATAATGATAATAGTAATTATAATAACAATAATAATAATAATAATAATAACAATAACAATAATAATAATAATAACAACAATAATAATAACAATAATAATAATAATAATAATAATAATAATAATACAGTGTTGTGATTTCAGTAGTTTGAAATAACTTGGTTACAGTGTAGTAAAAATGTGATACATATATATTCTTTAAATAATGTTAAAGATGGGACACGCCTTGTATATAGTGTCAATAGATAAGTTCATATATATAATTTAGGTATTGAAATAATTTGATAATTAAGTAATTGATGCCTAGTGATTTCTTTTCATCTGTAGTTAGAATTTAAATGTACTCGGTTATATAACTGTACTCTATTATGTAATACATTGAGCACATTGATTACATTCCAAATTCAGGAAAAATACAAGTTTGTTAAGCACCTTTCTGACATAAGAAACATGCTTAACAATGTTAGAGCATTAACAGCAGTCACCAGAGCACATCAGCTGGATGTTAAGACTGTTTTATAAGTGGTAATACAGTTCACTGTCACACACAAAAAAGTGTAGCAGAGCGAAGAGTCTAACAGCATTTTAAAGCAGATCACTCTTTGGAGGGATTATTAGCTTCTGGCCACTGCCGTTGTGGCAGGTTAAGTGTTTTACAGCTTAGTACTTTCAGAGCTGTAAATTACTTTGCACTCTTTCAAGTTTTCTTCTTCTTCTTTTTTAAATAAAGTAGTACATCAGGGTAGCTATAGCACCATGTACTACAAAGAATTACAATTCTCTTTCCAGTCATATTTGTTATATGTTCTGAAGATTCACCTTTCCAGTTTTGTGTTGTTCTTCTGTTGAGGATATTTCCTGACAGTCACATCTTTCGCACATAACAGCTTGCTATGATCAGAGACTCAAACATAATCCTTCAGTTTTACATATGCTATTACATTTATTATCAGTCTGAATAAAATTTAAAAAAGGGTTACATAAAATTCAAACTTGGTCCAAAAAAGCCCATCCAAACTGCCTTTGAGTAAGTAACTTGACATACTAATTGTAATAAGAAGTTTACACAGTATAGCAAAGAAAAGACCCAGCAATGCTAAGGCACTTGCCGCTCTACTGCCATCACTGGAGCTTACCAGCCTGTTCCAGTTATCTAGTTAAACTGTTCCACTGCACTTTCCCACATGCTTTATCATTTTTATGCCGTTGAAAGTACTTGGCTGTGTCTTGTTCCTTAAAACATGCTTAAAGTACAACTTTACTAGTTAAACAGAGACATAATTAGAAAAGAGGAACAAAAAGTAAAGTAAGAAGTCTGCCTTGTCTTAAACTTCCTGCAGACAATGAACTGTTTAATCTGCAAAGGGGCATATTTCTTTTGCTTAGCAAAATAAACTGCCTGTCTCTCTTGATTTTCACAGGCACAGTACTTTGAATTTCTAGAGCATGGGTAATTCTGCGTCTCTCTGAGAACAGGCCTTGTTCTTCACAGTTTGCTTGTTGCCTACAAGTGTATCTCAAAACATGTTTCAAAGCATAAGAGAGGATACATTTAAGAAGTTAGTGTGGTTTTCATTTGAGAGACAGAAGATTTAGACAGTTTTCTATGAAGTTTATAACTGAGGTTTGGAACAGATCATTTTGTCCAGGGACATCTTCAAGAGGGGGGGGGGGTTAGAATATAGACTAGCAGGAAATGAGAAGGATAGGGGGAGGATAGGGCTAAATAGGAATGAGGGAGGATTGGGAGGAAGTGAGGTAAGGGTAGGGAGGGACTTAAGGGGTTTTAGGCAAGTGTGACTGAAGTAGGAGTCACATTTTGGCATGAACTTGCTAGGGCACGCAGCACGTCCAAGATGACCTGTAGGTACTGGACCTGGCAGGTATGCCTGGGTTGGTAGTGGTGGCATAGAGGAGGTATCTGTGGGTATGTAGGGTTTGTAAATAATGTATGTCTATTTTCTCTCTTTTTTTTCTTTTTTTTTTTGCTCTGGTATGGGTATTGCATTAAGTAAGGGATTTGAAGAGGTAAGAGGAGAATTTTGGTGAGTAGTTCTGGCATTTGAGGTCAAGGTGTTTATGTTCCAAATGCAATTTTATACTAGTTGCTTGAAAGGGATGATGTGCAATAATTTCTACATTTGCATTAGTATCGGCAAATCCAAATGAATAACACAATTCTGCCTGACAACAACTCAGTCCATAAATAACAAGTAAAAGTGGCAATATAACTTGTACAGAGTGAAACTGTTTATTTGGTTCATTATGCAAATCGGCATCATCTTCTTATGTCTGTATAAATGAAATTGCTTAAAGACATAGGAAAACTCATTCGTTGGTGTTTCATTTAACCCCCCTTTTTGAGTCAGGTGTTTGCATGGGGGCCTTCATTAGCAGGGTTACTGCATACAAATTATGTGGCAGTGAGTATTGCTGAAGTGGAGTACTGATGGCAATGCCTTTTTAGCTCGGATAGTGACCAAATGGTGGAGGTACATTTCGCGGGCTTTGAGTTTGTTGTCACGTAATGGGTGGCTGCCACGCAGGTGTGTTATGGCAATGGAGACTGTGTGGGGTGGGTGGAGGTATTGTGTGGACACTCTGTAGCACTATGGTGTTATTTATTTATTTATTTATTTACTGCGAAGTCTGACTTTATATGTGGAGACAAAGCATGAGGCAAATATGGGACAGCCTGTAGAAGAGAGAAATAAACTGTTAGGTATTGTCATACTGCTGACATAGCGATATATCCACAGAAAATTTTAATAGCATTTCATTGGGGCAGATGCAGTGCTGGCCTGAGTCACTGGAAAAAAAAAAGAGCAGCCTCTCAACAAGCCAAGTTATTGGTTCTGTAGTTGGTTCCCATACTCGCAAGCTACTCCGTTTTCTATATTTTGCATTTCTCATTGTGGCATGCTTTAATTGTTGAGTTAACAGGTTTACTCTTAAAGTGTTAAGTACTTGAAATTTCAGTTGTCAAAACCACTCCCTTTTGGGGGTGGGATTGGGAAAGACAGCCAGCAGGTTTGTTTTAGACATGCTTTTCTGTAGAGTTTACAGCATATTTATTTGCACCAATTTTAATAAATGAGCTATAACAAGTAAAACAGCTCAGACCAGGAGAGGGAACTATAGGAGAAGCGGCACAATGCAGGGGCTTTGGCTGAGGTAGGTGAAACATTTGCGAACCAATCGGAAGAGTGGACAAACAATCTGCTGATAGGGAGGGAGACTCTGATATGTAATGAGACATGGATCGGAGGATTAGCGACTTTTAGGGGAGTTGCTGCCATAAAGCATTGAAAAAGTCTTCAAAAGCTGGCGTAGCCGGGCAACCATTTTTTTTCTGTGGCTGCAGCAGCTGGACCTGGTGTGTTCCTGCTGCCTTTCCTGGATGCAGATCTGGGGATGGAAGTCGCTGAGTAATATCCAGTTGAATTTCAGACTTCATAACCTTCAAAATGGGAAAAAAACATATTATATATAGGGCAAATCTGGTTATGCTAGTAACTTCAGGTGTTGAGTGGCTGCTTGCTGGTTGTGAGGCTAGGCATACAAGTGTCAGTTGGCGTATATGCTCACCGAGGCCATTTGGTGATGGTGGGATGGTTTCATTGGCTTTCGTTGTGGGTGCTTGCCATGTCAGGAAGAGTATCATGTTGCCCTGGGTTTGACTCTTGTGCTGAACAGCACCACAGCTGGGGGGTGAATGGGTAGATAGGGTGTTGCTTTTGCTCGATGTGGGTTCCTTTGCACTTGCTCAAGATCTTATGAACGGTTGGCCGGCTATGCCAGCTTTTGAAGACTTTTTCAATTCTTCACTTTTGAATGTGGCTGTCATAGCACTCAAATTTACAGATTTCCACATAATGTCCATGCGTTTATTCATTTTTGGTCAATTGCTCATAAATTCTTGGTTTTCTGAGAATGGAACTGCTAAAGGGCAAACATTGGTGTTTCAGACGTCAAATGGTGCAGGGTACTGGAGGTACCATTTTGGTTACGCTATCACCCTTCTACAGTTATAAAGCAACATTAAATTTGGCATCCTTAATTTTCTGCCTTTGTCCCCCCATTTTGGTAAGGCATTATCTGGTTTCCTTGCTCAAAAAGGGGGCGTGAAATATGGTGGGCAGTTCAAAGTTTAGTCTTCTTGGGGACAAAGCTTAAGGGCTGGTTGGTTCATTTTGTTTGAGAATACACCTTAGGTAAGGGAGTATACTGACTTACTGACTGGGGGGTTATATTGGTTTGGTGTGATTCCTCATGGTTAACAAGTAAAAAAAAAAAAAAAAGATTAAATGAACATAATAAAACAACAAGATAAATAAACGTATATAAGCAACAACAAAGACCAACAGTGAGTCCCAGCTCTACCTTCCAAAAAGATAAAATTTATTCAGTTAGAGCAAATCTTTTCTCTAGCGCCTCGGCCAACAGCCTTTACAGAGTAAGACAATAAAACTCCTAAAAAACTTCACAATATATACAAAATAAAATTCATTTTAATACATATTAAATGAACATAGACTTGTCGAGCAGATTAGAGCCATTTGTTTAGTTAGTTCCTCAATAGATTTTGAAAATATTTGGAACTTCACTCAGGGGAGATTTGGGTAATGCTGGGATGGCTAGTTGGCTGCTGTGATCATTTAGTACCCTGTGTGAGTACTGCATTTTGAAGGTTCTGACTCTACCTTAAAAGAATAAGGATGCAGTGATTCAGTATGCTGCTCAGGTGTTCAGGTAATGGCCAGTTAGCAGGTATTCGTGCAGAACATCTGTGTAAGGGGGAGTGACATTGGAAGTATCTGAATCATACCTCGCACAGGTACACAGTCTCCAGACTTTTGCTTCATATCCGGGGCCACTTTCATAGTTGCATTTTGCTGATAATTAGGGGTTAATCATTGTGATTGCAGTTAGAGAATAATGACATGCATTCAAGTTTCAGTCTGGAGAACAAGGCAGAGCAAGGTAAGAGCTTTCTTGTGCTTTGTCCCTGAGCGTGGCAGAGATGACAGGAGTTTGTAACAGTTATAGTGAGGACTTATGTCAATGTGAGGTGGGTGGTCTGTCAGCTTTCTAAGTTTATAAAGAGTAATATGTTAGACTTTGCCGCTATGTGAGGTCGTTGTCCTGCTTTTACTTATAGTCTTGGTCGGGCATTTTCCCCGGTGAAATTGAGAAGGATGAGTGGCATGTATTTTACTGCTATCTGCAGTAAGTGGACATTATGGCCCGAGGTGACAGAAGAGACAGAATTTAGCTTGTTATTTAGTCACTTCTTAAACAGTGGGATTCTCTATTGTTGTTTTGCATAGTTTCAAATAACTCAGTGTAGACGTTAAAAGGGGGGGGGGGTCCATGGTGCCAAGGTGTTGCTGCAGAGTCTCTAGTTATAGGGTTTGGGGAATTGTTTTTGTTTCAATTCTTGTATCGTAAAGTCAAGGTACTTATTCTGTTTTGTTTTGTTCCAGACTGCGGAGGAATGGAATTTGAGTGAACATTGGTTGGTGACCTGAAGTGAGGGAGCTCGAAAACTTATGGAGTCTGTTCCAATACAGATCTCGGTTTCTTGAGTGGTGCACAATGAGATCACAGACAGGGCAGTGCACAGTGAGCAGTGGTCAGTGCCTTGTCAGAAATGGTTTTGGAAGGTAATGGATTCTGCTTGCGGGGATGTTTGATTGCGGTAGTGGCATACAATGGGTTAGCAGGTAATCCTAATTCAGTGCTATTTATGGCACATCAGGGTTGGAGTTTATCGAGGTAACGTAGGGGCAAGTTGAAGGAGAGGTATGCTGGGACATGATAATCCAGAGAGGGGGATTGTTTTAAGGGGAGATTGGGGTTTTCATGGGTGGGGTGGAGTCCAATAATCATAGGAACCCTGAGGCCACTAGTTTTAGGGGCCAGGTAAGCTAGCTACATTTAATTCTTATTTCTAGAGTGGAATGTGTGCCAGACTTTTTCAAAATGGAACTTTGAGGAACATGACTTTCTATGACTCGGGTGAGGGAGGTATAGACATGGAGGTATTTTAAAGTTTTGAGCATCTTAGGTTTCTTTGCAGTTTAATATCATGGTTACAATCATTTGCAGATAAAGCAGCAAATTGGAGGCATTGCCAAGGTCACATTTTCTAGACAAATATGACTTTATGTTTAAACTGTTATTTGGGTTAGAGTGATTACATGGGGATTCTATTGTATTACTTATTTATGGAAATGTTCTTATGATCATTGGAATAGGAGTTAACCAGGCCCATACAGTGTTTATAGGTTGTATCGAAATCACTAGTTGACTCCTGTAATTTTGGTATTGAAATTATCCTTCATATGCAGTATCTACTTGGTACCTCAATTTATGTTCTGTGTTTTAATAGGTGTCATTTTAAACTCATTGGGTCAGCAATTTCTCATAAGTCAAGATTTTTAGTGTGGTTATGAAGTTTTGTTTGGTGGTGCTCTGGGTTTACAGTTTTTTTTTCCAGACTGGGGGGAATTTGCAACTTGGGTTTTGTAATCAGCTGCATTACCATGCCTATGGTTCATTTAATTATTGGTTAACAATTTTGTTGAGAGCTCATACGATGGTACAGAGTGTAAGTTTTAGTTGGCAAGAGAAGACGATGAGGGATGTGTCAGCTGATGGAGCAGTATGTAAGGAGGTCACGGTTTTCCAGCAAGCAGCTAAATATGGAGTTTTTCTGAGGTGTTCCTTTCCTGCAGCCGCGAGGTAATGTCCTGTTTTGTTGAGGTTGTATGGGGAGCAGCAGGATTGAAGTTCATGTTGTATTATTGGGAGCTGGTGTTTTCCTTGGAATGGGTCAGGTAGGCGGTTCACCAAGTACCAAGTAATGGTTTACTGCTGAGAGAGGTATTGGTGAGCCAAGGTATGTCAAGTGGTGGTTAGAAGGATTACATGATTATGGCAGGATTCTGGGGCTGGTTTATAAATAAAGTTTATGATGGGGGGGTTATCTTGTTCAAACTGTTGCAATTAGGGGTAGGGGTTTTGGTGGTTTGCATTGAGTAAGTTAGTTCAGGGTTTTGAGCTGGGGGGGCATTTGGTGTAGGGTGATTTTAGCTTCGAGTTACTGCAGTTTAGTGTGAGATAGGGCTGGTTTAATTTTATACAGTTGGGATGATGATGGCATGTCATTGACATTATTTGACTTGGTGGCATTGGGCATATTCAAGTTTTGGTGATACTTGTGTTTGGTTAGTTTTGCTATCTTAGTTTTACTGTTAGGGAGTAATTGGGATTGTATTACGGAAAGCCATGATGGTGGTTTTAAGTGCCATATTTTTTGTAATGGGCAGTTGGTGTGAGGGCAAGATTGCTATTAAATGGAATTTGGAAAGGGTTTTTATGTGGTTATTACTTCATTGAGCAGTAAAATGGGGTTGTAATCTGATGCGAGGGTGTGCGATTGCCGCTGCATGGTTTCACGTGGCAGTGGGCTCAGTGTTCTTTGTTTCGATGGCATGGGTACAGTTGGCTAGCCAAGAGTGGGTACACCGAATGATGTTTGGCCTTATGTGGCTTATGGTGAGAGGGGGAACAGTCTGGTCAGGCTGGTGAGTGGAGAAGAGGGGCAGGCATGCCCTCTTCTGTTCTCCCTCTGGCGTTGGATGTTCAATTCATTAATTTGGGAAAGAAAGTGAGCGGTTGCAGAGCTTGATAAGTAAATAAGCAAGCAGAGGTAAGCTACTTATTTGGTTGGAGGTGTCATTCAATAAATAGTAACAGAAGTGAGTTGTGGTACTCTGCTTCATAAGTAAGCGAGTGGAGACATGGAGGCTGCTTACTGATCAGTATGAGCGGGGTCACTCTGTCCTCTGTTAATGTTACATGGATGTTATCTTCAGCTATATCATGTTTTGGTTGAAATTAATAAATATTGGTTAACAATCATGTTTATGAAGTTTAATAAAGGTCGTCAAATGTCATTCAGTGTGATGTGTTTATTGAAGGGGACCTGGGCAAAGAAATAAAACAGAAAAAAAAACATTTAACAGTATTAGAGATGATGTACTAGCCAGCAGGAAAGTATGTTGTGTATGTGAACTATGCAAGATTTAGCCACCGGATGGAGCCAAACTACAGAAGAACAAGACTGAAACAGACATGGCAACATTTTTTTTTTCTAAATTTTTAGGACTAAGAATTGTTCCAGTCAAGGCATGGAAAAGTAATGCAGAAAAGGCTAGAAATATAACAAAATAAAATGTGGAATGGATAGGCAGCAAAAGTGCTTAAACGTGTGTGTGTGTGTGTGTGTGTGTGTGTGTGTGTGTGTGTGTGTGTGTGTGTGTGTGTGTGTGTGTGTGTGTGTGTGCATGTGCATGTGACGTGTGTTTGTGGCTGCTCTGTATCTCTATACACACACACGCGCGCGTGCCCAAAAAATATATACACTACCAAGTGAGATTCTAGCACTGTATCACACAAAACAGGTATTCAGAATATCACATCATTCTCCTTTTAGTCATAGTTCCAATTCTGGCTGATAAAATTTCTCAGTCATTCATTAAATGAAAGTATGTGTGAAGCAGAGGGAATGCTGAGAATAATGTAAGAAAAATAAGAAAACGTAATATATATATACATATATATATATATATATATATATATTTAGTTTTTTTAACAAAAATGTTCCACTGCTCAGCAGATATAACTCCAAAAATGTAATAGCTGCAGAAGGATGGAAATAATGTTTCACTTTTAATGCAGTGAAAGAGATTAGTTATTTCTAATTTTGTATTCACGATCCCAATTTCAAGTAACAAAAAATTGTCTAAGCTGTTGCAAAAACCTTTGCTTTATTCATGGCTGTATATTACTTCATATCTATCAAAAGGCAAATAGTTCTAACATTACTTCACAGGAAAAGAAGAGCTATACTTGCAACATGCAAAAAGGCACCAGCTTAGGTAATACAAATTCTTTGCATCAGAAAGGCCAGTCCAGTTTATGCTATTGCACTTTTCCTGATATTGCACCAACGGACATCTCAGGCACAACAGGCAAGTAACTGAGAGGAAGAAACTGCTGATGCCATTGTGTTTCTTTAGCTCCCTGCTTGACTCTACTCACTGTGGCTCTGTCAGGTCTCTTCTGTTAGACAGTTTGAGTTATATATAACCACTTTCATGAAGAAGTATATATTCACACCAACACTGTTTACTTCCCAGATTATAGAGGATCACTTAGCCCCAAGTCACTCCTTCTTCAATAACCCCCCACTGCCCTCCAAGGAACTGTATGGAGACATCTCACACCCTTTATTAAGCCATGAAAAAAAGAAATGAGCAATATTAGCTACAGTTAATATACAGTCTACTGTGGGCGATGTATAGTTAAGTGAAGCTGCATAGTCAGGTGAACATAAAGCTTATAAAAGCACAAAACTAACAATGGACTACTTACAGTAGTGATATATGCTAGCTGACACTGGAAACATACCTCCTAACTGTACAGATTTTCACAGAATGTCCAGATTTCTGCCTCATATTTTTGGTCTGTTTCTCATAAAATTGTGGTTTTCTGGCAAATCACTGAGGACTGAAGTCAGAAAATAATGGCACACATTTGAGTTTCAGACTTCATATCCTTCTGAAAATTCATGCTAATGCATAACCAGTTATTCTAACCACTTTAAGTTTGTAAGAGCAATATTTAAAAATATATCTCTATTTTTAGGCCTTTGTCCACCCATTATTTGTGCCATTGTGCAGAGTTCTTGCTCTAACAGGTTGAGAGGTATGACTGGAAAGTAGAAAAGTCTTCCTAAACATTTACCAGCCAAAAACATGGACAAGATTACCTATATTTTATACTCATAATGTTGCTAATGCTCCACTGCACTTCATTTTATTGGTATGTGTTCCTGACTCATCTGATCCTTCAGTCTCCTGCTCTGCTCACTTCCATCTCGAAGCAGGCAAGCACAGTAAAATGCCTATAATACTGGGCCAATGAATGAAAATGCTTCCATAATTTTGTACCCCTGATAGTGTGCAGTGTTTCCTATCCTCTACTTGTGGATTAGCCTGATCCCCACTTATCCGTTAAGTGCTGTTCCTCATAGTAACTACCCTTAATGCAGAGTTAGTACGCTGATACTAGCTGCATACTCCAATGTCTTTCTAACCACTTCCACTAGACTACAGTACTCATAGCTAAAAACTGTATTTTGAGAGCAATGCTGTAAACAATATATGCCTAGGAAATGAAAACATGGAAGAGACAGTATTGTCCTGTCAATTTGAAAATAATGGATTTCTCCCTAAAAGTTTTATGATTCAGACTTTAATGCAGTAAGAACATGCTACCTCTTATTCGGTCTCTCTGGTTTAGTTCTTTATTTACTTTTTATTACTCAATAGTTAAAAAATTCAGTATTAGACAGTGGGAAGGAGAGAAAGGCCAATCATCGAACACTGGAAGGGAAATGGCATTACTCAGGCAGTAATTTCATATGTGTACAATTATCACTCGGCTTAATCTTCAGCATATTAAACCACATTTTATGGCTAGGTTACAAATGCACTTACCATCCAGCATTACATTTTTCATTGTTATCAGTGCTGTCTCATCTTTAAATTGTTTAGAAGGACTGGGATTTTAAGACCCAATATACACTTCTCACTCTTGCCTTGGTCTCTGTCTGGTGCAGGAAGTCTTGTTTTGTCATTTTTCTCTTCATTGCTTGACAACCAGTGATCGCCATCATCCATGCATCAATCAAAGTTTTGTGTTTTGGTCTCTGTGATGACAAGTGTGATAAAGCTGCTAAAGTGTTAGTATATATTGTGAATATTTACTGTTGACATTGCCACTTTAAGGCATTGCCCTTTTAAGGCTGCATGCATCCTATAAGTCTTTGTACAGTGTATTTGCGATAACTGAAGTGTCAACATTGTTTCAGTTGAGCTGCTTAGCTGTGCATAATAAAAGTTACATGTTTGGCTAAAATTATGGTGTATGCTGAGATTTCCAAGACTGTCAACAAGTTTTATTGGGTAACTATTGGACTGTAACATGACAGACTCATGTTGTCCTACAGCTGCCATGCCTAATGCTAATTTAAACTGAGGTTTGTAATACATTCTTCTCCACACAATTCACTTTGGTTACAAAATAAAGTGATACTGAACAATCTTCGCTCGTGGCTGACACAGTGCATGTCATCTGGTATACTCTTCTAGCCTTCAAGAGTCAGACAGCCTCCCTCCCTACAGGTTGGATGAACAGGTGTCTGTCACTCACTCCTCCTCTCCCCTGTTAGCTTCTCCAGCACCCAAGTTATTAATTGACCCCAGGTTATCTCAATTGCTGTCAGGGTTTTATCTTTCTGTGCCATAGAGACAGGTCTGTCCAGTGTAGCAAGTCCAAAGTGATCATTTTTTCTAATATATTACACCACAGAGATATATGTCATAGTTCTGCTTTCTTCCAATATTTTGGACACAGTTTTTAGTGACAGTAAGAAGACCCCACAGCAGTGGTCATTGGGAGAATGAGACTATCACAGGCATTGGGATTGCTATTATTCATTGTAACGATACTCATAGGGAAACCGTGTTTAACCATCAGACTAATCTGTAGCCATGACTGTTCCAAGACTGGGGCACTTTACATGGATCATTTCATCTTGTGTTTTCCCTAGATCAGCAGCATCTTATGTATATGTTCAGGTACCATTTACAATATATGTAAATACCACCAGGAAAATGAGATTTTAAGACACCCACTGTCTCATCATTCTCTGACCCTTTGGCCATTTCATCCCTTCTATCCATGTCAAGGGGCATGAGATATGAATCACATATCTAAAGTTTCTTGGGCTAGTGTTGGTTTGCATCTAACACTGAAGAGAACAAGCATATAAACTTGTTGATTCTTTACAATATCAACTATGTTATGCATCCTCTTTTGTCTCTGGTTTTTCATAAAACAAGCTTTTCATTTACTTAAGTTCATGCACATTTCTTCTAATGAAGCTACTAGTACTTTGTGCCACTGGCATAGCATAAAGATTTGTTTCTGTGTGATGCTCTCTAGTGAAGGTTCTTAAGTCAGTAAGTAAATTATTATAGGCATGACGGAAATCATTGCTACAATTCTGTCCAGTGTTCAAAACACGTCTGCAGCTACGTAACTGTCCCAGAAAGTGTACAAGAACACATTCATTCTTTTCACACTTATTACACTTTACTGCTCCCAGTTTCTCACATGCTATGCAACCCAAACTATTAAGGAAATAAACTCTCTAAATATTGTGAATTGAAATTGGATCTTTCGCACCTATTTATAAGTGCACATCTCCGTAGCTTTGACCAAGTGGCTTTACTTGGTGCCATGAATATGCTGACAACATGCAGAAACATTTCTTTCTGTGCCAGAAGTAACTTCAAACATAATAGTACAGATTGTGCTTTTGTGTAATTTAAAATGTATATCACATACTAATTCTCAGTTTCCTTGTCACGAGTATTACTTAAACTCATCTAACTACTTCACTGCATCAACTTTCACTTTAATAGTATGTACCAGAGCTCTTTGGTGATGCAACTCCTTTTCTTGTTTCTGTTAAACAGAATGAAAATTCTTTTGTATGCAATTGTTTTCCGTTTACATAATCATCCTTGAAAAATTATTCTTTTTACCACAGCTTTTATAAGACTGATTAAACACAAAACACCTTTGCCTCTTAGGCTTATAACCACTTCTAGTATTTGGGCTTGAATTTCAACTCTGTGATTCTTCCTGTGCAGCTCATAGCGCACTTTCGTATCATCTTAAATGCTACAATGCATTCATATTTTGTTTTTCAGCTTTACCTTTTCTATTTAACTCACATTTTATCTTATGCACTTTTCTCATTTCCCCAATTAAATCTTTTTTAACTGTCTGCTCATGATTTCAGTTCCTGTATGTATATCTACAGTTTGATAAGGTTGGCCCCCTTAATACCACAGTCATGTTGAATAATGACATTAAAAATGGGCATGGATATTTGCCAGTGATAACTGGGTTGAGGACCTGACGTACTCTGACCTATGCCAGGGACCCATGCTTATAGTTAGAGGAGTCTATGTTCCCCTACTGGCCACTGTGTGCCTGCCATAAAGCTTATAAGCCCTGGGTCAATAAGCTTTTGACCACAAACACAAAATGCTGAAAAGTCCAATATAAAGTAATCCAAAACACAAAAGACGCTGAGAAAATAAAACTTTTATATTCAGCAAAGCTTTCGGGTTACAAGCCCTTTCTCAATACTAATACAGGTTCCATTAAAATACATACATTTAAATAGGAGCCAAAATCACATGACTTGCAGCCTAAATCATGTGACAAACACATAAAATAAAGCATCATAATGCTAAAACATTTCTTTCATACGAACAACATATCTTAAATACATCTTCATAGATTACTTTTATTTCAATTTATTCCGTTGTATTTTAATTAAAACAGGTTTTAATGTAACAGCAGCATTTAGACCTGGTGGACAATCTGCTGCTAGTCTTATTATCCACTTATATTCTTTTAATTATAATAAATTATTAATATCACCACCCCTATCCGATACGTAAACCATATCTATAACTCTAAACTTAAATTTATGATCAAAATTATGTGTAATTATGTGTTTACATAAGGCATTCCTATCATTTGTCCTTTCTTATTAATGCTACATCGAATATTCTTCTCTTTAAAATCTTTGTAACATATTTACTCTTTAAATTTCTCATATTTTTATATGAAAAAAAGGCTTGCTATCCAAAATAACCTTGATTTCCTCTGAAGCCATTAGTACTACCCAGTACTTCTGAATAATTCTTTTGACTAACTGCGTCATTGCGTTTATGATGTAACATATCTAATTTTTTCTGACTTCATGACACATTCAGTATGATCTATTATTGGTTCTTCAGATAAAGAAAATATGGGTTTCAACTTTGTCCGTCTATCTACTATAGTTTCAGCTTTTATGGCCTCTAAAATACATATTTTTTGTCACAACTAGATGAGACGATGAATGAATTTGTATCTAGTGGTTATGAGAGAGAGGGTTTAGAGGACATAAAAGCTGAAACTATAGTAGATAGACAGACAAAGTTGAAACCCATATAAAAATATGAGAAATTTAAAGAGTAAATTATGTTACAAAGATTTTAAAGAGAAGAATATTCGATGTAGCGTTAATAAGAAAGGTACTTTTAGATGTTTGAATTGTAGTTGTTGTATAGATATCATGGATTATACTGTTAAAAATTTTTTTACACATCCCTTAACGCATAGGGTATATAAATTTAATGTGGCAGCTAGTTGTACTAGCAATAATGTGGTATATTTGGCTACCTGTACTTTATGCCCCTCTTTTTATGTGGGTAAAACCACTAGAAAATTGAAAGAACGCATTATCGAACATAAGTCTGAAATACGAAGGACAAATTATAGGAATGTCTTATGTAAACACATAATTACACATAATTTTGATCATAAATTTAAGTTTAGAGTTATAGATATGGTTTACGTATCGGATAGGGGTGGTGATATTAATAATTTATTAGAATTAAAATAATATGAGTGGATAATAAGACTAGCAGCAGATTGTCCACCAGGTCTAAATGCTGCTGTTACATTAAAACCTGTTTTAATTAAAATACAACGGAATAAATTGAAATAAAAGTAATCTATGAAAATGTATTTAAGATATGTTGTTCGTATGAAAGAAATGTTTTAGCATTATGATGCTTTATTTTATGTATTTGTCACATGATTTAGGCTGCAAGTCATGTGATTTTGGCTCCTATTTAAATGTATGTATTTTAATGGAACCTGTATCAATAAGCTTTTGGTCAGTTGGTGTCCAGTTGCCCAGCTTGGATTACCTGGGATAGCTTTGTTGAGTGAAAGCTGAATGTAAAACTAATCAACCTGCTAAATATGAGCTAAGGATTGTTACATTCAGTATAGGCTCACTGACAGGATACAGCTTGGAAGTGGATGACATGATGGTAAGGAAATGGTTGGATATCCTCGGTAGAGAAAAAATGAAAAGGCCATGCAGCAAAGTCACTTGGCTTGGGATCCAGAGTCCACTACTCAGGGCGAGGACAGTCTAGAAATGGTGTGGGAATTGTGGTGAGGGAGAGGCTTTGCAAAATATTGAGGGATGTCATCAGAATTAGTGGAAGACTCATGAAGATCATACTTCAGTGTAATAGGGCAGTTTTCATAATCTCAGCCTATGCCCCATAGCAGTGTTGTGACAATGAGAGTTCATTCAAGCAGCAGCTGAAGACCTACTACATAGAGCAGGACAACATGCGTTGATGTTGATAGTGGAGGATGTGAATGCACATATTGGGACAGACAAAATAGTATATGAGGAATGAATGGGTCTACATGGGTGAGATAGGTCTATATCATGATGTTGAATGATAACAAGAGTGAATGCTCTTATACTGAACCCTAAAAGTTGAAAGCACTGAATGCCGAACACACGGAGCAGTGATTATTTTCCCAAAGAAAAAAAATTGCTGGGTCATTTTCGGGACTTTGCCATTTCCTCCACTGTGGTGCGATCTCAGAGTTAGTATATTTAAGTAGGTGGGTGTGGGGGGCACAGGCCCCCACTTTATTTTCTGTTTGGATTTTTTTTTTCTTTGCGGAGCAGCAATTTTTTTTCCCTGGGAAAAAAATTGCTGTTTTGTGTGTTCGACATTCAGTGCTTTCGGTTTTTAGGGTTCAATAAAAGAGTGTTTGCTCTTTTAATCATTCGATGTCGTGATATAGACCTGGGTGAGACAAAAGGAATAATTAAGGACAGTCCGTTCTAGACTTCTGTCTGGCAAATGGCTTGATGGTGACCAACATATGGTTCAGCAAGAGAAAGGGTCCCAAGATAACATATAAGAGTATCCAGCTTGGAACTCCAGTAGACTCCCACTCAGTAAAGAAAGAGCATTGGTGTAGAATCAATGATTACAAAGTCATCTCCCATAAAACAGTGGGACCACATCTTGAATCATTGGTTGCCACAATCACCCACAAGCAGTGGTCAGAGAAAGCTCTAAGGATAACAGTGACTAGGCTGAAGACCTGGAAGTTGACTGGAGAGAAAGCACAAGTGTTCAAGGAAATACCCATGGCTCTAGCACCTCAGGAAGAAGAGAAAATAGATGGAACTGAAGAAATGGCAGTGCTTCAAATCAGCATGTGTGAGGACTGTAGAACAGATATGCAGCTATGCATGTGTGAGGACTATAGAACAGATATGCAGCTATGCATGTGTGAGGACTATAGAACAGATATGCAGCTATGCATGTGTGAGGACTATAGAACAGATATGCAGCTATGCATGTGTGAGGACTATAGAACAGATATGCAGCTATGCTAGGCATGGAAATAAGCTGGTGCTGGAATCCAGAAGTTCAAGAGGTCATTTAAAAAAGAAAGTAGGTGTGCAGAAAAAAAAAGTGGGAGACAGAAAAATCA
This sequence comes from Protopterus annectens, assembly GCF_019279795.1. Lineage (NCBI taxonomy): Eukaryota > Metazoa > Chordata > Ceratodontiformes > Protopteridae > Protopterus > Protopterus annectens. Next base: position 1,824,925,975 of record NC_056728.1, read on the forward strand.
GACCATGCTAAGATGGCATATTGGTTGATTAACAAAAAGGCTAAGAAAGCAGTTGCAGTAGCAAAGAATAAGGCATTAGATCACTCTACCAGCTTCTGGAAAGTTGCTCAGCAGAAGGCACAAATAAACTATCAGGTGCAAGGCAAAGACAGAAAAATAAATAGTCATTAGATGCATTTAATAAGGGATGCCAGTAACAACTTCTCACCACCCTACAGGACATCAAAGGCAGATGGAAGTAGTACATCCAGCAGCTTTTAAATGAAGAAACCCCCACAGAAACTGTACTGCCCCAGATACAACATATGATGAAATATGAAGTGAATCTCATCCTAGAAGAAGTAAGAACAGCACTAAGGAAAATGAAGGCAGGGAAAGCAGCCAGCTCAAATGAGATCATGGCAGATATGATCAAGATGTTGGGTGAGTGAGGACAGAAATGGTTCCAAAGGGTGCTCATACCAGTATGGAGAGAGAGATGTATCCCAGATAACTGGAGAATAAACATTCTAGTGCCAGTGTACAAGAACAAATGGGACTTTACATCTTTGGGCAGATATCAAACATCTGTCACACTGCATGAAATTTCTGGAGAGGGTAACTGATAAATGAATGCACAGAGTAGTAGAAAGTAAGATAGGAGATGAGAAGTTTGGATTCAGATCAGGATGCAGTTGAGAAGAAGTTAGAGATGAGAAAAGATTCCAAATGGGTATTCCTAGACTTGGAGAAAACGTATGACAAAATCCTTTTATAGTCTGAAGTCCTAGAAACATTGGTAAAATGAATACAGGCTATGTACAAAGACCCAATGACACAAGTACGAACAGCATTAAGACTCAAAGTGTGGTTCTCAGTGACGTGGGTGCAAATCAGAGTTAGAGCTCTGAGCCCACTGTTGTTCATATTGCTGATGGACGACATTAACATATAAGTCACAGGGGACAGTTCAACAAAACTGCTGTATGCAGATGATGTGGCATTAAAGGCAGGCTGTTCCGGAAATGAAGGAGGAATGGAATGAAAAACTGAAGGCACATGGGATGAAACTGATTTTAGATAAGACAGTTGTAATGGCAGCAAATGGGAGAAATCAGGAGAAGCTGAGAACTGAGGTAGAACAGGTTAGCAGCTTAAAGTATCAAGGGGACGCAGTTGAGGAGAATGGAAGTCTGAATGAGGAAGCCAAAGCTAGAATCAGAGGGGCTGCAGCCAATGGCACAGAGTGTCAAGTGTAACATGTGACAGAAAATGTCAAAGAAGCTGGAAATCAAGATGTACAAAACAGTGGTGCGACCATTATTACTGCATGGTACAGAAACGGGGGCAGTGAAGACAGGGAAGTTGAGGAAGGTAGTGGTTCATAGGTGTGTACCAGGCTAATGATCACTTGGACCTTTTTAAGCCTTATCATGCATCCCAAATTTCTGTCAGGTTCTGGCACCCTTGGTATTATAAGCAGATGCTTGTAATATAAAACATTTACAAGTAGAGACCTGGAAAATGAACCATTTATAGTCTGCATGCATGCATTAGAGACACTGGTGCCATAACAGTGGTAAATTTCCAGTTCCCCATTCAGTTGGCCAAGTTACACTTAAATTAGTATGGTGATGTAGATGAATTGTTTCAGACAGATGAAGAAATAAGGACATCAGAACAGAAGCCCAAGTAGCTCCAAATGCAGAGAAAGTCAAAGATAACAGATTTTGGTGGTTCATGCACATGTGCAGGAAAGCAGAAGACAATCTGGTGAAGAAGATTTGGGACAGACAGGAAGAAGGCAAAAGGGAACAAGAGTTACTGTTAAAGAAATTGATAGATTGTGTGAGAAAAAACCTGCAACGATCAGGCATGTCTGCCAAAAAAGATAGGAGGATGGCATTGAATCAAGAGTGATGGTGGCAGTTGACACAACACCCTGACCACGTGTAGAAAATAGGAAAAAAGGAGATGATTATGATGATGATGATGATGATGATGATCTATAATTTTGAAAATTGGGAAGGCACACTCAATTTTACCCAGTTTTGGAAAGGACAATTAATTTTATCCAAATGTTTTATCATGATTTTCAGAGCTGATGAATGCACTATATAAACATTTGCACCAAGATCCAGAGTGGCAGTGGTTATAAGTAATGACAGAACTGTAAAAAAGTAAGAAAGGAGATATCAGAAGTGCTACAGACCATAGAAATAGCTCAATTTTATGACAGCCAGCTGTATGACTCTGCATATGTGTCCAATTGATTGAAAGTATTGACTCCTCTGAGTGGGTTACTGTATGGGGAGATAATTTGTCCTTATTATCATAATGCATCAGTCCTGAAGTCGATTATAATGTCACCACAGGTACACTGGGTAATGGCTTTGTAGCACAAAAAAGAAGGCCCATTCACTGAATGCAGTTTTGATTACTTAGCTTTATTTTACAAGGGCCGATCTTGTCTCCTGAACTTGATTGACTTCTTCGAATCAGTCTCCAGAGCCATGGACAAGAGTAAGGTGGTCCACACAGCCTATCTAGACCTTGCCAAGGCCTTTGACACCATCCCCCACTTTGGAATCATAGATAAACTTACTAAGCTGGGCATTAATCCCTACGTCACCCAATGGGTTGCTAAGTGGCTTACTGATAGAACCCACACTGTAAAAGTAGCTGACTCCAAATCCAGCTCCAGACAAGTGACAAGTGGAGTACCTCAGGGTTCAGTCCTGGGACCGCTCTTGTTTGGCATCTACTTCTCTGAAGTACAGGCCAACACTAAGGGACTCTGGATAACAAAGTTTGCAGATAACTGCAAACTGGGAGCCATTATTGAATCCCCAAATGATGTGGATACTCTACAAAAGGGCCTTACAGAAACAGATGCTTGGTGCCAGAGCCATGGGCTCAAGCTCAATGCCAAGAAATGTATAGTTATCCCCTTTGAGAAAAAACATGTATCCGTGAATTACCATATAGGTGGCAGTACACTAAACACCGAAAGTTTGATAAGAGACTTAGAGACACAGGTGGACAGTGGTCTCACCTTTGATAACCACATTGCCACAACAGTCAGGAAATCCTTCTATGTGGCACACCTCATCACTAAGGGCTTTTCATCCAGAAAAAAGGAGGTCATTGTCCCACTGTACTCATCCGTCATTAGACCCATTATAGAATACAATGCCCCGTTTGGTATGTACCTCTCAAGACATCTGCAACAACTGGAAAGGCCACAGAAATACCTCACTAAAAGAATCATAGGCCTAAAGCAGATGCCCTATGCTGATCGCCTTAAAAAACTCCAGCTATACTCTGTCACATATCGTCTACTCAGAGGCGATCTTTGCTTAACATACAAGGCCATGTCAAACTCAGAGCTGTTGGACATGCTACACTTAAAGAAATCCCAATCCCTCAGAGCCACATGCTCCAGGGATCTAAACCTTGTCATCACAATAAACAAAACATGCTGGAGGGATAGGTTCCTGACCCAGAGACTCCCCAGACTCTGGAATAGATTGCCCATACATGTCAAGCAGAGTGCCTCTTTGGTCCTCTCCAAAAGGAACCTTGGCGAATGGATGGGAGAAAGGAAATTCACCCCGGGGATCACGTCAGTCACCCTGCTAGACAGGGGTCCAGGGAAGTAAATAGTGTGGGAAGAAATAGCCAGGGAATTGTTATGGCTAGGCTTGTATAGGCCCTAGGGCTGATAGCCTAGTACCAACCTATGAACCTATGAACCTATTAACACTGAAAAGACAAGATCAGCAGTTTTATTTCAATAAAATTAAAACAGAATAACATGTTATTCTCTGAGTTATGCCATAAATTTAAATAACTGAATAAAAATGCATTCTGTACAAGTAAGAGATAATAGCCATTATTAATAAGCTCTGAGTGATTGAACCAGTAGCTGGTTTTGGTAATCTACTAGTCATAGACCTCACACACCAGTTTCTGGCCACAGAAAGCAGTTATTCACACACACTATTATTCCAGTTCCAAGACAGAAAATGCAGAATTGTACTATTTACGAATGAGTTGATCACCTGTGCTGCCTGACCCCTAGTGAATTATTAACTAAGTGCATGAATATGATCTGATCGACTTAGAAATAATACATATTCTGAAATGTATTAGTGAAAATGATTAAATGTTCATGTAGATGAATCTAAATTATATGTAAACAGTAAACTGCAAACTGAAACACTAACTGTAAATAAATAAAGAAATAAAAAATGCAAGTAAAACTTGATTCAGGTTACTCAGTACACATGGCAGAACCTATGGCTGTCAGATGAGTGATACAAATGCATCTGGGGACACCCATTGGCCTGTACTAGCATTAAACAACTATATAGACTAGAGAGTAATAAACAGCCACTGAATTTGCAATAATAAACCTGGGAAGCAAGCAGCTTATTTAAGCAGGCTATCAAAGGTACATTTGTGGCCAGGAAACATACAGTATGCCTGATAAGAATAGAAGCATTTGATCCACAAAGTGGCTGTTAGAGCAGCAAAATCTTCAGTGGTAGGTGATAAGGAAAGTAAATAAAAACACCTGCTACCGTATTTAATACTGCACATTATGTTAGAGTCGTTGCAATGAAAAGTGACTGGCCAACACATATGCATGCTATCAAGGAGTTTCAGTATATGCCAGAGGTAAAGGTACATAGGTGGCACCTAAAGAATTCTTGACACTTTTCAGTTAACGGGGTAGCAGGGAAAATGTGTGGTTGATATCAACTCTGCGGGGCTTATTTTTTCCTGCTTTTAAGTTTGGCTTTGTCAACACAGAACTTTTGATTTACTGACATCTCAGGTCTGCTTATTTAAGTGCTGTGTCCTGCTTTTCATTTTGCCTTTGTTGTTTGACTAATACTGATTTTTGCTCAGAAGTCACTGCTTGATCTGAAGCCAGTGATGCTGATTTGTTATGGTTTTACTTTGGTGTTCGTTGTGACAGTCTTACTGATTTTGTCAGATGTCATTACTGCGTGTTGGATTGTTGTGCTCTGCTTTTCATTTTGTCTTGGTTATCACACTGCTACTGCTTTCTCCTCAGAAGTCACTGCTGCTTATTTTGTATGTTGTTTTCTGGTTGTCATTTTGGCTTTTGTGGCGGACTGCTAGGCATTTCGTCCCAAGTCAGTGCCGCTTACAGAAACAGTTTCAGGAGGATTCCCTGTTAGTTCCTCAAAATAGTGTAACTCACAGATGTGATCTTGTCAAAAAATAAGGAAGTGGTCCTCTTTCATATTGTCTGTTGATTTTTAAGGATCAATCGTGTTGATCTGACGCATATTTGTCACCCTGAACACACACACAATGGGGACAAAGCCCTTCAAGCAATAGGGACTTGATGTTTTTTTGTGTGAAGTGAGAATGTAGAGAAATAACTTTCACAAATAGGAACGTCAGAAGAAAATGTCATCATGTACTCAGGCTATATGTTGCAGAAGTTCTCCGTATCTATGTTGTGGCAACATTTCTGTTTCTGACGGTTACCTTTGTCCAATAACAAGCATTCACATTATTCCTTCTTGCTTTCATCACCAATGAACAGTGTCAGCTTACCACCTGTACTGGGACCACCAGGCCCATAAGCACTTACCAGAGTAGAACAAGATTACTCTATACTTGTTTGAGAAAGAATTCAGTTTTACCTGTTGGATATTTGTTAAAACTACTTAGAGAATGGGAAAACTGTACATCAGCACCCTGAGTGGAGAACAAATGTTTTCCAGCAGGGTATTAATGTACAAGTAAGGCCCACTGAAAAATTAGCCCGATGTTTCACGGCAGCATATCAAGCTGCCAAGAAGCTCAGACTGAAAAAACTAATGGTTACCATTATTTTATGCCTGCTAAGCAGCACCTTTGCTGTTTAGCTAAGCAGTGCATTTGCTGTTTAGCAAGTGTAAAATAAATGAAACTGAAAAAAAGTGTGTGTGTGTGTGTGTGTGTGTGTGTGTGTGTGTGTGTGTGTGTGTGTGTGTGTGTGTGTGTATGTGCGCATGTGAGTGTGTGTGTGTGTCCATGTGCATGTGTGTGTTTGTGTATGTGTGTGTGTGTGTGTGTGTCTGTGTGTGTGTGTGTGTGTATATGTGTGCACGCGTGCACGTGTTTAATGTGTGTGCGTACGTGTATGTGTGTGTGCATATGCACGCCCGCGCATGTGTGTGTATTCATGTGTGTGTGCGTGTGTGTGTGTCTGTGCGTGTGTATGTGTGCATGCGTGCATGTGTGTGTGTGTGTGTGTGTGTGTGTGTGTGTGTGTGTGTGTGTTGTGTATGTGTGTTTATGTTTCTGTGTCTGTGAGTGAATGCTTGCATGAAAGCAGAACAGATTGTGTGTGTGTGTGTGTGTGTGTGTGTGTGTGTGTGTGTGTGTGTGTGCATGCGCGCGTGTGAGTGTGTGTGTGTGTCCATGTGCATGTTTGTGTGTGTGTGTGTGTGTGTGTGTGTGTGTGTGTATGTGCATGAGTGTGTGTATGTGTGCACGCGCGGGCGCGCGCGCGTGTGTGTGTGTGTGTGTGTGTGTGTGCGTGCGTGCGTGTGTGCGTGTGTGCGTGTGTGCGTGTGTGTGTGTGTGTGAGAGTGAAGTGTGACAGTGATCTCTGACAGCAACAGCATCAATTAAGAGGTTACCGGCACAAGAAATCTTGGCAGGGACACGAATAATGAGGAACAAATGACCAAAAATAAGGACAGATTTTAAATATTGCTCTTATAAACTTAGAAAGTTGCTAGAACAACAGGGTTTCTGTTAGCATGTACTATCTGAATGTTGCACACAGTGCAGGCTGGAGAAGTTGTTTGACCGCAACTGAGCTACAAAATATAAGTATCTTTTGATTATTTTTACAGATTACTGTTTTTATAATTTAATATATATAAAGCACTTTGTCTATTCAGAATCTTCACAAATCCTTATTTGTTTAAAAACTTTCATTTGACTCTGCAGTGCTTTGCTGTCTTAGGCTATTGTATAAACTGAAACATTTACTCTGTGTAATTATCTCTTGGCTAGTGGGGCTGGTTCTTTTGTGTCCTTGTAAAAAACAGTTGTTCATCTGGTCTTGCCGTCACTTTGGTGTCTTTGCAGACAGTGCAGGCTGGAGAAGTTGTTTGACCATAACTGAGCTACAAAATATAAGTATCTTTTGATTATTTTTACAGATTACTGTTTTTATAATTTAATATATATAAAGCACTTTGTCTATTCAGAATCTTCACAAATCCTTATCTGTTTAAAAACTTTCATTTGACTCTGTAGTGCTTTCTTAGGCTATTTTGTCCCACCCTCCCTCCCTGTTGGTGTCTTGCTCTTATACTTGGTGGCTTTGCAGTTGCCTGCCCCTACTGTGACACACTTCCCAGTCTAGTGTCATTAGCTCATTCTTCTTAATACAGAGAGAACATTTGATAAGGCCTTCTGTTCCTCCTTTTTTCCTTTTCAAAAAGTAAAACAAAACTTTTTTTTTTTTTTTTCGCCTGAACCTTCTTGTGTTCTGACTGTCCTTCTCAAACATATTGGAAATATACAGTATATTTCAGAGCATTTGTTATAACTGTATTTGCTATAACTGATTTAAGTATTTTTTCTGGCTTTTTGAATATTTACTGCTTAGCGACTGCATCTTAGCCTGTTTATACAGCTCTGCATTCTATTTAAACTGTTTTTGTGTTGATTAACTGTTTTGCACTCTTAAAAAGTTATTTGTTGCTTAATTTTACCTGTAGGCTAACACACTCAAGTGTGCTAGCCGCTTAAAAGCATTTATAGCATTTACTGTCTGTTTTTTCCTTGTCTCTGTAAAAAAAAAAAAAAAAAAAATCTCTTGTTTTCCCACCTTACTGAACTAGAGTAGTCCAGTTTCAGAGTTGCTGATCCCTGGGCTTTGTTTTTAGTTCCTGTTACTGATCCATTGCCTTATTAGGAAGGAGGGAAGTTTCTTTGCTTACCAGTGGGAGTGGGAAGCACTGAGCAGCCTTTTTGTCCGAATTGGTGAAGTTTCAGCCAGAAACTAGTAGTCCATTGGTCGTTTTGGGCCAATTCCTAGCTCCTTTCAGCCCCCTGCTAGAAAACATGCTAAACACGCATTTTCCAGCTTGTACCAACTCAGCACAGATCCTCGTGGTGGCCTGCAGAGTGATCCAAGCAGCAGAGAGCTAAAAGAGTGACTTTCTACCAGATATAAGTATTTTTTTGGCTTTCCCACTGTTATTAAGCTAGCGACTGCATTTCGCCTGTTTTACTGCTACTTTAAGTGATTTCTGCATTTTACACTGTTTATTGCACTTTAAGTTACTAATTGTTGCAAATTGTTTCTGTAGGCTACACACTAAAGTGTGCTAGCCGATTTACAGCATTTATAGCATTTACTGTCTGTTTTTTCCTTATCTCTGTAAAAAAACAAAAAAGCGCTTGTTTTCCCGCCTTACTGAACTAGAGTAGTCCAGTTTCAGAGTTGCTGATCCCTGGGCTTTGTTTTAGTTCCTGTTACTGATCCATTGCCTTATTAGGATGGAGGGAAGTTTCTTTGCTTACCAGTGGGAGTGGGAAGCACTGAGCGGCCTTTTTGTCCGATTTGGTGAAGTTTCAGCCAGAAACTAGTAGTCCATTGGTCGTTTTGGGCCAATTCCTAGCCCCCTGCTATAAAACACGCTAAACGCGTTAGCTGAGTTGCCACTGTTGCACACAAGAGCAGCGGCGGTTAAACAAGGTTAAACTATTCAGGACATTTAAATTCCACTCTTCAAATTTTCCCTTAGAACTACCTTCCTCGAGCTGTACTGCTGATCTAACCAGCATATCCTATAACTGAAAAGTTCATCTCTACTTGATTCCCAAGTAGACTATTCTCTATCTGTAAAGCCTAGCACTTACTCCTACAGTACTTGCACCTTGATAAAGCACTCTTATTATAGATAGTACCCCACCAGCCTAAAACCCACTTCCCCCGGAGTCCTTTGAAAGTCTCTTTATCTACTACTTCTAGTATGTCGAGGGATCAGTTGCTAGTGTCCTCTCCAGCTCAACTGGTGAACTTGGGAATATTGAGGCAATGTTACAATTGCCTCATGTACACAGACAATCCTCTCCTTCTCCCACAAAACACAAATACATGCGAGAGATGCAACTATACGACCAAACTGGAGGCTGAGCTCTCTCAACATAGGACTGGCAAGACCAGACAGGAGGAGAAGGTAACCACACACAATACATACCCAGTCACACATGGTACCATCACAACTTCAAATCATACACATACTCACACAAAGACATACTGGAGGCTCTGATCAAAAATTTACCAAAACAGCAGAGGCCACCAAAGCAGACACCCAAACAACTACCACCTCACGACCCAACACATGCAACACATAGACCACACAGTCAGAGTGTCAAACAGTCACAGCCCTTAAGGCCAAACAAAATGCCAGACACACTTGTCATTGGTGATTCCATAGTCAGACACACTGACGTCCCGCTCACCAGACTGAGTAAGGAGAAGGTCACAGTAAGCTGCCTGTCGGGCGCTAGAATCCACCACATAACGCAAGCACTCAGGTCTCTCATCAGCAGGTACAAGTACGACTCAGTCATTGTCCACGCTGGTGTCAACGACCTGAGACGTACCTCCTTGGACTACATGAAAAGGGACATCGAGGAGCTCTCTGATTATGTAGCCCAGGCAGGTATGACCCTGACCTTGAGCAGTATCCTACCTTCACCTAGAATGATGCCACAATACAGTGATAAGATGATCAGCTTTAATAATTGGCTTAAATTCTGGTGTCATTCAAAGGGGATCCAATGTCTGTCTGCCTAGGATGACATGCTGGACAAGCCACGCTGCTTCGCAAGGGACGGCTTGCACCTGTCACCCCTGGGCTTCCGGATATTGGCAAAGGCTCTTGCCACCGCCATAGAGCCTTATGTAGGGAAGGGTCAAATTCTAAACCTACCACCCTAGAACACCAAAAAGGAAAAACTAAGGGTAATGCTGCTCAATGCCAGAAGTCTCAATCTCAAGATGCACGCACTCGAGGCCCTTCTCAATATGGAGAACATCGATGTCTGTGCGGTGACAGAAACCTGGTTCAAGGCTCCTGAGAGCACCCCAGCACTAACAGGTTTCACCTCATATCATGCGTTCCGCCCCCAAAATCCGGACAACACCAAGAAAGGAGGGGGGGGTGTCCATATTCATAAAGGACACCCACACCTCAAGGTTGGTGGCAATGCACGATGCATCGGAGACCATCCAGGTGCAATTAACCATAGGCAAGACTGCTCTGCAATTTGTAGCATGTTACAGGCCACCCTCTCAAACTCAGGAACCTCACATGGCCTTCCTGAAAACATTGGAGGGGATAAATGTATCTCCAAACACCATCATACTAGGTGACTTCAACTACCCTAATATAGACTGGGAACACTACTCAAGCCCGAACACTCTAACCCAAAGATTCCTGGAGTTCATAAACTCAAATGCCATGGAACAACTAGTCACCATCCCCACAAGAGGAGAAAACATACTTGATCTCATCATCATGAACATGGGATCAAAATGTTCAACACCGGAAGTATACCCCTCACTGGTGAGATGAGATCATAAACTAATCTCGCTGGAGGTCCTCATCCCGCCCCCACCTGAAACAAAAAAGACCACAGTGAAAAACTTCTCAAAAGCCGATTTCACACTTCTAAAAACTAGTGTGGTCTCCTTTAAGGCCCCTGAGCCAGTGGTAAACATTACTCAAACCGCTGAATCACTTACAAATGCCTTCTACCAGCACCTACAGGACTACATGGATCAGGCAATCCCAAACAAAACTAAGACTCTCTGTACCAAGGGCAAGCATCCAGTCTGGTGGACCCCAGCCATAAACAAGCTCTACAACAAAAGGAGGAAGCTACTACAAGATAGAGCAAAATCCTTGAAAGGTAAGACACCTTTTATCATTATAAGTAAAAAACTAAGAGCTCTCATAAAATCATCCAAGGCAAATTTTGAGAGAAAAATCGCCAAGGACTCTAAAGACAATCATAAGGCCTTCTTTAGCTATGTTAGAAACCTAGGAGGAAACTCCCAGATATGCTCAGAATTAGTTCAAAATGATGTGAAAATTACTGAACCTACACACATTGCTAACATACTGGCTGACAGGTTCAGTGCAAACTCCCCCCCCCCAAAAGGAGAGATATCTATTCCAGAGGATTGTAGCCCCCCAAACATCTCCAATGCCCAAGTGAGAACTGCCCTCACTAAGGCAAAAAACACAGCATCCATGGGACCGGATGGTGTCCCCGGCTGTGTGCTTCATGAACTCAACGAGGAATTAAACCCACAGTTAGGACAGCTGTTTAATCTTAGCCTCACCTCAGGATACGTACCCAAGGAGTGGCGCACGGCGACTGTGGTCCCACTTCATAAGGGCGGTGCCTCCACAGACCCTGGAAATTACCACCCCATTAGCTTGACAAGCCTTATCTGCAAAGCCATGGAGAGGATCATAATGGAACTCATAAATAAAGATATAGGGAACTTGCAGACTTTGGATCCAACCCAGTTTGGCTTTGTCAAAGGCAGATCCTGTCTCTTAAACTTGGTTGACTTTTTCGAGACAGTCACCAAGGCCATTGATGAGGGAAAGGCAGTCCATACAGCCTACCTCGACCTGGCAAAGGCCTTCGACACAATACCCCACTCAGGTATCATCGAAAAACTCATCAGCTTGAATGTAAACCCATACATCACAAGATGGGTTGCAAACTGGCTAAGTGACAGAACCCACAGGGTCAGAGTTGCTGGAGCCATGTCAGACTCAAAGCCTGTCACAAGTGGTGTCCCACAGGGCTCAGTCATGGGTCCACTCTTGTTCGGCATCTGCTTTTCTGAAGTACAAGCAAACACAAGAGGGTTATGGCTGACAAAGTTTGCAGATGACTGCAAACTGGGCGCCATAGTCAAAAACACATCTGACACAGATATCCTCCAGAAGGGCCTCACAGAAACGGATAACTGGTGCCAGAGCCATGGCCTGAAGTTAAACGCCAAAAAATGCATAGTCATACCCTTTGGGAAAAACAAGGTTACCCCTAGCTACCATATAGGTGGCAATCCACTGAGCACAGAAAAAGTCATCAGGGATCTGGGGACCCAAGTTAACAGTAGACTTTCGTTTGACACTCATGTTGCTAAAGTAGTTAGGAAAACCTTCTATATCGCCCACCTGATCATGAAGGGATTCACATCTAGATCAAGGGAGGTCATCGTCCCCTGTACTCATCACTCATTAGACCTATGATTGAGTACAATGCCCGTTCGAATGTATCTGACCAGACACCTGCTGCAGCTTGAAAGGCCCCAAAAGTTCCTCACCAAAAGGATAAAGGGTCTCAAAAATATGTCTTATGCTGCCCGACTGAAAGAACTCCAGCTCTATTCAGTCTCATACTGCTTGCTCAGAGGTGACCTGTGCCTGACATATAAGGCCATGTCAAACCCAGATTTGATGAATATGCTTCACCTCAAAAATCTAGATCCCTCAGAACCACAAGGGTGGGAGACTTAAACCTTGACACGGTTATAAATAGAACGTGCTGGAGGGACAGATTCATCACCCAGAGACTCCCTATGCTGTGGAACAAAATCCCGGTACATGTGAGGCAGAGCACCTCGCTGGCCTTGTTCAAGAGGAATCTTGACCAATGGATGGGAGATCGCAGATATACCCCAGGGATTACTTCAGTGTCACTGCTTGACAGAGGCACAGAAAAATGATAGGCATAGTTTTTATTCAAACTAAAGGGGTGGCGAAAGCCACATAACTATGGGCTAGGCTTATAAATGCCCTTGGGCAGATAGCCTAGTATGAACCTATGAACCTATGAACCTATATGAAGTCTGAAACTCAAATGTATGTCATTATTTAACGACTTCACTCCCCAGTGTTTTGCCAGAAAACTACACATTTTATGAGGGTGGGACCAAACATAAGAGCCAAAAATCTAGACATTCTGCAAAAATCTGTACATCTGAAATGTATGCTCTGTTGACTTTTAGCTCAAAACATCTGGATAAATCTAAAATAAATGGGGGACAGAGGCTCAAAATTGGAATATATTATATTTTACTTGAGTATTAGGATTTGTGTTAGCATACACTTTCTGAAACAGAGGTGTGAGTAAGAGACTGAGTGAGAGCGACAGTGAAGATGTTCGCATACCTCTGGACCTTTCAGCTGAAGAAATTTGGATAAAGCTTAAAATAAAGAGGGAATTTTAATTACCGATCCTATAAAATTTCAAACTTAATTAAAAGGATTTGTGTTAGTGTGAATTTTATGAAGAAAATAATAGTCTGAAACTCAAATGTTTGCCATTATTTAGTAACTTCAGTCTCCAATGACTGGCAACAAACTAAATGTTTTGGGAGTAAGGGACCAAAAATAAAAAGTAAATGCCTGGATATTTTTTCAAGTGTTATATTTTGGATGTAAAATGCTTCCTCCAACACTTCCTCCAACACTATTAACATATACTATAGCAAGTTTGAAACATTAGGCAGAGGAACTATTTTTACATCAACAATATATATAAAAAAGTATATAGTACTTAAAAATAAATAAGTAAAACACAACAATTTTACAGAGAACCCCATTCTTTAAGTGTGATAATGCCCTCCAGGGTGTGTGTTAATATGTAATTAATGCCCTTCCAGGGGTGTAGAGGCCCTCTGCCTGAGATGTCGGGCTTCATAACACCCCTGGGCAGGCACTAATTACATATTGACACACACCCTGTCAGGCATTATTGATTGCTTATTCCAGCATGCAGTGTGTGAGAAGCAAGCACTGATGTGCAAACGTCTGTGTACATTCTGTATTGACTGCTATTTGCAGCCAATGAAATAAGCATGTACTCAGAGCAATTACAGCCCTAAAGTTCCTTCTAGGGCCCTGAGTTATTGTAGGTGTTCCATATTCACCTCCAGGGATGCATAATCTGAAAACAAATTATTTTACCCTAATCTTTTCTGCTTACTATACATCTCTGGGATCACATTACAAAGCATGTTAATCTCTGGCATAACTGAGGCCAAATTCCTATGAGTTGGAATATGCTCAGGAATAAGAACCACAGCACTTGTTATAGCTAATAGTTATTACTGTCCAAAACCAGGAAACAATATATTATGTTAAAACGTGCATGGTATATTTACAAATAAACGTCAAACAAATGAAATGGAAGATTCTAAGATTACAAGCAAGGGAAATAATCCATGCCATTATACCATTATACACAAACTGATTATGTCAGCTATCTGGTTACATCCAGAAGGGATTAGATGTATTTAGTCATCATTAATGATTGCTTATGAAAGTAGACAGGCACTTTCCCAATCAAATCACAAACAAAAGCAATGACAGATTTATTACTGGAAACATTTATTATACTGCAGTAGTAAATGGGGATTGCAGTCTGTTTAGCTGGACTGCAGCTTCTGGGGGTCCTGACTGTCGCATGTCTCGTGTATTCAAATGAGACACTGAGACACAGGATGGGTTCAAGTCATTTATTGTACATAAATACATCAGGAGCTGTAACTTGAACATATACTTCGAACTTCATATGATTACTGGCTGACTAGTTACTTCTAACACACTCACATGTGCATCTCCATTCAAGCTAGCACTCACACTGACTAACTATACAAAATGGCACTGATCTCACACGTGCTCAGTAACTTATATGCATGTACTCTCTGACTACAGTGGCTGACTTGGTACAATATACACGCTGATCTATACTGACTAGGTATAATCAAGGTGAGGATAAGGGAGTACATAGTGCAAATGCTTCTATTTATGAGCACCCCTCATCTTAGGAACAATAATTGCAGGTCTGGTATAAGGTGCAAGAGTTATTTTTTTATTTTTTCAAAAAGAAAAAAGTAGACATGGAATAAATGCAAGATATTCAAGACTGATATGATATACTAAAAAAATCTGAACTTGGATATGTAGTAAATAATAACTCGTCTGGTAGCATTATTTGATAAATCATTGAGATGCTGATTATCTTTAATTGCAAAAGAGTAAATTGTTAACTTCATCTAAACAACACTACAATACATGCACATATACTGAGGAAATGGAAAATCCTCAAACTGATTTCAGGCAATAGATTGGTAAAATTCATAATGGTGGCATTTCACAGCATTTCAGAAGGTCTGCAGATGTCATTAGAATCACAACTGAACTTATAAAAAAGGTTAAGATTAGAAAACCTAAAGACAGGAAGCAAGAATTAAACAACTGGTATAGTAAATGACTGAAAAAGAATCTGGGTCAAAAGAAAAATATGTTGAAAGTATACAAGAAAAAGAGCCAAAAGGAAGCAATAAACCCTTAATCATAATGAATAATTGTTTGTCAATGCCAAATGTTGGCTTGCAGTGCGTTAGTAATGTAACATTAAAAGTAACGGTGTAGAATCCTTTTCTTTTTTCCTGCCTGCCTTAGTGCCCATCAAGGTACCACCTTTCTACTGCTCCTTACAGCCAATTTGTTCCTCAAGGAGTTGGGAGCCAAGCAACAGAGTTTGAAGCTGTCACCTATCAGAGGGCAAAGAGTTTTGTAACTTTGAAGCCCCAACACCTCCACACATGACTATAGCCCCCGCAGGGTTCAGTATTCAATAGGTATCAGTGAAGCCTGCCCTAAAACCCTTGAAGCCAGCACTCTCACTGGATATCTGGTCTTCACTGAGTACCCAGACATGTGGCACCATCACAAAAGTGAGGCAAGTGGGTAGAGCCTCGTCTCCCCATTCTTCATCCGTGCCATCTACAGTAGGTGCCTGAGCCACTAATCAAACTCAGGTCACTGTGTTCAAAGTTAGGGTTTTATCCCACTATGCCAGCAGAGATGGCCATGGTACCTAATGTTTTGAGTGGTATATTAATTGTCATTTTTAATGCAAAGTTTATTCTAATGGAGTTAGAAATGCATAAAAGAATAAGTAAATGATAGGTAATTTATCATGCATGCATGCATAGGTATCTCATGTAGAGCATAGATGCTATTTTTACATTATATTTCATACAGAGACGCAAGATAAATTATTTTAAAATGACTGCAGAAAGTAACATCTGGCATTGTAGTTATGTTTCAAGCAGGGACAGAGCATTTTGCAAATACTGTAGAAATGAGCATCTGAAATTGTAAATAGGTACAGATGCAAATCAAATAACATGCAATGAATAGCCAGGCATTGTGCTACATTATCCTGCAGCAGACCTAAAATAGGAGATTATAAATATTTAATCTATACTTTAGAATATTTAGTATATGACTTTGTTATTTACGTCACCTTTTTGAAGTTCATGTAATACATTCCAGAAGACATTTTGTGTATTGGTACAGCGACTGTAATGTATATAACAGGATTTTGTACTTTGGTCTATAGCATCACTTTAATAAACCAGTTACTGTTTTATTTATTTTTATGTACTGTTTCCTCTAAAATGTACCATAATGCAAGTATTATGTATTCCTCCTGAAGTTACCAATTAATATTGATTCAACCAAAAATTTACTTAAGGCTTCAGCATTGTCACATTCAAGAGAGTGGCCAAGGTGACATGGTTTACTATACATGCGCAACAAGTCCCAAGGCTGATTAGCAGGTGAGAGTAACAAGCAGCTTCTCATCACAGCCGCAGCACGGACCTGCAGCAAGATCATGTAAGAACACGTTGCAGCCAAAGCGAAGTATGAGCAGCTGTAGCAAACATGTAGTGAGTGTGGGCCTCACGCATAGTTACCACAAAGCTACACAAACAGATGCAATATATGTGGGCACATCCACGTGTGTAAAACAAGGATGCATATATGCAGTGGAAGGTAGTAATGGAAGTTTGCCTAAGGCAGCAGAGTGGAGGAAGTAGTAGAACCACAGAAAATAAAATATAATATGCACTAGACTGCAAAGTGAGGTGGTGATACACTCTGAGTTGTAGAAGATGGTTAGAGATATACACACAGATGTCACTGTCAAAAGTGGTGATAAAAACATTAAAAACACAGAAGTGATATGTGGAGTGCAGAAAAGCAGCAAGATTTGTTAACAAAACTATTTATGACCTCACCAGTGTCTGCTCAGTGTACCTGTAAAATGAGTCTCTTGAGAAGGTTCTTCATGTGGCTGATTCAGCCATCAGACCTCCTGTCTACAATCTGTCCCACAGTGTTTACCAGCTGCTGATGGGTGACAAAGACATCACCTCCATTTGCACTACTACCAGCATCCAGAGTAGGGCTACCTGAAGGGGGTGGTGCAAGTAGGGCAGGAGGTGTAGAGGCAACTTTGGCAGGCTGGGACCAAGATGTGCTGGGTGCTTCTGGTGGTAGTGCTGCTGCTGCTGCCACTTGTGAGGGGTCAAAAGGCCTTGCTGGTGGGATGGGTTCAGGTCATTGTGCTGCTGCACAAAATAGTAAAAGAAACAGAAACAAATACACAAACCCGCAAACCTCTGCTCAGTTCAAACCTAAACTATTCTGGTCTTCAATCAATTTGCTCCTTCACCCTTGTCTTCTCAACAAACTCTTTCTTTAAGTAATCACTCTGAAAGCATTGCCAGCCAATTCAACTTACTTTACACTAGGCCTGTAACCTGTCTACAAAAAACACAGCCCTTAAACCTCCCCTATTCCTAAAAACCTGTCCAGCACACTGATAAACAGTGTTTCCAGCCCATACATACCTCCACTATCAAAAGGTATCTCCTCAAGTTAAAATCCACTACTCCTGCCCCAGGAAAACTACCAGCTGAATACATCAAGCTTGACATTGCAGCCTATCCTACTTCCATACTAATCAACCACTCAATCAAAGAAAGCTATGTCCCAGAACTCTGGAAAAAATTGTATATATTACCATTGCATAAAGGCAGAATTTTCACAGAGCTTT
This sequence comes from Protopterus annectens, assembly GCF_019279795.1. NCBI lineage: Eukaryota > Metazoa > Chordata > Ceratodontiformes > Protopteridae > Protopterus > Protopterus annectens. The sequence continues at coordinate 1,824,943,960 of NC_056728.1, forward strand.
CCAGTTATTGGCTCATCACCATTATGTCACCTTTTTGTACAGTACTAGAAAAATGCATCCAGACTCAGCTAATAAACCTTCTGTCTAATAGTATAATAGTTAGGAATACCTAGTCATTGGTGTAATGCACTTTTTGTCTTCTATACATTAGCTGACAGTTATTTGGTATTGCTTTTATTAGCCTTGTACTCTTTATTTCTTACTTTAACATTTTGTAAGCTTAATGTATTAATTTGTGGAGAACTTGTCACCCCAGGCCTCCTCTGAAAGGGGGTCTTGTGCCAGTCAGATTATCCTGATAAATAAATGCTACTAAATAAATAAATGAGTAATAAAAGGTAAATAAATAAATGCATACATAATAATACATAAAATAGATGTATTTAATACAGAGGATAATGACAAAGTGGTGGGGGAGAGAGAAGTACAAATACAATGAAAAAACTGAAGTGCTTACTATGTTTAGACTAATAAAATTAAACAGAATATATTTGTTAGACAAAACAAATGTTCATTAATTTAATATACTTGTTAATGTACATAAATGAAAGGGGGAACTGGAGGCAGCAGCCATCATCATGTGCAGTCTGATAGATTAATGTGATGAGCTATTTAGACAATAGATGCCTGTAGTCAGAGAATTCTCTTTTATATTTAAACATGTCTACTTAACTAATAATGACTAGTAACTTGTAATGAAGATCTTACATATTTTCCCCATGTAGTGCTGTGGTTATACTATTTACAGAAATAAACAGTAAATATTTTTTAATTTACCACATGTCTGGATGGAGCCTTAACATCTTGTCTCACTTGTTCACCTACATAAGGCAGTGCATGCAGACATATAACACTGAATAGACTTGTACCTTTGAACTATGGTAGTAATAACAGAAGTGGCACTGAAGCATAGAAGTATATATTTTTAATGCATCTCTACCACTGTTAGTTTTAAAACAAAGACATTATGAATCAGGTATACTTGCCCCAGTGCTCTTTGAGGCATTCCAACCTTCTTCTGTGCAACCGCCAATTCACTTCAATATATTCAGGGACTTCAGACATAAACAGAGCATTCTGTAATATTTTGAATGGCATGTAGTGTCAGTTTAAATGTGTTCCTAACATATGTTCTACTTACAGTACATAAGGGGTGCCTGCTCTTTGACTTCATCCTCCTACTGGCCAAGGAGATTAGGACTGCAGCGTCTCATATCACTGTAATGGGCACAGCACTGTTCCCCCATGTATGTGGGATGCCAGTAACATAGCTGATAGCCTGGGCTAAACTATTCCAGGCTTCAGTCTTATATTCTTTAATATATTGTCCAAGGTGTATTGAGGAGTAGACTGCAATTAGTAGCCTGCATGATTATGATGCTGAAAGGGAAACACATAATTTTAGCATTGTATAGGTTCATAGGTTCACAGGTGTTTACTAGGCTAATGACCACAAGGGCCTTTTTAAGCCTAGCCATGTATCCCAAATCTCTGACAATTTCTGATACCCTTGATAAGTGTAAACATGGGCTTTGGAGATGAACCATTTACAGGTTACCTGTTTGCATTAGAGATATAGGTGCCAAACCAGGCATGAATTTCTGGTTTCCCATCCAATTGTCCAAGTTGCACTTGAATGGGATTAGGGAGGAACTCTGCTTCACATGATAGGGAGCCTGTTTCATAGATGGGGTAGTCCCTGGGATACACACCTCTCTCTCCAGCAGGTCCTACTTATATCACATGCAAGGTTTAAGTCTTAAGAACTGGTAATTCTGGTACTGTTTGTTTTGTGGATATGCAGGAGGTCCATCAGAGTGGGGTCTGATAATGCCCTGTATGCCAGGCATAGATCTCCCCTCAAAAGCCTGTAGGAGACAGAATACAGCAATAGGGCCTTGAGGTGGTCCGCATATGACATATTACTTATGCTCTGTATTCTTTTAGTGAGGAACCTCTCTGGACATTCCAGTTGTTGGATATGCCTGGTTAGGTACATACCAAAGGGGGCACTGTACTCAATGATAGGTCTGATGAATGCCGAATACAGTGGAACAATGACTTCCTTGGACTTAGATGCCATACCTTTGTTTATAAGTTGTGCAACATAGAATGATTTCCTCACCACTGTAGACACGTGATGATCAAAGGCTAGATTACTATCTATGTGTGTGCCTAAGTCCCTGACTACTGGATCAACTCCAAGGGGTGTGTTGTCAATATGATAGTTACCAGGCATGGATGGCTTCCCAAAGGACACTATTATGCATTTCTTGGCATTTAATTTCAGTCCATGACTCTGACACCAGTTGTTTGTCTGTGTCAGCCCTCCTGGAGAATGTTTGTGTCAGTGTGAGATTCAATGACAGCTCCTAATTTGCAATCATCTGCAAATTTAGTCAGCCAGAGACCACTGACAATGGCCTTGACTTCTGAGAAGTAAATGCCAAAAAGGAGTGGTCCAAGGACTGATCCCTGAGGGACTCCACTTGTAACTGGCCTCTTTGTAGAGGTAGACTCCCCAATTCTAACTTCCTGGGTCCTGTCTGTGAGCCAGTTTGCTATCCACTGGGTGACATATAGGTTAGTACCTAACCTCTTGAGTTTGTCAACAATGCCCGAGTGAGTTATTGTGTCAAATGCCTTGGCCAGGTCAAGCTGGGCAGTGTGAACAATTTTGCCCTCATCCATTGCTTTGGTGACTTTCTCAAAGAAGTCCGTCAGGTTGAGTAGGCATGCTTTGCCCTTTATGAAACCAAACTGGGTTGGGTCCAGTGTCTGGAGGTTTATTATATCTCTATTAATCATCTCTACGATAATTCTTTCCATGGCTTTACATATAAGACTAGTGAGACTTATGGGTCTGTAGTTTTCAGGGTCTGTAGATGGGCCCAACTTTGTGCAGAGGGATGACTGTTGCCTTTCTCCATTCATGAGGAACGAAGCCTGTTTGGAGGCTACAGTTAATGGTAGACAGTGGTATAACTGGTAGTGATGGTGTGTGGCAAATTTGGTGGTTTTGTTATAACACTGTTCTAGCTTTGCCAGCAATGTGGCTTTCAGGTTACTGAAAACTGGAGACATATACAGTAGAGAAGGCAGTAAGTAAGCAGATGCTATATGTTTTCTGACTTCATCAGTGAGGAATGATTTTACTCTGTATAAAGAGTCTTTTCTAGTGTGTTTATTTCATGACTTGGTTAAAGCACTAATCAAATTTCAGCTGTTCCTCATTGATGATATCTAGGTGTTTACCCCGGTGAACTTATTTGATTTTAGTGTTGTTAACAGCAACGGTGATAAACAATATATTTTGGTTTGGGGGGATTGGAGTATATGATATTCATTTTGTTTTACTGGGATTTAGTAGGAGTTCAGATTTGTTTAGCCAAGATTCTGTAGAAGAGAATGCATGTTGGATTATGTGTTGAAATTTTGTTAGTATTGTTGCTGAGAAGATCTGGGTAGAGTCATCAGCTATTGCATTTTAGTGGCCAGTTTGCTGGCTGTATGAAAATCATTAATAAAGAGGTTAAAGAGCAGGGGACCTATTATAGAACCTTATGGGAATCCAGTTTTTGGTGGTAGGAAAGTAGATATCATGCTTCCATTTTTCTACCTGTGCATTGTTGGATAGGTAACTATGGAAGCAGTGTACTGGCTAGTCCCAAACTTTCACTTTGTCATGGGGCGTGATATCAAAGGCTTTAGGTAAGTGAAAAAAATTGTAACGATAAGGATGCCTTCATTTCTTTGAGTGTGGAAGATATGGTAGCAGCAAGAGAGGGACTGTGGTTGTGGTTGAGATGAGAAAGGGCCTGGATTCAGGTACATCAGGGATTCCACAGACATCACGTTTATAGTTGTAAAACTCTCAACTGCATGTATACTTATGGTGTTGGATCATACTTACACTGGATATTTTGTGCTTTGGTTTATTCACAGGTAATTATTTATCCATCACCAGCACTGTGGAACCAACCCTGCCTGATGTTGGAGGATCTACAGCTTCTGATACTGTTGCTGGGGATGTGGTGGCATTGTCGGGGGAATACATAGTATGTGCTGAACATAGGGAATGTGACCACCACCAACACAGACCATAGACACAGCTTCTGTATCTGTGGATACCCAGGCTACTCACACTATAGAGAGAGAACAGACTGATGAAGACACTATTGATCAGGTAAGTGTGCAGCCCCCAGTAGACAGATATTTGTATCTACCCCCTAGAACGTAAGGGCAGACAGGTCCAAATGAGGGAGTTGGTAATTGTCTACACTGGAGACATGATTACTGCTGTTCTCCTGAGGCTGGGCTATCAGTGACACAACTCAAACTGCAGGGCCATAGTGGAGAAACAGACTAATTCTAACAGCCACAGCAGAGATAGTGGGGGTGATCCAGGGTGTGTATGATGACCTAATGGAGTGCATGTCCTGTATGTGTGATCCCATGGATAGATTGAATCACACTCTGGAATGTGCCATTTTTTCTTGTCTTGACTGCCAGGGATGAGGGGCTAGCCACAGAGCTGATCATCTGCTACATCGCCCAGATGTTAACCTGCATGATCATGGATGAGCAAGAGGTCAATCCTGAGGTGTTAGCACTTCCATAGCAACACCTATTGTGGGGGTGTCTCTTCCCAGGAGAAGCCATCTCTATGGTCATGGCCACCATCATGCTGACACATCATTGTCATTCAACCACACAAGCATCTAGCCAGGGTCATTGTACCTCTTGCTGAACTCCTGGCAGGACCAGCTTTCATGGGTGAGGGCCATGTTGAATATTCTGCCATACATGACTTGAACCTGTCCAATAGACCAAACCATAGTGCTGCAACTACTGTTAGGGCTGTGTCCCTGCAGACCCTGACTCACAACACCTCATCCCCTTGCACATCACATACCTCCATTGACCCCAGCTCTTTTCAACATTAATCCCCCACAGGCACTGACATTTCACGTAAAATAATTTTTCATTATCATACTCCCCAGCAATCATACTGACACACTTCCCAGTGAAAGACATGTACGCCTGTGCTCCCTTTTCTATCTGTGAAAATGATGATAGCTGTGCCTTGCCCTTTGTTCATTGTTACTCTGGTTGCCTTTGTCTGATGCACAGAGTGGCCAACCAATGCATGGTTAAGCACAGGTGGTGTTAGTTTTGCATACAACCTTTGTACTGTAGAACATTTGAATCACTCTTGTTTATTATGTTGTGACGCTGTATGCAATCAGCTGCCTCTTTGCTAGTGCCACTGTGTACTGTGTCCACTTCCATCCGACATGATCATAACTTTCTGCTGGCTCCTCCTCTGACTCAGTCTCCATTGCCTGTTGTGCTGGGAAATGCTGGCCCTGCAAGTGCTCACCTACTGTAACAGCTTTTTAGTATAATATTTGTGTAATATTGCATGCATGGACAGCATTTTCCACATGTGCCAGCTGCAGATCACTACCAGATAAATCCAAACATGGAACTGTGCTTCCAGCAGTTCAAACACCCATTCAGTAATGCTTCTGGTTTGTGATTGTGCGCTGTTTTACCTATGGTCTATTTAATTTTGTACCTATATATATATATATATATATATATATATATATATATATATATATATATACGAAACTACATACTACTGAAATTTTTAACTGGGAAACAAGACACTTGGTCAACAATAAAACTGAACATACTCCGCATAATGTCAAGCCAACCCATGTGGGGAGTGTACCCCTAGAAACTAAATATACCAACTCTGGAATCTCACTATAGTGGGGGAAAGGGCAAATTTCACCATGTTGGCCAAGTGTCTCATTCCCATTTAAAAATGTCAGTAGTGTGTAGTCTCAATTTAGTGACAGTTCGGTGTTGTCATCTCGGTAAAGTAAAATTCAGGTAAGTGAAAATTTGATCTACTTAAGTAGACCCATATATAAGTGTGTGTGTGTACACACATATATATATATAAAATTGTTAAACATGACATGCACATATACAAATTTGGTCCTGCAGGCCAAGGTCATAGTCATATACAAATTTATTCCTGCAGGCAGAGATGAAATGGCAGTTGCATTTTGATGCCTCAATTAAGTTAGCACTTAATAATCACATATATATAAAATCATATTTACATTTGGAATTATTTTGCATCAGCTACTGTATAAAATATTCTGATTACTTTATAAGAAGTTTCTGTGTGTGTGCGTGTGTGTGTGTGTGTGTGTGTGTGTGTGTGTGTGTGTGTGTGTGTGTGTGTGTGTGCGTGCGCATATGGCGTATATAGCCTATATGTTTCAAGAGCAAAAAAGAACTGAAAGGAGCTTTAGTAGTATCGAACCTAAGAATAAAAGTGTGTTTAACCCACAATTAGATCCAACATTAAATATATTAGAAAGAGCTATCATGGAAGATATTTACAGGATGAAAGGTAAAGAACAACATGTACCTATGAATAAAAATCTGAGTAGAAAGAAAATGAAGTTGTAAAATCATTATAAGAGGACAAGACTGTTTGAGTGATGCGGCCAGATAAAGGGGGTGGAATGGTATTGTATGATACCCTAGAATACTCCCAAAAAATCTTTGAGATGCTCAGTGATTCAACTACGTACCACTTATCATCAGTGAATGACATAAATATTAGCCACAGAAGGACAGACTACTATTTAGAAGAATATCTTATACAACAAAGAATAACAGAAGACTTATATAACTACTATAAGACTATTTGAAAGTAAGGAAACCAATAGTGGCTACTATATTTGGGATACCAAAGATACATAAGGGGCCTGAAAATTTAACTTTAAGACCTATAGTGGATGGACGTGGGTCAAAAACATACCCCTTTGGAGTAGTAACAGACAGGTGGTTGAAACAGCAGGTAGTGAATGCAGAGCATAATCTTAAAGATTCGTGGGACTTTCTAGGGAGGATATGGGAAGAACTTTGGGATACAGAAATTATTTTCTTAACTATAGGTGTAGTTGATTTGTTTACATCTATCCCAAAAAGAGAAGGGTTAGACTGGTTCCTAGAGAGTCTACACAGGAACACCAAACTAGGAAATGATAAAAAGGAGCTTATTATGGAGTTCATGGAAATAGTCTTGGACCATAATTATATAATAGTTGATGGAGAATATTATAGGCAGCACAAGGGGGTTGCTATAGGGGCTTCATGTGCCCCTATTTGTGCCAACCTTGTGCTGTTAGAGTGGGAACACAATAAAATATTTAAAAGTGATTATTTTCAATATATGAACTTATATGTAAGGTTCCTGGACGATATTTTTATTTTGTGGAAAGGTCCAGAAAATAGAATTAAAGATTTGGTTAAATACCTAAATGAAAGTACAGGATTTTTGAAATTCACATACGAATACAAAAAGAATGGGATAAACTACTTAGACACATACATTGAGAAAGACAAAAATTGCTTTAAATCTAAGGTTTATAGAAAACCATCCTTTAGTAATTCCTATCTACAATATACAAGTGACCACCCAGTAAGACAAAAACACAGTATTATTAAAGGACAACTAATAATGACAGCAATAATGACTTCTAAGGAAGAGGACACAGATGATGACTTATTGACAGTAGCAAAATTATTTCAAGAGAGAGGGTACCCAACAAAAATAATTGATGAATATGTTGGGTATGTAAGAAATGAGTGGGGGAAAAATATAAGCCCCTATTAGGGAATTTAAGTGTTATAAAAGAAAGTAAAAATAAAAATAAGGAAGAAAACAAAAGATTTGAAAAGGCTATGGTTGTCCCATATGGAAGTAAAGCATACGAGGTGGAAAAAATAGTGAATAAAAACTGGGCCATATTAAGAAACAAGCCAAAGTTATGGGCTATTGGGGGTTCAAAACCAAACTTTGTGTACAAAATAGGCCCTAATCTAAAAAAGACCTTTGAAATGGCTCCAAGGAATAGGGGTAGGTATGGTACTACAAGATGTGGAAGTTGCTCCCAATGTAAATATATTTGTACAGATGAGAATATTATTATTAATAACTCATTAAGAACTATAGTTAGATTTGAGAAGGGAAATTGTCAGACTATAGGAGTGGTGTATTTGGCTATGTGTAAATCCTGTCCCAGTTTTTATGTAGGTAAAACTGAAAGACGACTGAGGGACAGGATATATGAACACACATACCAAATATCTACCAAGAATGTGAATAATGCCCTATTTAGGCATTCTACAACCTGCCTGAATTGTATAGAATTTAGATTTGGCATTTTGGAAAAAGTGTCACAAAACCCTAGGGGTGGAGACTACAGAAGCCACATAGAAGAAAGAGAAACAAGATGGCAAATTAAGCTACAAGCAAGTCAAACCCCAGGGTTAAATGAAATAATTTCAATCAAGCCCTTATTGTGTAAAAAGTGGAGTCTATGAAATAAATGTCAAACAGAAGCTGATTAATGGATAGAAATTGAAATAGAAGATAGTATATTAACAACAAGTTTTTTAGTGAACTGTCATGTATTTTAATAAAATGTTTTAAGAGTTTTACAATAGAAGGTTTTAAACTGAAGCATGTTGCAGTTGAAGTATTTTTACAATGAATGATGTCATAATTGTAATAGAGTATTTAAGGGGGAAAACATTAGGAGACAGATTCTGATGAAATCCCTGGGCATAGGGAAGAAAGCGCTCAATCTTTAATTTGTGTGCAATTGTTTTAATAAAGAAGACTGTGAGAGAATTCAGCCGTGGCAGTGCATTTTTCGTAGCTGATTGTGGATTTCATACACTGTTTGACTCATTTTTGGTATTCCAAGTTCAGTAGCTGCTGGTGTCAGCATTTTTAGTATCTGTAAACTCCTCGACACAATATTACACTCAAGGCAGGCTTCAAAATGAAACCTCTGCCATTCATACCTTTTCAATTTATACATCAGATTTTCCAGTCGTTTCAAAGAAGCCAAAAAGTCAAACATACCATCAGGTTCTATATTGCTATCAGTCTCTTGTGCCGACAAAGTAAGTCCCAATAGAGGATTAGATTGGTTTCGTATGTACTCCATGTATTTGTCCATACCATCAGCAGTAGCTGCCTTCATTGTGGAAGCAGATGAATTCGAAACTCCCTCGCTGAAAGCCAGGGACTCAGCCATGTGTAGTGGTTTTCTATACAACAATGAACAACAACAAAAAACCAAAGCGATACCAAACTACTGAAGGTTGATCACACTATAAATGCACAGTAAATGAAAACAAAATGTGAGCACACCAACACAGCCACCAGAAATATATAGAATAAAAATATTTGTTGACAAGGATTAGCATTTTGCGGGGTTACCACTTCATCAGATCCAAGTAAAAGACTAAAATCAACACAAGACACACTGAATATAAAATAAGTTGTAACCAATCAACAACTGTTACCAGTAAAATAATTATATCAGTTAAGCAAAAATCACCACCTCCTATTTAAGGCAGGTCTAAGAGGAATAGCAGAGTTTAAGCCTGGACACTTATGTGCTTGTAACGATACAATCCATTTTGCCTCAAACATTTCCACTTGATTATTAATATCACCCCTTCTTTTACTAGGTGGAACTAGTTGTAAAACCCTAAAATAAAAAAAATGATGTCTTGATGAATTTGCATGATTAGCAAGGGCATTGGTGAGAGTTTTATTACGAATATTGCCTAAATGCTCTAATATGCATTTTCTTAGCTGGCGTGTAGTCTTTCCTACATAAATGTGGTTAGAAAGACCTTCTACATTGCCCACCTGATCATGAAGGGATTCACATCCAGATCTAGTGAGGTCATTGTTCCCCTGTACTCTTCACTTATCAGACCAATGATCGAGTACAATGCCCCATTCGGGATGTATCTCACCCGACATCTGCAGCAATTGGAGAGACCCCAAAAGTTCCTCACCAAAAGGATAAAGGGACTCCAAAATCTGTCATATGCTGCCAGATTGAAGAAACTCCAGCTCTATTCAGTCACATACCGTCTGCTCAGAGGTGACATGTGCCTGACATACAAGGTCATGTCCAACCCGGAATTAATGGACATGCTCCACCTCAAAAAATCCAAATCCACCAAAACCACCAGAGCAAGCGACTTAAACCTTAGCATGGATATAAATAGAACGTGCTGGAGGGATAGATTTATCACTCAGAGACTCCCTATGCTGTGGAATAAAATCCCGGTCCATGTGAGGCAGAGCACCTCGCTGGCTCTGTTCAAGAGAAATCTTGACCTGTGGATGGGAGATAGTAGGTTTACCCTGGGAATCATCTCTGTGTCACTGCTGGACAGAGGCACAACAAACTAATGGGCACAGTATTTTTTCATATAAGGGGTGGCGTAAGCCACAAAACTTTGGGCTAGGCTTATAAATGCCTTAGGGCAGATAGCCTAGTATAAACCTATGAACCTATGAACCTATAAAAACATTCACATGTACATGTTGCTAAATAAACTAAGTTATTGCTCCTACAAGTCAACTGATCACTGGATAAATAAATTGAGCATCTAGGGCAATGGAAGAACAGGTTTTACAATTATTACATGGAAAAGCACCCCTTCTCGTTGCTGGCATCAGAAATACTCAGTGCAGTTATCTAAACTGAATGTTGTGGAGAGATGGATATATATATCACAGAGGCTATCACTGTTCCAGAACAGACTAGCCATAAAAGTAAAACAAAGCTCATCCGTCCATATTCAAATGAAACTTGGATCTAAGGATGGGTAAAAAAAAAATGTACTCCAGGATTGCCCCTCATGCTACTAAGGGATAGAGCCAGTTCCTTAATGCTGCATCCCTTACATGGGTCCCCTCAAATTATCTATGGAATGGTCACAGTTATTCTCACTAGGGCTAATGTACAATTATCAGCCATGGGGATAGGTAAGACCAATCAGAAAATGTTAATTCAAGGATCAAAAGGGAACTGGCTAAGCTTAAAATGTCTTTCAAGTGAACCTATGCTGTGGTACTAAATAGTTATAAAAAATTGCCCTTTTTAGATCACTAAGTGCTCCTCTTACCCTTCACCCCCCCCCCCCCACTCTTCAGCTTCAGGCACCTATGCAGTTATGATTTCTTAGCCGGCTACAAGCACGTTGATTGTCAGTGTTTCTAACCAATCTACTGCATTTTTTTCTTCTTCCATATGTAAGTTCCCTTATGCATATACAATTATGCTGATCTACGTTCTTGTCTGCTGCAGTGAAAACATAAAACCATTTAAACAGTTGTGATCACCTTGCTCCAGTTTTTTGTTTGTTTGTTTTTGCTCCTCAGTTTGATTTGAGGACTTTTTTTTTTTTATTTTTCCCCTTTTGGAACTTTTGTGCCTGTCTGGTGCAGAGCCAGAGGAGCAGCAATATAGAGGACTGCACAGGGAGTTTGTCTGTGTAGTTAGGATTATTTCTCAGGTTACTGCATGACTGAATTTCTGATCAAACAAAGAAAAAGATTCACTGCAATAGCACATCTTCTTGTGGTAAGTACAAATACAGAAAGGGCCTAAACCGCAAACTAGTTTATTAAAACTCACAGAAAAGTATTTCTGATTTCCTTTAGAGAATCTGAAAAATAAATGCAGGTGAAGAATCCACCAACTATTATCAAATCCCCTTCAAACTGCGTTGTTGCTTTGTGTGTTGATCACTGAGATATGTATCCAAGCAAACCAGGAAGCACTGCATTTTATACACTGCATGCCTATCAAAATTCCAGTAAGTTTTTTGACCTTGAACTTTTTTCAGAAGTTGCAAGCAGTTGGACATGTCCTTGTTACTCCAAATGCTAATTATACCAGTAGGCAGCTATGTTTTGAGGACAATGTCTGGGAGAAGTAGCTGAGGAATCTTCATAGATGTCATCTGCATCTGAACCTTATTCACAATTGTAACAGGTTTGTGTAAGACATACAGTGATACAAATCACAAAGAACTCATCCACGGTGTCTTTTTGAGTTCTATTTTTACTTAGTGTTTATTTGTGTTAGATATAAGGACATCATTCAGGCCAGGTATGTAAGTAATAAACTGCCTTTGTGTGTGAAACAGGGACATTCATATGAATACTCATGCTGAGGTAAACAAACATTGGTAGAATACTGACAAGCCCCTGAAAACTACATTTGAATCCTTTAAGTCATGTTTTGTAGTGGCTTTTTACACAGTAAAAGACCTGAAATATGCTGTGGGCCATAAAAATGTTAACAGAAACTCTGATAGGACATTTCCAGATATTTGCACCGTCTAGAGGTACCTCTAAATCAACCAGTAATATTGTACTATTTTACCATTTTATAATAATATTAGAAAAATACCTAAAATTGTCCTGGCCCAAATGAGATGATACTGACTGCAGTGGTAGGTGCACATGCGTCTGCTCTGATTTACTACTGAAATCCCAAAACAGATGCTGTCGAATGATCACTTCATCAAAATAAAATACTGAAAATAAAAAGATTGGACAGGCAACAAAACCAGAAATGTCGACCTGTCCCATTCGACAAAGTTGACATTACCCAGCATACCTTGTCTTCCAGTCACTCCCAAGTAACATTTTGCAGGGGACAAGCCCCCCTCACACTCATCCTCCCCTGCACCCACCCTGCTAACTATATACACAAACTCTGAGATCGCACTAGTGTGAAGAAAGGGTACATTTCCCAATCCCCACTGTACCGCAATCTCCAGATAGAACGTCTCCCTCACAACATTGAATGCACACTAGCATTCAATGTTGTGGAGCTGACCATTTTCAGTTCGACCTTCAGTGAACTGGAAATTAGCCTTTCGACCATTTCCAGTTCGCATGAATGCCATCCGACATTTCAATAGTAAACTGTCTGCTCCACCTAGCAAACATTAGACTCTTATAAAATGTCTGTCTTCTATACATCACAATGTCTTGTTATCACATCTTAAAGGCTTTCCTGATATTAATAACAGCTGTTAATATAAGATCTTAAGTAAAACAAGGATCTTTCCTTTAGAAGCCAACTCAGTCCCTGTCTGTTTTCATTAATAACTAACAAAATAACTTATTGTCCTTTACTGAAAACAGGTGAAGTCATTTTTATTTTGTAGAATAATGAAGTGGTATTGGACTTGGTGGGGGGAAGCTCTGTAGAGCATAATGCTGAAGTAAAAAATACAGATACAAATTATGAGAAGAATTAACTGATGGTGCTGATACAAAACTGATGACAATAAATACCAGATATACTGCTGCTTGCAAAATGCCATAGCGCAACAGTAGTGCAATTATATCAGCATCATCACAACAGGTCCTCTATAAAATGTCTGTGACATCACAGCTATTGTGCAAATGGCTGCAGCTCAGGGCTGCTAAAATGGAGCATTGCTTTGCACTGTGACATTCAATGCAGCATATAAACATTACTTCTGTATCAGAATTTACCAGCTGCAGGCATACAACACTAGTATATCACAGCCCAAATCTATATCATATTGCAGTAAGGAAAAACTAAACTTCATAGATCAAGCAATGCAGCTATAGTAAATACAATTAAAAAAATGAAAATATTGTTGCGGATGCTACGCATTTGGCACATAGGCTAGCAAAAGCAGACTTGTTACCCTCCAAATTTGCATTTCCTCTGTCTCTTCATGCAGTGGGTTTTGAAATTAATCCATATGTGTGTGCACTATATGAATCTGTGTGTGAGGTGCACCAAGCACACAGCAATGTTACAGAAGAAATATTTTTGAAACTCTATTGTCTTTAGATTTTGCAAGCATGTATGAGAAATTTACATATGTAATAATCATCCGAAAGCTTATCCTGTGTTGACAAATTGCTGCTAATGCTGTACATATGATTTCTGTGAAATCATATATTCAAAACTGCCATGAAAATCCTAAGAGGATAACTAGTTATTGTTAGATGCATTTTGGATTGAGGGTCCAGTAATTGTTCAGTTTTAAAAGAAAGGGGACCTGCAAAAACTTGTAAAGCTAATGGTATGAAACATACTTGTCAACTTGTAGATGTAGGTACAAAGGATCTTGGAAAGTAGATCCACTCAGCCAAAAATTGGGGCAGCTAATTAGCATAATACTTGAATACCAAATAGCACATAATTCTTCCCACTTCCAAGCCAGCAGGGTGGTAGGATACTTTTTTGAAACACAAGTTTAAAAAACTGAAAGCGACAACATTATGCAAAAATATAAGCATGTTGTCAAAGACACTGTGTCAAATATATAGATTTTAATGAATGAATAATGATGTAAAAATCTACCTTACAAAGTCATTTATTTTTGCTTTTGAAAATGTGAACTGTGACATGGATCCTCGCTCCTGAGCATCCAAGTGCTCCGGATTGTGTGGAACGCTCCACATTTAAGACGAGCAAAGCGACTGTTCCGCTGTTCCGCATTGAACAGCTGTGGCTCTGCTACAAGGATTTTGATTGGTTTGTGTACCGCAATTACTGCCAATCGGCATTGCAGTATACAAACCAATGCAAATCTCTGCTGCCCTTCTGCATTACACAGCATTGGCTGTGCGCCGCAGTTTTTGATTGGCTCGTAGACCGCATTTACAGCCAATCGTGAATGCATTCTACGAGCCAATCAAGTAAAGAGTCTCAGGCGGACAGGAGCCTATGAGAGCTCCCCAGTACTAGCCAATCATGTTCTGGGAAGCCTTTTAGCGACAAAATAATGGCTTGCAAAAGGCTTCCCGGAATCAGGGATTTTACTTTTTAGGTCTAATCTCCAGGAAAGAAGACTGGGAAGGAGCGGAATATGGGTTGAAGACATCAGGAGAAGGAAGGTGCATGTTGTGGACATCGGGAGAGGGAAGGTGCGGAATGAAGACATCGGGACTTGGAAGCGGCCAGAACAGAAGGGCTGAGGTTTTATTTTGCTGCTGCTTGCTGCTGGACTACCGGGATCATCATAGTTTGTGCCGTGGTCATCGTGGTGGATTATTTGTGCTGCTGGAGACTTTGGCTAACTGAATATTGAGCGGTTGTTGTGTACCTAGGCAAAGGTAAGTGTTTTAGCTGCAATGGCAAGTGTTTTCTTTGAGAACTGGTATGCTAGCACAGATCTTGTTATTCTAGCAACTTTCCAAGGTTATAAGAGCAATGTTTAGTGTCTGTACGTTTGTGCTGCTTGTTTCTAGTATGTCTCTGAAGTCTGCCAGAAACAGAGCTAAATGTATGCCAGCACAGATGCTGTTGTAAACTTAAAAAGTTGCTAGAATAACAGGAATATTAAAAGTTTGTTTTTGTACTGCTTGTCCTCTAGGATTTTGAAGTCTGAAAGCAATTAAGCAATTGTGTGCCATCACAGATCCTGTTGTTCTAGCAATATTTGTAAGCTTATAACAGCAATATTTAAAGTGTCTCTATGTTGGTGTTGCTTGTCCCCCTAATATATCTCAGAGTAATTGCCATTTATTCTAGCAATATTTCTAAGTTTATAAGAGCAATATTTAAAGTGTCTCTGTTGTTCTGCATGCCTCCCTAGTATGTCTTTTTTTCCAGAAACTGTATGCCAAGCCAGGACCTGTTATTCTAGCAACTTTCTAAATTTATAAGAGCAATATTTAAAGTGTCTGTGCTGCTTGTCCCCCTAGTACGTCTCGGAGGGTAATTGCCATATTTTTTTAGAGAAACTGAATGCCAAGACAGATCCTGTTCTAGCAATATTTCTAAGGTTATAGGAGCAATATTTAAAGTGTCTCTCTAATGTCTGTTTAGAAAATGTAGTAAATCTGATTTTTATTTTTGTAAAGTGCTGTTTCATTTACTTATGGTATGGTTATGGTATTTGCAGATTATCAAATAAAGGTTTTGGCTCTGGGAAGTGTGTTTTATTGAATTTTACAGATGTTCTACCATGATCCATGGCAATAGCACATTTCATGCAGTGCGAAAATAGGGCGTTCCACATTTTGACCATTTGTTACACATTGTTAGGGTCTGTGCTCCACATTGGCCTATTAACTAGTTGAGACCTATGCCTCACTATTTTAATTACTGGTGCCACTAGTGTGTTAGCCACGTAGTGTGGTTCCCTGTGTATTAAACAGATAGAAAACTGTGTGAGGGGGAGGGGGATTCATAAAATCATGTGAAGGGAGAAATCAAGCCTGAAAATAAGAAGGTACTTCCAAAAATAGATGCATGGTGTGAAGGGGTAAACCATGCCTGATACTAAGCACTTACCTCCAAAACTGGTACAGGTAGGAGGTCTGCTGTCAAATCAGTGGGGCTTTACAGGTTTCATCTTACAATTCTGAAAGAACTTTTGAGAAGCACTGAGGCATTCCTAGCTACCCTTTATAAGAAATTATGGAAGGAAGGCATGCCAATCACAGAATGGAGGGTAGATGTGATGCCCCTTCACACACAAATGCAAGCAAGTCAGTAGCAGGAAACTATGGACATGTTAATTTGATATTGATTTAGGAGAAACAATGTAATCATTTAAATGATGCAGGTTGGGCATCTACCAGCAAGCACAGATAAGACAGGTCATATAGAGTCATAGTAGGGAGCTCACATCAAATTATTCATTAAATCTTTCTTGGACAGTGGGAAAACATTGTAGCCTAAATAAGCATTAACTAGAAATTTAAAACAGAGCATTAAGACCATGATCTTTGAATAAGGTTCTCCTTGCAGTCTTGGGTTTGATTTACTCTGTGTCTTTTTGCCTAGTTTGTGACTCTGATCTAATCATTTAACCAAACAGTGTTTCCAGGTTACTTCTGGACAAAATAAATGCACCTGTAGCTAATGGGTGTATCTAGTTAACAAATGCTAGTTGTTGATATGCCCTTCCTAAATTACAGTATACCTTTTTATATCGTCACAAAATTTTTAAGAAATAATTTATGCACCTTATTGAGTGCAGATGATGATGATGATGATGATAACTATAAGCAGCGTGTACAATGAACGTAGACTGGATACTAGAAGATTGCACAGATTAGTGCTATGACAAGTGTTCTTTAAAGTCAGTTAAGTGACATTGAAGTATAAAAATATGTACACTTTTTACAACTAACACAAGTAATTTCTTTTATGCATGATAGAGTGAAAAAGAAACAATAATTGACAAAACTGAATGATTGCTCAATGCTCTTTTAGCATACACTCCAACAAAAGCAGCAAGCAAATAACTCCAAAAATCCAAAAAGTAAACAAAAGCTGTGTCAGTACGAAGAAATTTATTATAATCCAAGCCAATAGTAAGCGCTTTCATCTCTTATGCAAGAGACATCTTCAGACTGTGGCTTTACCATAAAAAACATATACTTTAAATACTACATTAATTAACATTTTAAAACACCAATTAACATTTAAAAGCACAGTGACATAAAAATGCACAGTGACCATGCATACATTAATGCTTCAACCCCTTTCTTTTTAAATACATTACAAATTCTTCCCTGTTATTTAAACCTGGAGGGAAACAAGCATTTAGTTTAACTTGCCAACAATATTCTAGCCAACCTAGTTCTTCAACATTTACTGACTTAATATTTTGATGCACAGTGTCCAAAACTATACATTTAAAATTAATTTTTCATTTCTTGTCAACATAATGTTTGCTCATAGCATTTTTTGTATCTCCATTACTGGTAGCATAATTATGTTCATAAATTCTTTTGTATGGTTCTCTCTTTGTTCTTCCCACATAAAATGATCTACATTCTGAACACATCAATAAATAAATAACATTTTTTATTTAAAAGTAAACCTCCCTGGGACTTGGACTACTGTTTTCCCCACTAATAATTCACTACTAAAGAATATAGTGAGGAGAAACTGGGGAATTTTAAAAGGAAACAGAGAAAGTATGGAGAAAATAGGGAATGAACCCAAGTTTGTACAGAAAAGGGCTAGAAACTTTAAAGATATTTTTCAAAGTAAACTAAATAAAGTTAAAGAAGCTGAGGTAAGAAAAGGGATGGTTAAATGTTATACTTGTAACTACTGCCAATATTTATTTACTGATAGTAGTGAATTATTAGTGGGGAAAACAGTAGTCCAAGTCCCAGGGATTTTTACTTGCAAATCAAAAAATGTTATTTATTTATTCATGTGTTCAGAATGTAGATCATTTTATGTGGGAAGAACAAAGAGAGAACCATACAAAAGAATTTATGAACATAATTATGCTATTAGTAATGGAGATACAAAAAATGCTATGAGCAAACATTATGTTGATAAGAAATGTAAAATTAATTTTAAATGTATAGTTTTGGACACTGTGCATCAAAATATTAAGTCAGTAAATGTTGAAGAAGAACTAGGTTGGCTAGAATATTGTTGGCAAGTCAAACTAAATGCTTGTTTCCCTCCAGGTTTAAATAACAGGGAAGAGTTTGTAATGTATTTAAAAAGAAAGGGGTTGAAGCATTAATGTATGCATGGTTACTGTGCATTTTTATGTCACTGTGCTTTTAAATGTTAATTGGTGTTTTAAAATGTTAATTAATGTAGTATTTAAAGCATATGTTTTTTATGGTAAAGCCATAGTCTGAAGAAGTCTCTTGCATAAGAGACGAAAGCGCTTACTATTGGCTTGGATTATAATAAATTTCTTCGTACTGACATAGCTTTTGTTTACTCTTTTATCATACATTCAGTGCAAAAAAAAGTTCAGAGCGCTGTATTTTGAAAACAGACCTGATGAAAGTGTCCATACTGGGTACAGAGTCAAATGCAACAAAATAAGTTAAAACAGACAGAGTATTGCTATATCAGTTGACCTTCATGAAGTAAAGCAATGTGAAAAATGGTAAGAAAAAGTATTCCCCAAATTAATAATACTATTCATTCACTATACATTCATATGGGCAGAGAAGCAAGCTCAGTGTCAGGTTATGACATCAGTTGGATTTTCTAGTTGATCATTTTGATTTTTTCATTAGGAGAATTGCTTGGCTCCTGGGAGGTATTGAAAAGTTCATCTCCTGCCTTTTACTGGCTGTCTTTTTAGCCTTTGGGTATTATTTCGGACTATTTTCAGCAGTTGGCTTTAATACACTGTGTAGTATCTTTGCATGGTTTTGCTCAAAGTAATAAATGGCACTGTTTTCAGCAGGGTGCAGTTCAGCACATCACTGGCATCAGCCATAGCAGCACTTAATGTGCCAAGTTAGACACAGTCAGCTCAAGTAAAGATGGGAGTTTTAACTTAATGATAACACAAATCTCTACCTCTATTTCTTGACAACTGGTCCTCAACCTAGTAATGATGATTAAGTGTCCATATTAAACTGCTATATCATTCAGTATCCATCCATTCACAATCCCTGTGATGAAAGGAGATATTGCCAGCATAGCTAGCTGGAATTTTGTAAATAATTGCATGTCATTGGTGAATATCAAAATATTTGTACAAGATGCTTGTGTTACAAATGTATTAGAACTGTATGTCATGTTTATATCAAACTGCTTGTACAGACGTGTGTGTTGAAAAGGTATTTGCAAAGTGCTGCTTGAAATGTAACCATAGTGTGCCTTACTGGAAGAAAACAGAAATGTACATGCACTATTATAACTGTTTAAATGTATGTTATTTTAACAGTGGAAACTGGAATACAGGAAGTTAACTTTAATCCAGCAAACTTTAGAAAAATAGCTGAAATTAAATTACTTTATAGGATACAATAAAGAGGCTATCTCTCAAGTTTTCAATGCAGCTAGAGACACAAGGTCTGTACTAGGAGGCTTTCTGTATTGTCCTTGGAGTGAACTAATTGCTACTTTTGAAGCATGAAGGAATGCAATTGTTTTATGACTTCTAGCATCTGCCAAAGATCTGAGGAAAAGCCCTTGTCAATATGTTTTTACAGGTAGATGCTAAATTGCTGCCAGCTTCTAGCAATGGGGGTTTTGGCTTGGGTACAAGAAGTCAGATGACCAGAAATGATCATTCTGCAAGCTATCCCAGCAGTAATATTTTAGATATTAATTTGAGAAGTCTCTTAGGGAGACAGAGCATTCTCCCTTCTGAATTGGACCTGACAACAACTAGAAGATTCATTCACATCTGCCTTGCTCTATTAGTACACCCTTAGGTTATAGTATAATTCTCTCATATTCAGACAGGAATATAGTGAAGCTTAGTTTAGATATTTTTCTTTATCTATTTGAGACTGTCTTCCAATGTTGTTTTAAATATTTCCTGTGGTTTTGAACTCTGATGTCACTGTGAATATATATTTAGTATTGTCTTGTTCTTTTATTATTTATTATTAAATATATATTAAACATTTCATTGTGGCTGATCTGTGTAGAGATATTTATGTTTTGAGAGTACTTGCATATTTATTCGGTGACACTGTGTGGGCCACTCCTAATAACCTTGCTCTTGGTCAAACTACCATTTGTGTTAGTATTAATATTACACAGTAAGATTGGACACCCTTTTTAAGGGCCTTAAAGTAGCTGATAAGGAATGAATGGTGGCAGTAAAAACTACCTTATAGTCTGGGCAGAAGGGGTCATAGCTAGTAAACCTGTGCCAGCCTTTCCCATGTGTGTGTGTATGTAAATCAAACCTCAAAGAGTGTGTGTGTGTGTGTGTGTGTGTGTGTGTGTGTGTGTGTGTGTGTGTGTGTGTGTGTGTGTGTGTGTGTGTCTGTGTGTGTGTGTGTGTGTGTGTGTGTGTGTGTGTGTGTGTGTGTGTGTGTGTGTGTGCGTGTGTGTGCGTGTGTGTGTGTGTGTTTTGTGTGTGTGTGTGTGTCAGCTTCTTGGGCAGGGACACAAAGCACTTGGACAGAGAGGGTGCTGGAGGTCTTGGCTTGGTCACTCAGCTGAGATCTCAACTCTATAGATGTGCCAGTGGGGAGTCTTAGTGGGGATCCGGAGAAAGACGGAGATACCAGCCCTGGACTGACTCTGGTCTGTGAAGGGAAATTGCACTTGATGCAGAGAGCTGCAGCTGCAAATACTGTGTGTGTACTTGTCATCCTTTCATTGAACATCCCCCACTGCTGCCAGTGTTGAGGATTGAGGCTCCTTGATTAAAGGTCCATTGGAGGGTCATCACAACTCCTTTTTCCCATTTTTGTACATGGGATCGGAATGACATTTCAACAGTAACAATCATCTAGAACTGACCATGAAAAATGGAATAGTTAGCTTTAGTGCAGACAGCTCTACAAAGTAAATGTTTTATCTTTAACTAATGAATAAACATTACTCAACTCACTAATGTTACATACAGATTTTTATACAGACTTGGTACAAAGATGCAATTCTTTATGTAATGCATGTACTCAAACTGCCAGCCTCTGATAGCTCCTGTTGCAACCAGCTGCCATCCATAAACCTGCAACCTCCTGGTATATTGGTAGGCAGCAGTATCTAGACACATTAAAGCAAAGTATTTTTCATTACCCTTTCAGGAACTATGGCCAGAAGCAAACACAGGCATATCATGTCTTACTTTTCTATCTATAGTGTACAATAGCTGTAGCACATACTGACATTTCCATACACTAATCTATAAATGTTTAAGGGAACCAGATGCCTGTGGCTCTTCTGAGGTGCTGCCATTTAACATTTTAACATTTTAAGAGAAAATGCAACATGGTTTGTAGATATATGCAAAATTATCACAATGGCATTTTATTGCACCCATCTCCAATGAAGCATCATGTGCTACTGTATCAAATGCCTAATCTATATAAGTTTCACATTCTCTTTTTACTTATACTATCATCCACAATTTCTCTCACAACCAGTAACAGTCCTTGAAATCCCTTCCCTTCCCTTTTATACCAAATATACTTTCTTCCATAATATCCCTCATCCTTCCTTCCATTCTCCTCTGTATTATTCACATAGAAATGTTATAATCCGTGTTATTTAGTGTTATGGGTCTTTAATTTTTTATTTCATTCTTCACATCTTTCTTCCATATAAATGTTAATATCCCACTATATAACTCTTCATAAACAAACCCTTCCTTCAACCATTCATTCAGTACATTCACAAAATGCTTTCTTTGACAGTTCATTAATTTCTTGTACATTCCATATGCTATACTATCAGAACAATATTATCAACGTTTACTTTCTTAAGTACTTTATCCAATTCACTAATAGCAGTTTCTTTTTCAAATTCTTCTTTAACTCGATCTGTTTTTTTTTTTTACTTTTCATTCTCTCTTATTTTTCTTATTTTTTACTCTTATACTTGTCTTCCACATGCTGTACTACAATACTCATAATTTGCTCTTGTTTCCTTTTCACCTCTACTTTTACATTTTTCATTTCCTTCATTATACTAATGCCACTTTTTACTATTTTACCATTATGCAGATACCACCTCCCTTCTCCACTGTAAACAATATCTCTGCTTAAACAGTAATGCCTTAATTTTTCTTTATGTATTTTATATATTTTTCCATACCATAATACTCTCTTGTAATATTCTCGAATTTTTCTAAAACATTTCGATACATTTCCTCAGACTTCACTTTCTCTTCCTTTCTTACATCATCCTACCATTAAAAAAAACACCTGCCTTGGTGGAAATGCTACACATTAGTAAGACAGATGACACTCGTTGCACTCTCTCTAGCGACCTCATGAGAACATGAGAAACAATATTAACAGAACTTGCTGGAGAGACAGGTTCATTTCCCAACGGCTTCCCCTACTCTGGAATAAGCTTCCAATCCTAGTAAAACAAAGCCCTTCACTGACTCTCTTCAAGCATAATCTGAACAATTGGATAGGGAATCTCAAATTCACCCCTGCCGGGGTTTTACCTGTGTCCCTTCTGGATAGGGGCAGCAGGAGTTGAGTCAGGTCTACTAACAGCACCATTAAAAGAGGGAAATAACTTGGCTAAGCTTGTAAGGGCCTCATGACCATTAATCTAGTGAGCTCCTATGATCCTATGATACTGTATTCTGTGCTTCTACAAAGCCAGACACCTTCTCAATTTGTTGCTTCTTTCCTTTTTTACTTCCTGACACTGTTGCAAATTTTTAACTGTTGCATTCTCTGCTGCCACATCACCCGATTCCTTTTCACATTACCATCCTCAGCACTTCTGAAAAAGTTATCTGCCATCTGACCCCATGAAACAGCACAACTGTCACCTCGATCATCCTGCTCGATTATTTTTAACAGGACATCATTTGCAAACCCTCCTGACAGTAGTTCACTTATCTGGACCACATCAACAGACTCACTTAGTTTCTTCTCCATGGAGACACCTAATCAATGCTCATTTGTAACAAGCTCCATATTGAACACATTTTTCTCCAAATTCTCACTTTCCACCTCCAAACACTCCATAGCTTTTCTCTTCTCCTTTAGCTTTCAGCTCCCTTAGGCCTCTTCCTTGCTAATGTAGAAGCCCTCTGGTGCCATCTAGCAGCTCAAAAGAATAAGGGAAGCTCCCTATTGCCGTAGACAAATCCCCCCTATCAGGACAAATACCACCTTAGATCTCTCATGAAAAGAGGCCAGTGGAACTCATCTTGTCAACAAAGACTAAATGCCTGGCATACTGATTCTAGAATACTCATTAAACATGTAAAACTGGGTAATATGATAAACAGTCAATGATACTACAGAACTAAAAATGTTTTCTTTAAAAAAATCTGACAATATTGTATTTTTTAATTAAATTAGTCCATAACTTCATTGACACTGTAGGAAAATAAAGACCTCCGAAAGCTTCAAGAAAATGTATTGTAACCAGGTACTCCATGCTCACAGCTGGCAACTAAAAAAGACAGACCTAAGAATCACATATGCATGTTCAAGCATACATGTGGACCCAAGCTGTTTAGCATAAAGTTAAGGGTACTGGAGAAGATTTTAAAGGCCTTTCTGGGATGGGTAGATAGCTCCACTTCCTCATCTGGTAAGGACCTCTTTAAGTGCCAGACCTCTTCCTTGTGTCACCAAATCATGTCTGGATGCACACATATGCTTCCTTTGCATGCCCTGTAAGCAATGCTTGTCTGTGTTTACCTCTGATACTATGATTCACAGACAGAATGCTCATTTATGGCTACCAGGTTTCCCTTAAGATATACCACAACATGCAAAAGTGACTTTTAATCTGATTAATAAAGTATATCCCACAGCCACAAGTTCAAGACTGTGAATGTATACAGTACATTCACTAGAACTCACAAATATCTGATTTCTACAGATGGTCTCCTAGTTGCAAAATGTCATAATATGAGGTAAGGCCTTATGACAAGACTGCCGTAGAGACCTATCTGCTATAATATTTTGAAAAGTAAGAGCAACAGCAGCTACAGAATGAAAATGTTTTTTTCTTGATAGATGAACTCTTCCAGACTCTGGGACTCTGCGATTCTCTCTCAGTGAATGCAGTCCTGGTAATTTACCTTCTGTGATGTATCAGCATGCCAGTTAAGTTTTCCTAACACAAACTGCTGAATGCAAGGTATGTATTCTTTTTTCATACAGTAGTCAATTGCATGACGTTTTCATGCTGTTAAATCCCCCTACCACCACCACCACAGGGTGACAATATGTCAGAGAATAAGTACACTACTGCTTAGGGTAGTGCATACTTTACCATTACAAATTATCAAAATATGCATAGCATGTCTTAATAATGACTCAGACATAATTGTTTAGGCACTTTTCAAATCTGGTCTTTCCTTTTCAGTTGGTAAAGTACCAGATGACCTTTACTTGTTTTAACTGTGTTCTTTTTAGCTTACTTAGCATTATTGACACTACTCACACCTCTCAACAGTATCAAATTCCTCTGTATTTACCAGTTTTGAGGGTGAAATAATGGGGTGTCACAAATACCTGGGTGGCCCCTTTAAGTCACGATTTTTTGTGGATTATTTTATTTTATTTTTTTTTTTGTATTACCACTTTCAATTTATGGCTGATATCTCCAGACATCACCAGCCTAGAGGGGCGTGCATGATGACATCAGCTACTGCTTGTTGGACTCGTCTGGGTCAGATATTTATTTTGAACTATTTGGAGGGAAATTGGGATTATAACAGCAATGGTGGCAGATGTGCATAAAGTTTTGCACTCCAGGTAAGAAAAAAATGCACTCTAATGGGCCCATAATGCTGCTGTAAGTCATGTGTGCATAGCTGCAAGAAGGAGTGTGTGTATTTGTGCTGTGGCCGATTAACTGTGTGCATTTTACATCCGCCTGCCTGTAAGTAAGTAAGTCTGTTGTGCTGCTGCAAGTCAGGATTAACTGTGTGCAGTTTAATTTCTTTTTATCTGCTGCAGCCCATTAACTGTGTGTGTAAGTCCAAAGCCAGAAGTCTGTTGTGCTGCATTTTATTTTATCTAAATGCTGTAGCCTGATCTCTAAATAAGTCCGTTATTCCAAAGTCCTTCATGCTGCAAGATGGATGTGTGGTCGATTAACAACTGTGCATTTATCCGATCTGTAAGTAAGTCAGTTATGCTGCAAATTAGATGTGTGTGTGGCCAATTAACAACTGTATGGAGAAGTCCATTGTGTTATATTTTATTTTATCTATCTTTATTTTATCTTTTATCTTTATTTTATCTGCTGCTATATTAGTATCAACAGCGTCCAGAAGATTAGGGCTGCTAAATTATAAAAGTCGATCAATATTTATAGGGTATGGATGTTTTATTTATACCTAGTACTTTTAGTAGGTTTTAAGCAAAACAAAACAAAAAATTATTTATTTATACTTGAATTTTATGGGACCATTTTGGGACATTTAGATAACGAATATGGACAAGATCTGATAAAAACATTGTGAATTCTGGATAATAATATTTGAAAGTGTATACATATATGTGTACATTTTATCAAACTGGTTTTGAACCCTCTGATATGTGTATCAACTTTAATTTATTTGAAATATCATTTGAACTCATGAAACAGGACATTTTAAAGATGTTTTTTAAGTAACATTTTTGTTTGCCTGTACTAATTAAAGTTTAATTGTATTAAAGTTGTGGGTTTTGATTGGCTGATTGCTATATAAATGAACAGTAATGCGTATTAAAATTTGTTCTGAGGAAGTATGGGATTTACACAGACAAAAGTGTTTAACTTGCATTTGGATTTTAATTGTGTCTACTGTTACTTCGGATTAATAAACTGGGTCATACTCCTTTGGTGGCACATTGCTTAGTTCATTCTTTTTTGTTGGTTTGATACATTCCCTGGAGATTTGGCTGCATTTTATTTTATCTGTCTGCTGCTGCTGTACTGTCTGGGCCAAAGGGAATGTCCATTGTGCATTTTATCTGCTAGGCAACAAGTACATTGTGTGTGTGAGTGTGTGTGTGTGTGTGTGTGTGTGTGTGTGTGTGTGTGTGTGTGTGTGTGTGTGTGTGTGTGTGTGTGTGCGTGTGTGCGTGTGCGTGTGCGTGTGTGTGTGTGTGTGTGTGTGTGTGTGTGCGTGTGTGTGCGTGTGTGTGTGTGTTTGTGTGAAATGCCCCAATTAAGGTTACCTGGTGGCTAGGGTTACTCAAGCTCAAACCCTGTACCTTAGGTACAAAGAGCAACAGCCTGAATTCCCTACCCACACCACAGCTTGTGTTCAATACATTGGTCTGTTCCTCTTAAAATTTGTGGTTTTCTAGCAAATTAGTGAGAACTAAATTCACTAAATAATGATAGCCATTTATGTTTCAGTCTTCCTATATTTTCAGGAAATGCATGGTAACACAAAACATTTTATTCTAGCAACTTTTCTAAGATTATACAAGCAATTTTTAAAATGTGTCCCTGGTTTTTGGCCTTTGTCCCCCCCCCCCCCCCACCCCATAAGTTTTGGCTTTTTCCAGATTTCTTGTGCTGCATAATTCTTCAGGGGGAGAGAAGTTTAGTGCTGCTTATGCCAAGTTGGTTTGTGTTGTTAGTAGCACAACAGGTAGAATACTTGCTTTTTGATGCAGAAGGCTGTGGGGTCTACTCCCACAGTATGTAGATGGATTGCTGATACTGTACTGTGTTGTACTTTTAAAGGGGGTGGATGCTGCAGTCCTGAGAATGTCCTCTTTGGTGGATATACCTAGTAACTATGTACCTGTTATCAGTTTGCCATCCATTCTCTATTGCAATATTGCTAGCTTATTGTTTTGTTAATGTTACATAGGCAATTTATTCCTCAAGGGCAACAGGCACTTTATTTGTAGATGAAACAATGAAATATGAAGTTGTTTGCCAGCAGCACCCTCTTCATTAGTTACAGATCTCTTTAATGTGGAATTATTTAGATGACTTTTACTTCTGCAGAGATTGTGCATATGTACTGATACTGGTGGATTGTAGAAGTTTGAGTAGACTTTTATGATGAAAATGTTCTGAATTGAGCAGTTTTGTTTTTATTAGTTCATGCATTTTGTTTCATTGCTTACTGGAAAAATGTTCAAAACAGTAAATTTAAAATGCACTCTAACAAGGTTCTTAATTTAATACAATCAGGAAGATGTATCAAAGAACACATGTATGTTTCGTGTGCAAGGGGCCTATGATTTGAAAACAGTCCAAAGTTAATCTTTATCTGCCACTGACCAGATGCATTTTCTTTGAATGTGGGTTTCAGTGCTGTTTCAATGAACATGAGTTTACTTTCAATGGCAGACAAGTTTTAATGCTAAGTCTGTTTTCATTGTGAGACTGTATTGCTTTGTTTAGCAGATGTCTGTTACAGTTTGTGCTATAAAATATAAAATAAAAATTTTAAATGAAATCCAAATAATCGTTGTAGAAGTAAAGCAGTATGTGCATTACAGTGTTTATGGTAAATGGGGTGAAATAGCCAAGTAACTGGACACTGGAATGGCTGCAGGGGGGATGGCTGTGTATGGGGGGGGCCATTTGACCATGATTTTGTGAGGGAGGATAGGCAGAAAACTCAAAGACAGCCCTGGGCGGCACAAACTCTAGCTATGCCAGTGATCTGTAGACCATGGAGAATGACTTTTGGAAGTCCTAGCAAATATAATATTCTTCTGCTAAGATTAGAATATTGCCTACCATTAAATGTCCTGCTTTTACCACAAAACCCAAAGACTGCAAGTCACCAAAAATAAAATTCTAAGGTTCATCATCTTCCCCCTTCCCAGTGAACATTTTTGCTACACATTTAAAAAAAATGTTACCATTTACTACAGGGTCTGGGGCCATATTTTCATTGCCTGTTCTTTAGTTTGTGTTTGAAAGTTGGTATCCCACAATTCCACTGGAGTGGGTGAGGTTACATAATTATGTATGCAAAGTTTATGTTAATCAGCATACAGATTTGTACCTATTTCTCATAGGCCTTTGTCCAGATTTTTGATATTTTCAGGTTGAGAGGTATGACGCCACTCATTCAGAGTTAAGTATCTATACAATTTTTTGATGGTAGTAAAGATGATATTGGAAGGTATCGGATACATTTTCTCTTTTTGTTCATTTTCTTATATAGCAGTTATTCAGCAGTTACTATTACTAATCCTTTACACCAATTATGTGGAACCAAGTAGTTACCAATCAAGTGGACAAGGAAGGAATGGAGCCAAACAAAATGCTCTTCTAGAGCAAAGCAATATAATAGACAGGCAATGCTCTTTTCATCCAAGAAAAAAAAGAAATTGGGCCTAGCTAGGAACTCACAGCCAGGCTAACCCTTTGTCTAGGGTGTGCTGGCATAGAGCTAGTTGAAGAAAGGAGAGACTGGAGAAGTTAGGGAAATGGAGGATGGCAGGAAGGGAGAGGCACACTGGCACAGAGGTGTAGTAGGTAGAGGCAGGTTCATAGGTTCATACTAGGCTATCTGCCCTAGGGCATTTACAAGCCTAGCCAGAGTGTGTGTGGCTTTCACCACCCCTTAGGATGAGAATACTATACCCATTAGTTTGTTGTGACTCTGTCCAGCAGTGACACAGAGATGATTCCCGGGGTAAACCTACGATCTCCCATCCACTCGTCAAGATTTCTCTTGAACAGAGTCAGTGAGGGGCTCTGCCTCACATGGACTGGGATTCTGTTCCATAGTGTAGAGAGTCTCTGGGTGATGAATCTGTCCCTCCAGCACATCCTATTTATATCCGTGTTGAGGTTTAAGTCTCTTGCTCTCGTGGCTCTGGTGGATTTGGATTTTTTGAGGTGGAGCATGTCCATTAATTCCGGGTTGGACATGGCCTTGTATGTCAGGCACAGATCACCTCTGAGCAGGCGGTATGCGACTGAATAGAGCTGGAGTTTCTTCAGTCGGGCATCGTATGACATATGTTTGAGCCCCTTTATCCTTTTGGTGAGGAACTTTTGGGGTCTTTCCAACTGCTGCAGGTGTCGGGTAAGGTACATTCAATGGGGCGTTGTACTCAATCATTGGTCTGATAAGTGAAGAGTACAGGGTACAATGACCTCTCCTGATCTGGATGTGAATCCCTTCATGATCAGGTGGGCAATGTAGAAGGTCTTCCTAACCACTTTGGCAATGTGAGTGTCAAAGAGAGGTTACTGTCAACTTGGGTCCCCAGGTCCCTGATAACTTCTTCCGTGTTTAATGGATTACCACCTATGTGGTAATTAGGGGTTACCTTGTTTTTCCCAAAGGGTATGACTATACATTTTTTGGCATTTAGCTTAAGGCCATGGTTCTGGCACCAGTTATCCATTTCTATGAGACCTCTCTGGAGGATGTCTGTGTCTGATGGAGTGTCAATTATGGTGCCCAGTTTGTAGTCATCTGCAAATTTTGTCAGCCACAATCCCCCTATGTTTGCCTGCCCTTCAGAAAAATAAATGCCGAACAAGAGGGGGCCCAGGACTGAGCCCTGTGGGACACCGCTCGTGACCGGCTTAGAGTCTGACATGGCACCAGCAACTCTAACCCTGTGTGTTCTGTCCTTGAGCCAGTTTGCAACCCATCTTGTGACATATGGCTTTACACATCTAAGCTGGTGAGCTTTTCTATGATGCCCGAGTGGGGTATTGTGTCGAACGCTTTTGCTAGGTCAAGGTAGGCTGTGTGAACTGCCTTACCCTCATCAATGGCCTTAGTGACTGTTTCGAAAAAGTCGACCAAGTTCAAGAGGCAGGATCTGCCCTTGACAAAGCCAAATTGGGTAGGATCCAGTGTCTGTAGGTCCCCAATGTCTTTATTTATGAGTTCCATTATGATCCTCTCCATAGCTTTGCAGACAAGGCTCGTCTTTCTACTTGTACTGGAGAAAGAGCTAAGGGGAGGGGTTACTCTTGTAGGCTTACAAAGTATTTAAGAGCAACAATGTTACAGAGCAGTTTTTGGTTCTTTATTTCCATTTAGTTAAAGTAAAAAGGACTGGAAAAAGTCAAGTGTAATGTAGTTACTGAAGAACCTGCTTGGAAAAAATATCCTAGTTATAGGAATGGAAAACAAAGTTTATCACTGGATATTTTCAGTTTGGGACATTTGGGGCTGGACTGAAATACATAAAAAAAAAAAGCAAAATATATTTTATTTCTCAAAATTGTTTATTATTATTATTACAGAGTAGTATTTTTGGTTGATGCAAATGCATTACACAAACTGTTGACTTTCTACTGAATGAGGCTTTAGGTAGTTTGAACAGTTTTTTTTTTTTTAATGGATAATCTTTTAAGTGGTATAGGTTCATAGACATGTACTGTTGTATCAGTCTGCAGACTATTGCAAGCTTAGGCAATAACCTGATGCCTGCATCAAACCTTGTATCTTGTATCTGTGAGGTAAAGACTTTATCCATTATACCAAACCCCCCCCCCCCGCCCTTTTTTGATGCATTTCCTGAAAGAAATTATAATGGTCAATAAATGCAAAAAGTACTGTTTCAGTTACACTTGTTGTTAGTGTAACTTTTTTAATGTTACATTTTAATGTGTTTTTTAGAAGCAAAGGTTACTTCAACTACTGTATTTTACTACTTTTGTGTACTTTATATTGGGATTTGTTAGTTTTACGGATCATTTTCTTAGGTAGGTTATGTTTAATTAATTTAAATAAAATCAGATCTGTTTTCCTGATAATGCTGTTTCTGACTTGCTAGTTGCAGTGTTCTATTCAGCATATTTTTCCACTTGAAGTTTTTTCATCTTAATTAGAATAATTTTGTTTCTAAGAAGACAATTTAGGTCAGCATAATTCTTTTAGAGGAATAATGTTGTCTCACCAAATGACTCTTCACCAAAATCTGTTTAGTGTGTGTGTGTGTGTGTGTGTGTGTGTGTGTGTGTGTGTGTGTGTGTGTGTGTGTGTGTGTGTGTGTGTGTGTGTGTGTGTGTATATATCTATATGTATCTATATATATATCTATCTATATATATATATATATATATATCTATATATATATATATATATATATATATATATTTATATATATAAGTATATATATATATATATATATATATATAAATATATATATATATATATATATATACTAACTTCCTCCAAGGTCGAACAGCAGTGGGAAAAAAATGTAACTTCAAAGTCTGCCAAAAGTAAATTATTATAATCTTTCTTCGATTAAACAGCTTTCAGCATAAAGTTGTAAAGTTGTTTGATAACCTGACATGATCCTGTTTTGAATGTGTGTGTGTGTGTGTGTGTGTGTGTGTGTGTGTGTGTGTGTGTGTGTGTGTGTGTGTGTGTGTGTGTGTGTGTGTGTGCGTGCGTGTGTTTGTGTGTGCGTGTGTGTGTGTGCGTGTGTGCGTGTGTGTGCATGTGTGTGCGTCTGTCTGCGTTTGTGTGTGTGTGTGTGTTGTGGGTCTATCCATTGTGTAAAATTATTAATTTTTCTCGTAGTGAGCATGAAATGTTTTTTGTGTTTCAGTGTATTTTTTATTTTTATTAGCTTTTACATTAAATTAAGATAAATCTAAGTTAAGGTGCTATATTGATGTGTCTTAAGGTACGCAGGCTTGTAAATGGTGCTTTTTTGTACATAGTATGTAAAAGTACTATTTACATTACAGTTAGTGTGATCAGTGTGTCACACTTTTTTCCTTTAATACTTTATATTAAACATTAGGGCCGAGTTGAGTTTAAGGGTTGTTTTAGGTGGACTAAGGTATTCTGTGGGGCCTTAATATATCTCTTTGTGTGCAATGTGTCAACTTTAATTATATTATAGTGAGTAACTTAAACATTGTGGATTTGGAGATTTTTATTAGCTTCAATGATACAGTAAAGGTGAATATAAACTATTGATGATGCATCAAGAGTATAGGTAAATAAAATGTATCTATAAATATTGTACCAAAAACAAACTGTATCATACCACTTACCTGGTGTCCACTATTGGGATAAATATATTGATGTACACCATGAACCCCCAGCAAAGGGAGTGGGTTAAGTAAAACCCCATAGGTCATACATATAAATATCAAACATAGCAATAGTTTGGTTACATCATCCAAAGAATATAAATAGCCTGATTACATTGTCATAAAAAAGTAAACAGATTTAAAAAAAATACTTCATTTTATACACAAATGTGCAAATTCTATAAAGAACATTAAACTGAGATTACAACACCCTGAAAAATAAAACTCAGCCATAAAATGCTCAAAAACACTTAAACTGCAAAACAAAATTAAAAACTAATATAATATAAAAAGTAAAAAAAAAATCTTTCAAACTCTTCCATTTCTTTCAGGGGCAAGAAAAAAAATGTAAACTAATCTAACATACTAATACGTAAAATGCACACTATCAACCAAAAACAATCAGGCAATCAGAACGTACGATAAATAAGTGTTAAAAGTATTGAAAATCACCAGCACTACTATATATATATATATATATATATATATATATATATATATATATATATATATATATATATATATATATATATATATATATATATATATATATATATATATATATATATATTTATATATATACATACATACGTATATATATATTATATATATATATATATATGGGTACCTATCAAACCATCGACAACTTAAAATAACGAAACTGACTCCACCGACAACTGAATTAACCGACAGTGCAAAAACGGATGTTTACAAGGTAAGGGGTGTAAATTCGCTACTCAAGCCTACCATGGTTTAGGAAGGGTGGCAGTGTCATGCACACCATGGTAGGCTTGAGTAGCGAATTTACACCCCTTACCTTGTAAACGTCCGTTTTTGCGCTGTCAGTTAATTCAGTTGTCGGTGGAGTCAGTTTCGTTATTTTAAGTTGTTGATGGTTTGATAGGTACCCATATATATATATATATATATATATATATATATATATATATATATATATATATATATGGGTCCACTTTTAAATGTCGAAACTCTGAAACCTTGAACCTCACAATCCTGAAGCTCAGATGTTCAAAATTTTGGAATCTCTAAACATCAATTGAGATCGCCTGACAGTGCGGAATGGGAACTTTACCATTCTCTTAATTGTATTGCGATCTCAGAGACTGGTATATTTAAGTAGCAAGGGGTGTAGAGGTGCAGTGGGGCTTCTCCCTTGCAAAAACATGATTGATGAAGTTTTCTTGTTTTAGGTGTTTTTTTTTTTTTTTTTTTTTTCAAGATTCCATAACTTCAAACATCTGAGCTGTGGGATTGTGAGGTCTGAGGTTTTGGAGTTTTGAAATTTAAAAGTCGACCTATATATATATATATATATATATATATATATATATATATATATATATATATATATATATATATATATATATATATACAATACAGAAGCAAAACAACAAATTTACAAATATATTAAAAAAGTAACACCAACCCCAGGATTCAGCAAGCTCTGCACGGTGTGCAGGAGTAGTGCAAGAGCTGTTGCAGGCAATATGGCTGATGTGCAATCCAGGAATGGGCTCCTAGGATGTGCACAAGCGCTCCTGCATTATTCCTGCATGGACACAGCCCCTGTATGCTAATTACCTAATTTGCTGGTGAAAACCTTGCAAGTGAGGTAAATTAGCGATCCAGGAAGTAGGCAGGCATCCATGCAGGAATAGTGTAGACTGCAAAAATGTATTCAGCCAGTAGCTGAATACATTTCTGCAAACTACAAAATGGAGGCATGACAGCTCATAAAAAGCATGTATTATAAGGGTTAGGCATGCCAATGGCCAAATATATGGCCATAGGCATGAAAAATAGTTTCAAAATTATAAAAAATAACTTTTTTTTTTTTGGCCGATTTCGGCTTTTTAAGCATAGGGCAGTGGTCTGCAAATGGGATCAGCCCGAAAATAAGAAAAAAGTTGGAAATAAGCTTTTAAACCAAAATAATCATTTTGCCATAATAGTCAATGGCATGCATAAGATAACAAGACCATGAAATAGTGGTTGCTAAGGGGGAAGGCTGAGTGTCAGTTTTGTAACCATGCATTAGCAGTCAGTTCTATGCAAATGAGGGGAATGATACTGAATCACAGATGTCCCCTCAGTGCTAGCTTGCACCCAACTGTGTAGGTGCAATAACACCATGGTCTAAGCCTAAGAACTAGATGACTTCATGAGGGGGAGTGTCATGACTGCTGTAAGCTTATTGGAGCAAAGTGGCCTGTGTTTGCCTTTAGCTAAGCACAGCTAAGGAAGGGGGTGTGTCTGAAGCTGCCTAGCAGTATTTACATTGCCTAAAGAGATTTGCATGCCGCACAATGGGTTTAAAAAAAAAAACACCAGGAAATAGCAGCTCCATTCACATCTGAACACTGGGCTTGTGAGACATACCTTGGTGCTTAAACGGGAAGGCAATGGGAAGGGAAAATAACTGTAGGAAGGTAATCAAGGAGAACTAGCTTAGCTGACAGGTGAAATGTATCAGAATCAGCTAATTACACAGGCGGCAGCCCAGCCCAGCATACTAGTATAAACTATGCAAACACCTTTCACTCTGTTTTTTCCCACAAACTCTACACCACCGTGGTACACAAGCAGGGAACTTTTACTAACAAAACCAACAAAATGATAGGGGCTGCTGTCTATCTCATAAATCAATATGTGGAAAAGGCTGAGTGTGGTGAGGATGAGAATGTTGACGACTAACCCACAGTGAGGAGGAATAGAAGAGTGTACAAACCCAGAGTAACCTACTAGGGGCTACATGAGCTGGAGATAGTGGAGCACTATAGGGTGGACAGGGACCTCCTACAGCAAATTGTTGGGCTGTGCTGGCTACGCCTCACACACAGAACCAACAGAGGGGGAACCCATCCCAGTGGATACCCAGGTATGTGTAGGCTTAAGAATAGCAGCCACAGGTACCTTCCAAAGGCCAACTGGGGATATCATGGGGATCTCACAGGCATCAGCTTCCAGGGTACTCCACCAGTTCCTGGATGCCATATCAGCATATGCTGGTAAGCACATATATTTCCACAACACCCATGAGGCATTGACCAGCAATATGCGTCTCTTCCACCAAATAGCAGAATACACTGAGGTAGTGGGTGCTATAGACTGCATGCACATACACATCAAAGTACCACCCGGTGAGCAGGGTAGGGACTACATAAACCACAAGGGCTTCCCCTCTATCAACTACCAGGTCATGTGCGATGCCCAGGGCATTATAATGAATGTGTGTGATGGCAGCCCTGGAAGCTATCACGACTCCCACATCTGGCATATGATGCAGCTGTACCAGAGATTTGCCTAGGGGCCATCCCATATGGCCACTTAGTGGGGGATGCTGGTTACGCACTGGAGCCGTGGCTGATGACACTCATCAGAAATGCACACACACCTGAACAAGAACTCCATAATGAGGCACACGCACAAACTAGAGTCATAATAGAGTGTATGTTTGGTATGCTCAAGTCACAGTTCTGGTGCCTGTACATATCTGGTGGAGCCTTGCAGCACTCTCCAGCTACATGTACACAAATTTCCATTGTATGTGCCATGCTATACAATATGATCCTGCAGAAACAGCTGCGGCAGGAACAGCATGGGGCAGGGGCACACAGCCCCCTACCATTGTCAAGGCCAGCACAGGCACAGAGTGACTCAGAGGAGGAACAACCTGAGCCTGGCCCTATAGGCATAAGGAGGTGTGCCCAGTATGCCCAGGCTTTGGCAAAGAGGCAACGCATAGCAACACATAACGCATAACACGGTAGGAACCCAGGGAAAGACACCTCTCTCTGACTTGCACATACAGTAAAAGGGATGCCAAACATGACACTACCTGTGCTTTACAATGTATAGGGAGTGTACTATGTGCATCTGACATAGTCAGCCCTACAGCAACATCCTCAATACTGGCACAGCCACAAGGTAAGTCACTTTCCCTATCAATTGCTGAATGGAGTAGTATGTTCTGCTACTTGTATCTATGGTATGGATGTGAGCATGCAAGGGAATTGGGTGGCTGACTGGGATGACAGCAGATAGTAGACACCTATATGGGCAGCATGAAATCCATAACAAATACTGGTATCAGCAAAGCAGGCAGTACTGGACAAGGTGACAAATCCCACTGCTGGGCATGTGGTGGGCCAAATGTGTGTCCATAGGATACACACATGCATGGCAGTGAGGCTCACATACCCAACAACAGTCTCAGCCAGCAGGACAGGTGTAGATGACCACAAAGAAAGGCTGTGCTAAGGCCTCCAATTGATGGCAATGGAGAACAGACCTACACAGACAGACTACAACAGGTCAGGCAGTTGGATGTTAGTTCTGTAGGGTAAGAAGTCTGAAACTGAAATTTAGATCAATAAAACCTAAGATCTGTACTCCACTGATATGCCTCTAATCTGCATGATAGGTCAGAATACAGAATGAAATGGAAGCCAACAGAGTATCTGAAATACTAGTACAGTCATAGCAAATGTTTACAGTTGTCAGGTGTGCCCCCCCCCCCCACAATCCTACGTAAAAATGTAGTAACATGCACTTGTGGGTTTAATAACAGTGGAGCACAGATTACCTGAGCTGGCCAAATTAGCAGGATAGATTGTTGCATATGTACAATATACAGGGCCCTTGTGTGTTGTATAATGTGTGGAAGTGATCAGCATGTAGGCATGGAGGGTTGTGTCCCAGTGGTCTATGGCCAGTACTGCTGATGACAGGGCCATGTTCTGACAACTGCAGTGTCAAAAACAATGCATCCCAGCAAGACCCAATCCAGCAGTCATCCATACTCATTGTTTGGATGTAATATATGTCACCATCTGAAAGATGGACATGCCATGAATGTGGGCCCAGACATACACACAGTACACAGGTGGAAGTACCCTAGACAGAGTATATAAAATGTAACTGTCAAATGGACACACCTTTGGAATTGTACATACAGGTTAGCAGCACATTAGCTGTCTGCATAGTATGGAATACTGATGTAGTCTGGCCAATCACTGGCAGACCTCAAAAGGCACAGTTATGAAGTAATGAGAGACTGCCTATGTCCCAGCACAAGGCAGCATATGGGGAATGTCCCAGGTATATCTGTGAGGCAGCTGGAAGTAGCTTCCATATCACACATGCACTCAGCTCACACCACCATCAGCCACACGTTGATCACAGGTCATATCTCAGCTGTTGGGAATGAGTACAGTATGACCCCCACTTCTGTATGGGAATACCCACAGAATGAAGCATGCTGAAGAGATGTCCCATGCAGATGTGTCCCTAGCTGTAAGCAGCACCCTGACAGCATCCACACCAATGTATTAATAAGGATAGGAACAATTGCCATTAACACCTTGCACACCTACCCTGTCGCCCCAGGAGAATCCAGTGGCTTGCAGCCTGGGACTGTAGGAGTAACAGAATGCACTGGCTTGCTACAGATGGCCTGCATCACTACCAAATGCCCTACAGTCCTCTGTCAAAGGCCTGTGCCTCACCCATACTGCCAATGTATGTTATCTCATGGAGTCTCAAATAACAACATAACACAGTCCACAGAACACAGTGTAAGGCCATGTTGACAAATCCCAGTAACATGCCCACCATGTTCTACTGCATGAACTGTGGACCAACCCCTAAATACTGATGGGATGAAGGGATAACTACTATAGGGATACTTATCAGATATTGCTCGCATAATGTTAGGAAGATGATAGAATAACAGAGGGGGTGTAGAAGCATGGATGACATGGAGATTGTGAAGTCTGAAACTCTGATGTGTGCCCATACTATCCCTGCCTGCAAACCCAGTAATGGGTGGCTAAAAACCTGCTTGTAAGCCACAATGTGAAGGGGAACTGACCAGATATATTAACCCTGCCTCTGGGTAACCTGTGTGAATCTGTACAGCTGAGAGGTATGGCCACAGCAGCATATGGCCATTCTGTCACGTCGATAGATGTACAAGCAGGGGATCCCCAGCCACCACAGTACCGAGGTGCTGGACCATTTACACAGATCCATCAGCAAGTGTCTGCAGCTCCCCCTCCAGAATGGCATAAGTGTGCAAGAATATGTAGGCTGCAGACCACAATACTGGACACAGCTTCATTCAGCCTGTATTCCCAGGAAATTGCTGTGAGCAAATAAGTATACCTGCCAGTAGCTGATGACATAATACACCACAGTGTAAAATAGTACATATGTCTGAATATCTATGCTAACACCAAAACCATGTAGTACAAGCGGCACAGACACAATTAGTTACAGTATCCCACTATCCTATGCTGATTGTGACTCCATATTGTCAACCTATCTAGAGATATCCTGGAGAAACAGGTTGCTATCTGTAGGTGTAGAAGAGTGGAGTACAATCAACCTGTAATGGATTCACACATTCAATGAAGAAGGTCAAATTGGGCATGCTCCCACACTTAGAGAAATGAAGCCCATGTCTGACAACAACAGTGGCCTATATATATCTGTCAGTCACATATTTCTGTGCACACTCACCACATTGCACACCAATCATGCTTTGCACACACATCGGATAGGAATACTCACACATATCCAAGGACAACAGACTATAATAGGTCAAACATACACACACACATATGTAGGGAAGAGAGAGACAGACAGTGACAAAGATCTTCCCATCATGAGGCCTGTCCCACCCACCACACATCCAGTTGGCCAATATCACATGATGTGTTGATGTCTATCACTATAGACATTTGCATCTGGTAGCCCTCAGCACTATAGTGTCTGTGGTGCTTGTGATAACTGTGTAACATGACAATACAATTCATTATTCATCTAGCAGTTGTATTCCCAGTCCTGTCAAATGTAAAGTTGTGTGTGACTGAGTGTTTTGTGTGTGTTTCCAGAGGAATGAGTTATGGCCCATTCACACACACTGCACTCCCCATTGCCCTAGTTTATCAAGCCTGCTGATGTCAGTCACCTTGAAATATCCCTTTTGACAAAGATCATCCCTATAAGCTCTGTAGTGCATGGAATAACTCTGTAATGCTATAGCGTGACATACTAGCTAGGTAAGAGTTCTAATCACAGACATGGCAACTGTGTGTGTGTGTGTGTGTGTGTGTGTGTGTGTGTGTGTGTGTGTGTGTAGGGATCAATGATTTTGAGGTCATTCACAGACACTATACCTCCCATTGCCCTACTTTAGCAAGCTTGCTGATGTCATTCACCTTGAAATACCCCTTTGGACAAGAACTAGTCCTATAAGCTCTGTGGCATGTGTGATAACTGCATAATGCTACAGTGTAACATACTAGTTAGGTAGGAGTTCTAATCCCAGACATGGCAACTATGAAACTCTGTGTGTGTGTGTGCGTGTAGGGATCAATGATTTTGAGGCCATTCACAGACACTACACCTCCCATTGCCCTACTTTAGCAAGCCTGCTGATGTCATTCATCTTGAAATGCACCTTTGAACAAAGGATAGCCCTCTAATCTCTGTGGCTTGTGTGATAACTGCATAATGCTACAGTGTAACATACTAGTTAGGTAGGAGTTCTAACCCCAGACATGGCAACTATGAAACTCTGTGTGTGTGTGTGTGTGTGTGTGTGTGTGTGTGTGTGTGTGTGTGTGTGTGTGTGTGTGTGTGTGTGTGTGCGTGTAGGGATCAATGGTTTTGAGGCCATTCACAGACACTACACCTCCCATTGCCCTACTTTAGCAAGCCTGCTGATGTCATTCATCTTGAAGTACACCTTTGAACAAAGGATAGCCCTCTAATCTCTGTGGCTTGTGCGATAACTGCGTAATGCTATAGTGTAAGATACTAGTTAGGTAGGAGTTCTAATCCCAGACATGGCAACTGTGAAACTGTGTGTGTACATTTGTTTTTGTGCTTAGGAATCAATGATTTTGAGGCCTTTCACAGTCACTCCCATTGCCCTACTTTAGCAAGCCTGCTGATATCATCTACCTTGAAATACACCTTTGGAGAAGGGGTAGCTCTATAAGCTCTGTGGTGCATGCCATAAACGCAGAGCAATGTAGTAGCAATAACTACACAGCAATGGGTTTGAATCTCATCTGTGGCAAGTGTTTGTGTGTGTACCTCAAAGATTTACAGCCAATACACATCTCAGAGCCTGACTTTAGCAGTCCTGCAGATATCATCCACCTTACAAGTATCTGTTGCGAAGCCTAAACCATGTCAGGTCAGTAGTGCATGTGGTAAATGTGTAACATAATGGCCTGTAAAGGTTGTTAGATAGAGGTTTGAACCTCACCCCTGGCAAATGTAAATGTGTGATTAGGGTAGAATTATTTTTGGGATCTCTCACCGACTACATCACCCAATGCCAGTATTTACAAGGGCTGGTGATGTTCCTCATCTTAAAATTACCTTGGGACAACATCAGACCTCCCAACCATACTGAATTATTTAGTTTTCAGCAAGTTTGGGGGTACAAATAATGGGGTGCCATGATTGCTGAGTGGCACCCCTTAATTTCCAATTTCTCTGTGTTTTTATTTTTTAAAAATGTTATATTCCTGGCTTTTGAGCTGACGTCATCACGTGGCGATGATGTCAGCTCCATAAAACAGAAGCAGCCTGTCAGAATTGAGTTGAAGGGCATTTCTAGCTGCTCAAAGGTTCCATATCCTTATCAGGAGTAACGTATGCTGCAGCTGTTATGAGAAGGATCTATGCTGCTGACGTTAAGAGAAGGAAGGACTACAGAGGAATGGACCTGAAGCAGAACTACTGCAGAGGAACCTTTTACATGTGCTGCAGCAGAGGTGTGGAATGCGAGGCTGGATATGTTTAGAAGCAGAGGTAAGTAGAGCTGGTGTACAATGCGAGGCTGGAGTCGTGTATCTGGAGAGTACTTTTGAACTGCACTGTTGTCAGGAAGTGTGTTGCTGGTCCCGAGTTCAAACTTTTCTGGTGACATGTAACAGTATGTTGTGGGGTACCAGGACTTAGGAGGCATTTTGTACGCCTGTCCATAACTTCTTGACTGGAGTATTTTTTCTTGGACCCCATCTGGGCCCAGATTTGATTTTGCTTTGGTGGGGACAAGGGGGGTGTCCGGTCTCATCTCTGCTTACCTCAACAATGAATGGAGTTGCTTTTCGGTTGGGATTCCTCCCTTATCAAACAACAACCGGGTAAGTGCCATATGACTTTTGCCAATGCCAGTACCTTTTAAGTCACGGTTTAAGTAAAGTACATCACAGTACCTTCTGTCTGCCGCACCTGCATTATCCCCCAGTTTTGTATGTCCACTGTTGTGAATTAAGAGTATTTTCATATTGGACCTCCTGAGAAATGCATGCCATTGATCGATAAGCTGAAAGTAGCCTGCTTTCTTGAAGAAAACCATTAATTTACTTTACGATTCCTGCTTTGTAATTTTTTTGCATCTATTGGCTTCCTAACAGTGTTGTTTATTGAAGTAACATGGATCACACAAAGACTTAAGTGTTCTCAGCAGTTATTAAAATTAATGCATGGTCCTTGTTTGCTCAATAAATGGTTAGAAAAGACACTTTCACAACTTTTTGGTATTAATGAGGTACCACATATATGCATGAAAACAACAGATTGAAGCACATATACTTCGGCCATCTGTTTTTTCCCCATCACCTTCTTCAGGGAGACCTCCGACTTATGTCTAGAATAATAATAAAAGATTAACAGCCACCTTGTTTCCAGAAAACACATTCAGTACCACTGGCAAATCCATCCTATATCCCTGTTTCAAATTAGTGCAGTGCTCAAAAACATACTGTGTGTGTCACATATTCTAACAGAGGAAGGAGATAGACAGAGAAAACATGACCCACAGCTCTGACTACCATCCTGTTTTACACCTTCCCAAGCACATCTTCATCATCTCCATGTATATATATATATATATATATATATATATATATAGTGTGTGTGTGTGTGTGTGTGTGTGTGTGTGTGTAAGTCAACTTTTATGATGGAAATGTTCTGAATTGGGCAGTTCTGTCATTATTGGCTCCTGCATTTTGTTTCATTGCATACTGGAAAAATGTTCAACCAATAAATTTAAAATGCACTCTAACTAGCCTCTAAGTCTAACAAGTGTGGTGTATTATACAACAAATATAATTTAATAAAGTCAGGAAGGTATATCAAAGAACACATGTATGTTTCTTGTTTTTGTGTGCAAGGGGCCTATGATTTGAAAACAGCCCAAAGGTAATCTTTATCCACCACTGGCCACTGTGGCCAGATGCATTTTCTTTGCATGTGGTGTGGGTTTCAGTGCTGTTTCGATGAATGAGAGAAGTTTTAATGCTAAGTCTGTTTTCATTGTGAGACAGTATTGCTTTGTTTAGCCAATGTCTATTAGTGTTTGTGCATTCTGCTATAAAATGTAAAAATAAAATCCAAATAATCACTGTAGAAGTAAAGCAATATACACATTATAGTGTTTATAGTAAATGGGGCAAAATAGCTAGGTAATGGGACATTGGAATGGCTGCTGGGAGACTCTGGTGCCATATTTTGGTTGTCTGTTCTTCAGTTTGCATTTTAAAGTCAGTATCCCACAATTCCATTGTAGTGGGTGGGGTTACGCAATTATGTCTGCAAATTTTATGTTAATCAGCATACAGATTTGCACCTATTTTTCATGGGCCTTGTCCAGATTTTTGATGTTTCTAGGTTGAGAGGTATGGACAACATCCATCCAATAAGCTCCATGATGCGGACGATAAATGTGGTACCACTGTAGTAACAATACATAGCTAGGTAGGGGATTGAATCTCTGTACTGGCAAGTGTGTGTGTGTGTGTGTGCGTGTGTGTGTGTGTGTGTGTGTGTGTGTGTGTGTGTGTGTGTGTGTGTGTGTGTCTGTCTGTCATCAGTATCCTGTGTGGAGGTTGCTGTCATTGTATAATGACAGGATGCATTGTAGGGTGGGTTTTGCTAAATTAGTATATTGAGGACCTACTATATGTTACAACGTCCACCTTACAAGGACAACAGATGTCAAACAGCAGGGGGGCTGGTGTAGACAATCCATAGCCTTACATGTGACATTATGGATTGGTGAACAATACAGACAACCCTTGTATTACTCAGAGAACACCCATGTCTCATACACAAACACACTTGGCTAGGCAACAACCACTATATTGGTAGTTCATTTCATATTGCCCACAGATAGTAACCACAGTGTTATTGCAGTGGACTACATGCCTGTTGACCACAACACTGCCACTGACATCAGAATCTACTGTGATGTGTAACATCTCCTGACTGAGTGTGTGTTATCCAGCAAGTAAAAGGACATGGATCCCTGTTCCATCCCTACAATAGGCAAGTAAATGCTTACAGTGGTCCTTTGCTATGTTCCCCACCGGACGTCTTCAACAACTGTAGAGTCTGCAAATGAAACCCATAAAGGGAATACCATGCCTTATACACATGCCCTGTATAGACAGATGCCACTAACTCTACTGAATACCTGTATCATTCTGTCAATGTAGGTGCAGGCAAGACCTGTGTTCCATAGCCAGGTCTCACCAAATGAGATGAGGAATGCCACATCAGATGATAACAATCTGTCCACACAGCATGCCCCAGAGACCTCAAGTACACTTCCACACATCACAGGACAAGCAGGTGGGACGTGTACACAACCCAGACACTGTCCGTGTTATGGAATATAGATCATATACATGGCAAGCATTCCACAGCACTGCCCACCCACAATAGTAACCCAGATGACTGGATGGTGAATACAATACCCACCTGTGTGGACCAATCCAGGGACTATACCCCTGAGTTACACTGGAGACCACTGTCTTGTGGCCTGATGCCAAGGTATTCCCTTTGTCTACCCTTGTACAGCCGTCAGGCACAGTCAGCTACTACACACCTGTGAAGCAATGAGCCCATGCATCTCAGTACTGGCAAGTGTGTGTGTGTGTGTGTGTGTGTGTGTGTGTGTGTGTGTGTGTGTGTGTGTGTGTTTGTGTGTGTGGAGATTAATGATTTTGAAGCCATTCACACTCACTACACCTCCCATTGTCCTACTGTAACATGCCTGCTGATGTCAGTCACCTTGAAATAACCCTTTGGCCATATATCAGCCTGATAAGCTCTGTGGTGCATGTGATAACTATGTAATACTGTAGTGTAGCAAACTAGTTAGGTAGGAGTTCTAATCCTGACCCTGCCAACTGTGATAATGTGTGTGATTCCCTGAGAGAGAGTATGGGTGTGTCTTCTTTGACATCTGCTTTTGTGGACAGTCACATGTACTACACTTCCCTTATCCTTCCTTTATCACTGTTGCTGATGTCACTCACCTTCAAAGATACCTTTGGACAGCTCTCCAACATGTAAGCTCTGTGGTGCATACAATAACTGCATAACAATGTAATAGCAATACATAGTCAGGTAGGGGCTGGAAACTCAGTATTAGTAAGTGTGTGTTTATGTGTGTGTTATCAGTGCCCTGTGTGGGTGTTGGGGTGATTGTGTAATGACAGGGTCCATTGCAGTGTGGGTTTTGCTACATCATTATATTGAGGA
Source organism: Protopterus annectens (assembly GCF_019279795.1). Classification (NCBI taxonomy): domain Eukaryota; kingdom Metazoa; phylum Chordata; order Ceratodontiformes; family Protopteridae; genus Protopterus; species Protopterus annectens. The sequence goes on from NC_056728.1 coordinate 1,824,988,857, forward strand.
GCTACATGTCCCATTGTCAACATTACAAGGCCAACATTTTCCAAACATTGTAGAGATTGTTGTAGACAATCCTCAGCCATAAATGTGTACAGCCATGTGCAATTACCATGTAACAGTATGGATTAGTACACAATACAGGCAACCGTCATAATGCCCAGATACCACTCTCCACCCATGGATCATACACAAACATGCATGGCTCTTACTCTCCTACTCCCTTCCTTTCTTACTTACCCTCTGTCTCTCTTTCTCACTCCCTCTCTGGTGGATGTGGAAAAGTACACCTGCTTTGCTTAGGCAGCAGCTTGAGTTTTGTAAGTGATGCTCATGATCAGCTGATGGCCTGTGCACAAATTGCAGTCCCCCACTTGCTAATTGCATGGGGAACAGCTGTGGTATCATTCCTATATCCAATTGCATGGAAACCCACTCCTATAACTAAGCACTTCATGTGGGTGTTGGCTCTTTTCCTTCACTGTGAGCAGGACTTCATGCGGGTGTTTGACAAACAGCATCACAGAGGGTAGATGGAAATACCTCTTACAACATACACTGTGGAGACAGGTCAACAAACAAGAGGAGGATGTTGCAGACATGGGGACAGAATGTAAATATTGCTCTTCTACATTTGAAGTAATGTTGGTTTAACAGGGTTTGTGTGGATATGGCTGTTCTACATGATTTAAACTCTGGCATGACAGTGTTATGTGGTTGAGGAAATTCTCACCTGTAGGGCTATCTGCAGACTGGCCAGAGGTTGGAATTTTACATGTGTTGTGTTACTCACACATTTCCTATCTTTAGAAATGCAGTAGCATACTCTGATAATTGCAGTCAGTACATGGTGACATCCATGTGAGTTACTGACTTCATATCCCTCAGAAGACATATGTCACAACAAACCCTGTTACACCAGTAAATGTATGAAGTTATCACAGCAACATGTCAATATTGGCCCTGTGTGTGCCTCCAACCCCAAGTCTGTCAACCTTTGTCCACATGTCATGCAGTAAGAAGTGCATATGTTCAGTGCATCATTATTTACTGACATCATACCTGATAACAAGCCAGTGAGGTATCAGACTGCTAGACATGTTATGTATAGTAGGCCTTATATTTGAGGACAAAACCTGGACATTCTGTTGTAGTGTGTACAGTAGTGAGGTCTGTGTACTTATGGTGATTATTGACAGAGTGTGTACTGTGACTATGTAACTTGGCATGTGTACAGACTGTGGTAGATTTCATTGTTCTTGGTCTTGTTCTATCTGATGTTGCATGCTGCTCCAGTGTATGGTACCCTATCGGCGTAAATGTTTGTAGGGGCAGACCGACACATGTCCCATACCACAGTCAGGCAATAGACTACACTGTGTATTGGCCCAGTATATGTAGGGTTACTGTGTGACTGGCACATATGAGGATGGTGTTGTTCACACAGTCCACATAATGTAATATTAATTAGGCTTACCATATGTGACTGTGGCTGTGTTCAGATTGGTTGTGGGTATGCACTTTCACACTGGTGTCTGTTACTCCATGCTGTTACATGCCTGTAGTGCCTGCTATATTTGCAAGTACATGTGTATTCCCCCATAAGAAATGTAGGACAGTGTTGTGGCAGTCTGCCTGTAGTTTGCACAGTGCTTTGTGACATGCCTAGCAGCTCAGTGTATTTACCTAGTGTGATGTTATTTCCAGATAATTGTCAGATGTACTGTTTCCAGGCCACCATAACTGTTGTGTATTTCTAACAAAGCAATGGGATGCTGTACAGATGCATGTCACTAACTAGTGGGTAGAATGACCTCTACTCCTCTGGTTAATATGCGTCAGGACAGACAGGAGTGTGTGAATGTATAAACTGTGTGAGCTTATCTATTCCAGTATTTTCATGATATCCCCATTTACATGGCTGTAAACATCCACTTTGTCAGGCTTGCTCCACTCGTCTTGCACTAAGGAGTCCTGTGTATACCTTTGGACTGACCAGAGTGTGTCTGCATGTCTAAATTTATTGGTCATATCTCTACTGTATTCCACAGGATCATTACTGTGATTTGTGTGGTACTGCACTATGATGATCTTATGATGTCTGTCAGTAACTGATGACGTACATGTCAGTATCAGCTGTGACTTCCCACACAATATTTCTGTTAAGACAACCCCTGTTACTGTAGCAACATTCTACATTTATACCTGCAATACTTACATGACATCCCCTTGGACTAAGAGGTTGTGGCTACTGGTGCTGAGGTATGACTCCACTACATGTTATGGACATATGTTATACGTATATGTATATATGAGCCCCCTTCAGTAGATCAAACATATAACAAGTTCGAACCTCTTATGGCCAAGACCATATGTTCGAACTTGTAAATGTTAGATCAGACTGAATGGAGATCTCCGTACAGTGTGGAATGGGAAGATTTCCCTTTAACGCAATGTAGTGCAATCTCAGAGTTGTTATATTTAAGTAAGGGGGTGGGGGTGCAGGGGGGCATAGCCCCTTTGCTACAGACATTTAATTTTATTTTTTGCTGTTTTTTTTTTTTTTTTTTACTTCAGTGTTCGAACTATTACAAGTTCAAACATATGGTCTCGGCCATATGTGGTTCGAACTTGTAATATGTTCGATCTACTGATGTAGATCCGTATATATATATATATATATATATATATATATATATATATATATATATATATACACACACACACACACACACACACACACACACATATATGTATACATATACATACACATACATAAATATATATGCAATGCAATGAAAAAGTATCTGCCCCTTCCTGATTTCTTATTTCTCTGCATGTTTGTCACACTTAAATGTTTTAGATCATCAAACAAATTTAAATATTAGACAAAGATAACCCAAGTAAACACAAAATGCTGTTTTTAAGTGATGATTTTATTTATTAAGGAAAACAAACTATCCAAACCTACATAGTCCTATGTGAAAAAGTAATTGCCCCCCCCCCCGTGTTAAATCATGAAGTAACTGTGGTTAATCACATTTTTGGGAAAGCTGAGTTCAGTTTCACAAGCCACACCCAGGCCTGATTACTGCCAGACCTGTTGAATCAAGAGATCACTTAAATAGAACCTGTCAAACAAAGTGAAGTAGGCCAAAAGATCACAAAAAGGAAGACATCATGCTGCGATCTAAAGAAAGCCCGGAAGAGATGAGAAACAAAGTAATTCACATCTATCAGTCTGGAAAAGGTTAAAAAGCCATTTCTAAAGCTTTGGGACTCCAGAAAATCATGGTGAGAGCCATTATCTACAAATATAGAAAAAAAGGAACAGTGGTGAACCTCCCCAGGAGTGGCTGGCCCACAAAAAAATTACCCCAAGAGCAAAGCGATGACTCATCCAAGAGGTCACAAAAGAACCCAGAACAACATCTAGAGTACTGCAGGCTTCACTTGCCTCAGTTAAGGTCAGTGTTCATGACTCAACCATAAGAAAGAGACTGGGCAAAAATGGCATGCATGGCAGTGTTCCAAGGTGAAAACCACTGCTGACCAAAAAGAACATAAAGGCTTATCTCAGTTTTGACAAAAAACATCTTGATGATCCCCAAGACTTTTGGGAAAATATTCTGTGGACTGACAAAATAAAAGTTGAACTTTTTGGGAGGTGTGCGTCCCGTTACATCTGGCGTAAAAGTAACACAACATTTCAGGAAAAGAACATCATGCCAACAGTCAAACATGGTGGTAGTGTGATGGTATGGGGCTGCTTTATTGCTTCTGGACCTGGACGACTTGCTGTTATTGATGGAATCATGAATTCTGCTCTCTGCTAAAAAATCCTGAAGGAGAAGGTCCGGCCATCAGTTCGTGACCTCAACTGAAGCTCACTTGGGTTCTTCAGTAGAACAATGATCCAAAACACACCAGCAAGTCCACCTCTGACTGGCTTAAAAAAACAAAATGAAAGTTTTGGAGTGACCTAGTCAAAGTCCGGACTTGAATCCAATTGAGATGCTGTGGCATGACCTTAAAAAGGTGGTTCATGCTCGAAAACTCTCCAATATGGCTGAATTAAAACAATTTTGCAAAGAAGAGTGGGCCAAAATTCCTCAACAGTGATGTAAAAGACTCATTCCCAGTTATCAAAAATGCTTGATTGCAGTTGTTGCTGCTAAGGGTGGCACAACCAGTTATTAAGTTTAGGGGACAATCACTTTTTACATAGGACCATGTAGGTTTGGATATTTTTTTCCTTAATAAATAAAACCATCACTTAAAAACTGCATTTTGTGTTTACTTGGGTTATATTTGTCTAAAATGTATATTTGTTTGATGATCTGAAACATTTAAGTGTGACAAACATGCAAAAAAAATAAGAAATCAGGAAGGGGGCAAATAATTTTCCATTGCACTGTGCATATAGACATATATATATATATATATATATATATATATATATATATATATATATATATATATATACAGACGTATGTAAATAAATATATAAATATAAATGTGTGTGTGTATATATATATATATATATATATATATATATATATATATATATATATATATATACATCTACATATATATATATATATATATATATTAATAGAGATATAGATATCCTTGTTATGTGTACACATGAGTGTTGTATATACCTTCCCAGACATATCCCACCATATTTATCTGATATGTGTTTATATAGATATAACATCATACTGATTCAACACTATTTTCACTAACAAGTACTACACAACTGTAGAAGTTAAAGTTGTTCACTACTATTCAGTATGTGTACTGACAGATATATTAGAAAAAAACATTTTTTTATGGCTAATGTTAACTGCTGTGATTATAGTGTACAGGGTCCTGGGTTCAAGACCTGCGTGAGCTGTTTATTTTGTTGCTAGGCAGAACAAGGATTGTTGGATACAGAGTGGTTAAGGCAGTTTTGAGCAGCTTTAAGTGGGTTTACACAGGTTTGCCTGACAGTAAGCTCTGCTAACGTACAGTTAAACAAATAAGCGCCTACACCATGTAGGTTTCACTTACCAGTGCACAAATGTGCTTAGCATTTACATTTAAGCAATGTTCATAGGTTCATAGGTTCATAGGTTCATACTAGGCTATCTGCCCGAGGGCATTTACAAGCCTAGCCCATCGTTTTGTGGCTTACGCCACCCCTTTAGTATGGGGAACTATACCCATTATTTTGCTGTGCCTCTGTCGAGCAGTGACACTGAGGTAATCCCTGGGGTATATCTGCGATCTCCCATCCATTGGTCAAGATTTCTCTTGAACAAGGCCAGCGAGGTGCTCTGCCTCACATGTACCGGGATTTTGTTCCACAGCATAGGGAGTCTTTGGGTGATGAATCTATCCCTCCAGCACGTCCTATTAATAGCCGTGTCAAGGTTTAAGTCTTCCGCCCTTGTGGCTCTGATGGATCTAGATTTTTTGAGGTGAAGCATATTCATCAAATCTGGGTTTGACATGGCCTTGTATGTTAGGCAAAGGTCACCTCTGAGCAAGCGGTGGCGACCGAATAGAGCTGGAGTTCTTTCAGTCGGGCAGCATAGGACAGATTTTTGAGACCCTTTATCCTTTTGGTGAGGAACTTTTGTGGCCTCTCCAGCTGCTGCAAGTGTCGGGTCAGATACATTCGAATGGGGCATTGTACTCAATCATTGGTCTGATGAGTGATGAGTAAAGGAGACTATGACCTCCCTTGATCTAGATGAGAATCCCTTCATGATAAGGTGGGCAATGTAGAAGGTCTTCCTAACTACTTTAGCTACATGGGTGTCGAATGACAGACTACTATCAACCTGGGTCCCCAGGTCCCTGATAACTTCTTCTGTGCTCAGTGGATTGCCACCTATTTGGTAGCTAGGGGTAACCTTGTTTTTCCCGAAGGGTATGACTATGCATTTTTTGGCATTTAACTTTAGGCCGTGGCTCTGGCACCAGTTATCCGTTTCTGTGAGACCCTTCTGAAGGATATCTATGTCAGATGTGTTTTCTACTATGGCACCCAGTTTGCAGTCATCTGCAAACTTTGTCAGCCATAACCCTCCTGTGTTTGCTTGTACTTCGGAAAAGTAGATGCCAAACAAGAGTGGGCCCAGGACTGAGCCCTGTGGGACACCACTTGTGACAGGCTTTGAGTCTGACATGGCGCCAGCAGCTCTGACCCTGTGGGTTCTGTCACTCAGCCAGTTTGCAACCCATCTTGTGATGTATGGGTTGACATTTAAGCTGATGAGTTTTCAATGATACCGAATGGGGTATTGTATCGAAGGCCTTAGCCAGATCGAGGTAGGCTGTATGGACTGCCTTTCCTCATCAATGGCTTTGGTGACTGTTTGAAAAAGTCAACCAAGTTTAAAAGGCATGATCTGCCTTTGACAAAGCCAAACTGGGTTGGATCCAAAGTCTGCAAATTCCTATGTCTTTATTTATGAGGTCCATTATGATCCTCTCCATGGCTTTGCAGATAAGGCTTGTCAAGCTAATGGGCGGTAATTTCCAGGGTCGGTGGAGGCACCGCCTTTGTGAAGTGGTACCACAGTTGCAGTGCGCCACTCCTGGGTGCGTATCCAGAGGTAAGACTTTGATTAAACAGCTGTCCTAGCTGTGGGTTTAATTCCTCATTGAGTTCATGGAGCACACAGCCGGGGACACCATCAGGTCCCATGGATGCTGTGTTTTTGCTTTGAGAGAGCAGTTCTCACTTGGGCGCTGGAGATGTTTGGGGGCTGCAATCGTTTGGTATAGATATCTCTCCTTTTGGAGGGGAGGGGGGGGAGTTTGCTCTGAACCTGTCAGCCAGTATGTTGGCAATGTCTGTAGGATCAGTAATCTTCACATCATTTTGAACAAGCTCTGAGCATATCTGGGAGTTTCCTCCCAGGTTTCTAACATAGCTAAAGAAGGCCTTATGATTGTCTTTTGAGTCTTTAGCTATTTTCTCTCGAAATTTGCTTTGGATGATTTTATGAGAGCTCTTAGTTTTTACTTATAGTGATCAAGGGTGTCTTACCTTTTAAGGATTTTGCTCTATCTTGTAGTAGCTTCCTCCTTTTGTTGTAGAGTTTGTTTATGGTTGGGGTCCACCAGACTGGGCTTGCCTTTGGTACAAAGAGTCTTTGTTTTGCTTGGGATTGCCTTATCCATGCAGTCCTGCAGGTGCTGGTAGAAGGCATTTGTAAGTGATTCAGCGGCTTGAGTACTGTTTTCCGCCAGCTCGGTGGCCTTAAAGGAGACCACACTAGTCTTTAGAAGTGTGAAGTCGGCTTTTGAGAAGTTCTTTACTGTGGTCTTTGTTATTTCAGGTGGGGTGGGATGAGGACCTCCAGCGAGATTAGTTTGTGGTCTGATCTCACCAGTGAGGGGTACACCTCCAGTGTTGAACATTGTGCTCCCATGTTCGTGATGATGAGATCAAGTATGTTATCTCCTCTTGTGGGGATGGTGACTAGTTGTTCCATGGCATTTGAGTTTATGAATTCCAGGAACTTTTGGGCTAGGGTGTTTGGGCTTGAGTAGTGTTCCCAGTCTATATTAGGGTAATTGAAGTCACCTAGTATGATGGTGTTTGGTGATACATTTATCCCCTCTAGTGTTTTCAGGAAGGCCATGTGAGGTTCCTGAGTTTGTGAGGGTGGCCTGTAACATGCTACAATTTGCAGAGCAGTCTTGCCTATGGTTAATTGCACCTGGATGGTCTCCGATGCATCGTGCGTTGCCACCAGTCTTGAGGTGTGGGTGTCCTGGGTGAGTATGGATACGGGCGCTCCGTTCTTGGTATTGTGCAGATTTTGGGGCGGGAACGCATGATATGAGGTAAAACCTGATAGCCCTTGGGGTGCGCTCAGGAGCCTTGAACCAGGTTTCTGTCACAGCACAGACATCGATGTTCTCCATACTGAGAAGGGCCTCGAGTCGTGCATTTTGAGATTTAGACTTCTGGCATTGAGCAGCATTACCCTTAGTTTTTTCCTTTTTGTGTTCTAGGGTGGTAGGTTTAGAATTTGAGCCTTGCCTAAAAAGGCACTATGGGGGTGGCAAGAGCCTTTGCCAATATCCGAATCCCAGGGTGACAGGTGCAAGCCGTCCTTGCGAAGCAGTGGCTTGTCCAGCATGTCATCCCAGGCAGACAGACACTGGATCCCCTTTGAATGACACCAGTGTTTAAGCCAATTGTTAAAGCTGATCATCTTATCTCTGTATTGTGGCATCATTCTTGGTGAAGGTAGGATACTGCTCAAGGTCAGGGTCATACCTGTCTGGGCTACATAATCAGAGAGCTCCTCAATGTCACTTCATGTAGTCCAGGGAGGTACGTCTCAGGTCGTTTACACCAGCGTGGACAATGACTGAATCATATTTGTACCTGCTGTTGAGAGACCTGAGTGCTTACGTTATGTGGCGGATTCTAGCCCGACAGGCAGCTTACTGTGACCTTCTCCTTACTCAGTCTGGTGAGCGGGGCGTCAGTGTGTCTGACTATGGAGTCACCAATGACTAGTGTGTCTGGCATTGTGTTTGGCCTTAAGGGCTGTGACTGTTTGACACTCTGACTGTGAGGTCTATGTGTTGCAGGTGTTGTGTTCTGAGGTGGTGGTTGTTTGGGTGTCTGCTTTGGTGGCCTCTGCTGTTTTGGTAGATTTTTGATCAGAGCCTCTGAGTATGTCTTTGTGTGTTTATGTGTATGATTTGAGGTTGTAATGGTAATATGTGAGACTGGGTCTATAGTGTGTGTGGTAACCTTCTCCTCCTGACTGGTCTTGCCAGTCCTATGTTGAGAGAGCTCAGCCTCCAGTTTGGCCGTATAGTTGCATCTCGCATGTATTTGTGTTTTGTTGGAGGAGGAGAGGGTTGTCTGTGTACATGAGGCAATTGTAACATTGCCTCAATATTCAGGTTCACCAGCTGAGCAGGAGAGGACACTAGCAACTGATCCTCGACATGCTAGAAGGAATAGACAAAAAAAACTTTAAAAAGATTCCGGGGACGTGGGTGACCGAGAAATGGGGGGTTGCCTTTTTGGGGTACTATCTATGACAAGAGTGCCGTATCAAGGTAATAAGTACTGTAGGAGCAAGTGCTACGTTTAACAGATAGAGAATAGTCTACTTGGAGTCAAGTAGAGATGATCTTTTAATTATAGGATACGCTGATTAGATCAGTAGTATAGTTCGAGGAAGGTAGTTTTAAGGAAAATTTGAAGAGTGGACTTTAGGTAGCCGAATAGTTTAAACCTGCTTAACCGGCGCTGCCCTAGTGTGCAACAGTAGCAACTCAGCTAAATCGGCTAAATCGGGCTAAATCGCTAAAGCGTGCTTTATAGCAGGGGCTGGAAAAGACAGGAAATGACCCAAATTGGCCAACAAACCACAAGTCACTGCCTAAACCACTCCTCTGAGGACAAATGAAGGAGTTATGGAAATGGCCCCTAGTGGCCAATAAAACTACAGTTTCAAGTCAGTAACCACCTCTCCGGGGGGCAGGGAAGCTGCTCAATGTTAGTCACTGCCACTGATAAACACAGAGACCCTCCTTCAGCCCAAGCAAAATGGCCTCACAGAAACTTTCAAACAGTTCAGGAACAGCAAGCCTGTAACTGAACTTTTAACTCTCAGAAAAGTGGGAAAAAGCAAGATTTTTTTGTTTTGTTTTTACAGAGATAGCAGAGGTTCACAAGTAATATCAAGTTATAACAGTGCAGTAAATGACCCCACACAAGAGTGCTAGGTCAAGGACAGAAAATATGCAAGTTTTAAGAAAAAACGATTTAAAATTAAGTGCAAACAGGAAATTCAGCAAACAGCTTTTGGTTGTGCTCTAAATACAGCTACTAATACAGAAATCAAGTTTAACAAGCCAGAAAATGCTCAAGCTAGGCAGCTATGCAGAAAAACTTAGCAAATAAACAGAGAAAAATACTTAAAATCTCAAAAGTGGCTCCTTCTTCTCTCAGCGTTTTCCTCTTGGAGGTGCTTCACCAACAGCCAACAAGCCTGAAAAGACGCTCAAACCACGAGGCAACTAGGTTTTAAGAGGAAGATGAAGGAGTTATGGAAATGACCCCTAGTGGCCAATAAAACTACAGTTTCAAGTCAGTAACCACCTCTCCGGGGGCAGGGAAGCTGCTCAATGTTAGTCACTGCCACTGATAAACACAGAGACCCTCCTTCAGCCCAAGCAAAATGGCCTCACAGAAACTTTCAAACAGTTCAGGAACAGCAAGCCTGTAACTGAACTTTTAACTCTCAGAAAAGTGGGAAAAAAGCAAGATTTTTTTTTTGTTTTGTTTTTACAGAGATAGCAGAGGTTCACAAGTAATATCAAGTTATAACAGTGCAGTAAATGACCCCACACAAGAGTGCTAGGTCAAGGACAGAAAATATGCAAGTTTTAAGAAAAAAACGATTTAAAATTAAGTGCAAACAGGAAATTCAGCAAACAGCTTTTGGTTGTGCTCTAAATACAGCTACTAATACAGAAATCAAGTTTAACAAGCCATAGCTCAGCCCTGGTAACCAGTGCTCACATTCCAATCTGATAAAATATCAGGGTAATGACATGTTTAATAAGTGTATTTAATTCCATGTACATAACATGCTTCTATGTGCTGTTATTACAGCATCAAGGGGTGTGAGTCTACTATCTGGGACACCTGACTATATGTGGCTTGTACAACAATCTTTTCCATTTGAATGTGTTTTATACATGGGTAGTATCCCAGGTTATATGCAGTCACACTGGCATGTAGTGTATCATTACGTTACTACTGTTAACAGTGCATTTCCAAGTAAGAGTAGATTGCAGATTGTAGTACTGGAACCAAACATCCCTACATGCAAAGATGGACTCTGAGTACTGACTATCATGTTCTTGGTGTGTGAGCTGTGTGTCATTAAGTATTTGCTAATGGATATTGATCTGACATGTGGATATTAACTGTAGACTACTGTGTGTATATGACATGTCATTGAGGGCTGTTGTCATTTAGTAATGGCATACATGTCAGTGTCAGATGTCTCTCTGTCAAAACATTCATCCTAATGCATAACCAGTTGGCTATCTGATGTCTGTCTGTCCTCTGTACAGATGTGCAGATGTCAGGTATCCATCTTGGCTACTTACAGGCAATCTATGCTTGACTGACACTGACATGTCTGGTCAGCTGTGTTATGAATGCCACAGCTAGAAGATCCCACCCTGTATGCACCACATGCCATGGATACCTCAACTACACTACCACAGTCAACAGAACATGCTTGGGTACAGGTCTCCAAAACAGACACTGAACTTGTTATGTAATATATGTTGCATACATGTCAATTGGAGCACCTCACTGGCAACCAGATGATTAGATGTTGCATTTAACTCTCACTATGAGGATCACTCATGTGGCATCAGTTGACAGATGGCCTGCTGACAAATGTCAGGTGTCATGCTACCATTGTTCCCCCATCCCCTACTCTTCTCATCTTTCCATGGACAATATCCTGATACACACCTAGGAACACCTGCATCCATGGACCCCATTACTGACAAATTTGTTAGTGTGCATTACTGAGAATAACAGTGTCTGTGTGTTTGTAAACCTATAGTTGATAATGCCCTGAGGGTCTTCTCACCCACTACACCCCCCATTGCCATCGTTAGAAATGGCTGCTGCTGTAATGGACCAGCACAACACTGTTGTACAAATGGATAGATAGGCATGGGTTACCCTATGAGTCCTGGCAAGTGTGTGTATGTGTGCAAGTGTGTATATTTGTAGGATACAGCATTCTGAGGCCACATTCTCCTAATACAATACACCTTGCCATACAGTATAAGGGATAGCGATGTTTCTGACTGTAGAAGAGCCATGACAAACCATCACCCTACTATCCCTGTGGCATTTTCAATAGATGCATATCCCTGTAATACTACTCTTGAGATAGACTAGGGGTTGTATTGCAGTCCTGGTCAATGTGTGAGTGTGGGTATGTCAGAGTATTATCATGGGTTTCAGTGAGTAAAATATCCAATGTCAGATGTGGGTGCTGGGTATACTGTCTTTACACCATGGTACCCCAGTACATGTCCCAAGGTCCACTGTATAGGGACCACTGTCACTATCAACCATACAGGTAACTGATTACACTATCCAGCCAAATGATGCATGTGCTGTGTGCAAATTATCTGTAACAGAATGGACTCACTGACAAGGTAGTTAGCTCTGATAAACCCAGGTCTCTCAGATGTGTCTATGACTGTTATGTGTTTGTCAATTTGTATATGACAGTATGTCGCACTATGTATTGTTCATAAACAACCACTACATCCCCCATTACCATACTGTACAAGGCCTGGTGATGTTCCACACTTAACAAGTAACCTGGGACACTAATCATCATCATACAAGCTGTGTGGTGTGTGCAATTAAGGCCAAACACATTAGTAACAATAAGTACCTAGGTAGGGGTTCTATTCTCAGTGTTTCCAAGTAAGAGTGTGTGTGTATGTGAAGGGATCTACTTCAGTTTGCAGAAAATACATGTCCAAGGAGGTCATCTGTCCAAGAACTGACTGGCAAATGCTAACATTTCAAATGTATCATCTTGTGGAAATTCATTCCATCAAAACTAGTAGTAGATGTGTAAATGCCATCTTCCCCACTGTATAGCTGTACAGCAATACTGGGGTTGGTATATATAGTTGGGTGTGGATCTTGGGGACACAGACACCATCATTGGGGTTACTGTTGTGTGTATCCCCCCCTTAGTCGGCCATATTACTGTACAGTTCATGTTAACAGGTTAAGTAGTTGTTAATCACACCATCTGCGGTTCTACACCACCCCACACCCCACAAAGGGTAGGTCTGTGCCACCCACACTAGCACATCTATATTAACCAAGTCGTCGAGGATTGCACTACATTGGGGAAGGGGACATATAACCTGCCAGTATCATCGTCAATGACATTAAACTAGCAGACTGATTATTTCCTGATGTGATGTTGTGCCTATTCTGTCTTGGTGGAATTACATAGGCTAAAATGGGTTCCCTGCAAAAGTACATACATCCATGTGTATAGTATTCTCTGTGTATTGCATCAACACCAAAGCCTCTGTGTGTGTGTGTGTGTGTGTGTGTGTGTGTGTGTGTGTGTGTGTGTGTGTGTGTGTGTGTTATACACAAACATGTGGTGTGTACCACCCAGTACACTTACCATTGTCCACTGCAGAAGGGCTGCTGACATCAGCCACCATCCACTCACCTCTATACTCCCCTCAGACCTATCAGCCATGTGGCACATGCAGTAACTGTTATACAGACCTGTGACTTGTGTTCAGCTGTACCCAGGATATGGCAAGTCAAGGTGTCACCACAGTGCCATACCCCTTGCAGAAAACAACAGCAGACCAACATCCTGCTGACACAAAGACACCTAAAACACAAATGGAATACATTATGGAGACCACAATCAGTGTTAATAACAGCTATAATTCATCATGACTGGACAGCTACACATCCTGACATGTAAGCATTAAGCTTTAGTGCTGAAAACATGTTACACAGCATTACATTGGTACACCTTGGTACATTCACCCTGTGCATCAGAACCATATTAGCCTGTCCTTGCATCGATGTTATGGATGACAGGGATGTGGCACAGGTATCATCAAATGTACAGGGTGTGTTGTGGGTTTGTCAGAGACCTAGGCTGACCCATTTGGTTGACATCATCTGTGTGTGTTAGGGGGTTTCATTATTAATTGGGCTGTGCAAATGTGGTGTGTGTAGGTATGGGGTTGCCCTAGCTGTGTTGGTGATGTGTGTGTGTATGCATGCACACAGTTATGCCATGTGGCTGCCCTATACAGGGGTTTGTTGGACAGCTGCAGGCCATACCTGGCAGGGTGTGCAGTTCACCGTCTCCAGCCACGGGCATGAGAATTGTGCCTGCCAGGAGATCTACCGGCAATACCAGGTACAAGGACATATATGATATTCTCCCTTGAAGATGACAAATGTCCGCTGGATCCGGGTCCCTCTTGGGACCTGCCAGGACCACATGCATTTGACCTGCTATGTTGTTGTGTGGACAGTGCCCCCCCCTGCAGTGCTGGTAGGGATACTACTGGAGTGGCTCTGAATTGTTGCACGTCCACGTCAACCTCCACCTGTTGGTGTTGCTGACCTACGTCCACGTGGCTGTTGCACTACTCCCACCATATGCTCAAGCACAGAAATTGCATGGTCGAGGATTCCCACCATCTCACCCAACCATCTATTCAGGACCTCTGCAAAATAACTGTGGGTATCTGTAAGATCACGAATGTTGTCAATAACAGCTGAATGAGTAGTCCTCTGGAGCCTCAGATCCTGTCTGGTATAACATTCCATACATGCCTGTGCCTCCATGACAGCCTGAAACATGGTCTGGTGACACCTGCTGTGGCACTTCTGCCAGGGGCATGATGACCAGCAGCCCTCCTATGAGCACACCTATTCATCTGCCTGTGTGGTACCTCGCCGGTCATCTGGCTATAGCTGCTGTATCCAGACACACTTGCCATAGTCACCACACGCCAACTGTCCCTCATTTATGGCCACTGGTGATGGGGCATGTATAGGCAATGTGACTGTGTGTGGGGATGGGGTGGATAACAGTGGAATGTCAGCCGATGGCACAGCTTCAGCCCCTGACAACCCTGCCTGTGCCTTACCATACCTATCATTATTGTCAGTGTCTGTATGGACACTAATGCCAGTTTTCCTGTAGGAGGGACCCTGACCCACCTCACCACCTGTGAGGGGAAAACAAAAAACACACTTTAAGACCTGTACATCATTGTTTAACTGTACACACACACACACACACACACACACACACACACACACACACACACACACACACACACACACACACACACACACACACACTTACAGGTGAGGTTGCACAAAGATATTACACACAGACCTCTCATTACCCAACTGTCAACATGCATGACATATGGCACTCAACAGCATGCACTGCAGCTATAGTCAATCCCAGTTACCAACATTATATATCTCTGTGATGCATGAGTTGTGTTAGTAGTTGATACCACTTCCCCTGGAGCACACTGCAGATCTCATCATCAGCAGTGCATGTATGAGCAATAAATACAATTACACTGACAACCTTCAAATCGTACTGTGGCTATGAGGAGTGTGCACACCCTTATTAACATGACACCTTCTTCCCTGATATGCCATGGGGCCACAATACTGCATATGTTAACATTACACAACCCTGATATGTGCCATATGACTTGTGCAATCAAATGCAGTATCAAACAAATGTGTTAGCTGTGCAGATGCTGATTGAGATGCATACAATATGTGGGTGCATAAGTGTGCACACCCTTAACATGATAGTTTGTGGCATCAACTGTTAAGTGTACTACAACAGTGGCTTTTCCTGGAAGGGGTATACTGGCATTGCCCATCTGCATTTGCCAGTATTTGGTCACTCTGCCCTACAAATGTCCCCCAACTCTGCCAGATTGCTAGGTCAACTCATGTGCACAGCCCTTGGAGGTCACACAGTGTCTTCACTATCGCTGTGGAGTCAGGGTTATGTCTGCCACAATTCATGACCTTGGCTGTGTGCAGATACAGCCATTCTTAGCAAGCTTTGGATGTCTGCTTCAGTTCACTGTTGTGTTTCAGAATGAAATCCCTCCCCATCCTCAGCCTTTTTGCAAATGCTTGACAACTATGAGCCACACATGAGTGTCATTTTGCAGTGTCCCAAATTCAGAACACCATGTGTACCGGCCTAGTCCCTGCTAATGAATGGCAAACATACAGGTGTACACTGGCACCAACAATGTACAGATGGGGATGGTGGGCCTGAGGTGGCGTGAGGTGTTTCTTGTGCAGCACATGTATCTTTATTAATACTGTCTGTAGGTTTAGAACTTGGTCTTGGTACACCATACGCATTGCAATACATGCCATTGGGGGACTTTTGACATTATGCATATGCTACCTGTAGCGGGCACTGGATGATGTTTTCTGTGGAACAACTTTCCCATCTGATTACCCTAACCCATAGACCACACTTATGCAGAGTCCAGGTGAATGTCGACACAGGTACTGCACAGCTAGTACTTGCTAGACATTCCTACAACTCCCTCAGTGTTGCGGCATGTTTCTAGGCAGTCCCCATGACCAGTTTGCAACATGTGTCGTCATCTGTCTTGGATGGCCATCTGTTTATTTTCTACATTAATGTTGTCCCATACTTCCTCGTCACATATATGACTGCCTGCACTGTTTGCCATGGTACATGCAATGGCAAGGTAAGACTACATCTCCCACTCCTGCGTGCTACCTGTTGGATATGGAATCCATTCCATGGCTTGTAAGATGTGTGCAAACCACGGCTGCTTCTGTTGCAGGTGAGTGGGCAAATGTGATGAACATACGTCTTGGACAGCAGACCATTTCTTGGTGTGACATTGAGGACCTGTACTTGATGGAAGGTACATACTCATGAAGAGTGAATGCTGTCAGTACCTCAAAAGCTGCTTCCACAATATGTTATTTGGTGTGTGTGCACACATATGCTTCCAGTGTTTGTTAAGGTATGTATTCTCCATATTTGATGTCTTAATATAGGATTCCATATTACATATTCATTGTTCATGTTAAGATCACATTACAGGTTGTAAGGGTTGTGGAATGCGGTATTGTGATATGCCATTGTGTAGATCTGTAACAGTTGCCATTGTAATAGTGGTGTATACACTGTTGTAGCACTGTATAAGGGTGATGTTTCAGACATGTTCCTAATGTAGGCCATTTGTCCAACCATTATGTTCATCTCTGTGCACACATCTTGCAATGACAGGTTGTTAGTTATATTGCAGGACTCTTACATACCCTTCAGATATGTCACCACGGTGACCACTGTGATGTAGTGCAGTTAACAGCAACAATAAGTGAACATGTACAGCATGCATTATGGGTAGGTGTGTTAAATGTGCACATGGCAAATACCATGGCCATAACATGGCTGGTGTATTAGCAAACTTGAACAAAAAACACCATACTCACCAGGTACAGGCTGCTGCCCCAGAGGTATACCAGAGGGACCGACATAGTTGTGTGAGAGGTGTGATGTCAGTAGCCACACCTGTGGCATTGGTACAGGGTGGGAGCAGCATTTTAGTACATCAACAGTACAAACCCACAATACTACAGATTATGCACATCTTTTCATTACTACACTGTAGCAGCAGACTATATATATTTTATCTCACATATGCGTGATGAAACTTTACAGATGCAGATGGATAAGCAACAGTGGTTTACTGATGTGCTCTGTGGCCTTACCTGCATGTTCCTCTTCCATTGTGTAGGTATTACCCACCTCCACAATGCTATCAGCTGGTTCCTGGCTTTGCCGGTGGGTAGGTGCTCTGAGGCTGGTGAGGGGCTCCTCAGCATGTATCAGAGTGGGATGGATGTCACGCCCCTCACATGTGGCTAGCTGGTCCTGCCTAACTGCAGCAGCATGCTGATGGTGTGGTGGATGAGGTCAGTGCAGCAATGTCAGACGTGCTCATAACCGTGGTTATGCAAGCCATTGTTTACACTGTGGACGAGCTCGTTCCACAGGGCAGTCCTCTCCTGCAGATCATAGACTGTACAGCCAAAGAGGGTTTGGTGGTGCTGCACCAGGTAGTTGATGATCACATAATTTTCCTGGGGGGAATAAACTGGAAGCCGCTCTCTAGACATGGCACCTGAAAGACATAAAGAGGAAAAAAGGTCTGAGGACTTCATACAGCAAGGATATAATAGTTGGTAATTGACATCTCTGTCTCCCTCAACCATATCTGCAACAATAATCTGAACACAGAACTCAATGGGTATGTTTACAGCAAACCTACTGTTGGGACATATATTGTATTGCACAACAAATATTGCAATGTGTTTCTAGTCATGTTCTGTGTTGAAACACTACCATTGGTGGCCTGTTGCTAACAATGTCACCTGGATGCCATTGTAAGGTCCACTATGGTTTCATATATGCATCTGTTCTGTTTGCTAGGCAACTGCTCCAAATCTGGTGCTTTGTGTTAATGGGGATATATATGCATGCTGTTAGAAGTAATCCTGGATTGTGTGGACTATTACTACCCACATATGTTCTATAACTGTGACACAATAGCATGTTTGGGAAGGCTGTTCCCAGTAGAACCACCTCTCCCACCTCATTTGGCCATGTTACCAGGCCACAGCACATCTGGGACCCACCCTGGGACCTCATCATCTGCTGGTCCTGCACTACCTTCAGATGGAACCACCTCAGGGGATAGTGTTCATTCTCTACCCTGGGAGCACACACAGACAGGATCCTGTCACGTGAAGTCA